>NC_012875.2:17913759-18252382 GCF_000003195.3 Sorghum bicolor | reverse complement strand
TGTAGAGTCCTGATTGGACTCAGGGAGATCTCCCACGAAGCAGAGTCGGTGGAGATCTCCCACGAAGCAGAGTCCTGATTGGACTCAGGGAGAGGGCGGGCGCCCAGGGCAGGAGGGCGGTCGCCCTGCCTCTGGCCTCGTTTCGCCTCCGCTTCGGTCTCGTGGCTTTTGGAGTCTTCTAGATGTAAGATAATTGCGCGGCATGTTAATATCTCTATGTAATCCCGACGTGTGGGCCTTTCTTCCGTATTTCCTGATAACCCCCTGCAGAAATAGACAAACACCAAAACTCATGGAATTCTGTCAGATAAAACCCTAAGTCTATATGTTGATTTCATTTGGATCCTTTTCTTTGTTTATTTGATAATTAAATTTGATACTTAAGGACCGTCAACAAACTCCCCCAAGCTTACCTCTTGCTCGTCCCTGAGCAAGGATAGACTCAGCTATGGATCATAAGTTGTTGCAATATTTTAAAATTTGACGGTACACATGCTTTTTAAATAAGATCTCATCTCTGAGTTAGAGTAAACTGTCAAGACTTAAAACTTACTTACTTTACCTTCACCATGGACTTGTAACTGTCACTTCTGTCTTGAGTAGTTAAAAGATAGAACAGTCTAGCCAAGTGCCATGTCTCTTATTCTTGATCAGCTATAGCTCTGGTGCTTTTGCAGATTTTCAAATAAACCTCAGAGATTCCTTGTATGATTCTCTCATATCTCTCTTTTGTGGTATTTCTGGATCCTTACCAAGGCAGTGATGGTATATGCCTTCTCTCAAGATATGTAGTATTTATGGTATAAACCATAGTGACATTGTCTCTCTCTCTCTCATCCTACTCTAATAAGGCTTTAATATCTGGAGCTCATAGGTGGGAGATAAAGTATACATACTCACAAGACATTTATTGCATAGTCAAACCATGGATCCAAAGAAACAAATCAATAAGTTTAATCAAGATGTGCATGTGTGGCGAATGAATGGTGTATGGTGATGATGGTGGTAACAATGGTGAAAGCCTAATTCTACTTTGCTCTTTTGAGGGGATACATACCTTCCTTGCTTTTTGAAACTTTATGAGGAGAATGAGATGCTCTTCTTTTTCTTTTCTCTCAGGTGGGTATCTTGTACCCCTAATTCTACTGTCGGACACTTGTCCATTTTTACCTCTCGTCTCACTTTTTTTTTCTTTTCTTTCGAGGTTCCGAGCACTTGCTCCTTTTTATTTCCTCGTTTTTTTAGAGCACTCATCTCTTGAGATAATGTAGCAAGTGGTAGTAACAAGATAACTTGAGCATTTATTTCACAAGGGAAAACAGAAATATTTTTGGCTATTCTCTCCCGGATTAGGAGTAGAATATTTTTGGGTGATTCTTGGAAATGGAATGGGTGGATATATGTGGATGGTACTTCCAGAGTAGAAGTAGCATATATGAGTGAACGTGCAAGTGAAATCTTGATTTAACCACATGACAAGCTCTTAAGGGTCTACACAGCTTGACCACACTCAATGCTCATAAGCAGTAAATAGTAAATGTGTGGCTCAAAGTCTAGCAAGCATGTATATATGGCTGTGGTAGAAATTTAAACTCTCATCATACAGAAACTCATCATGCAACATTTTAAAGATTTTCAAAGATAAAATTCTCTAGAATTCTAGCATCTCTAGGAACAGATAAACATTCCCATATTGTATCCGTTAACAACTTAGACTTCAGATCATGTTTTCATCCCACAAGTTTAGGTCTAGAGCAAGCTTTAAGTTATAACAGTTATATCTAAACTTGAGAGAGAACTTAAAATTTGCAAATTAGGCAGAGCAACTATTCATCATATCCATGCTTAAGTTTTATTATTAAGATACAGATTAGCATAGCCACTTTATTTATTTATTAATCACACTAAGCAAAAGACATATATATATAAGCATAAAATCTTTATTTGGTTTTTTATAGTTATATATATTTATATTCTAAAATAATATAAGATAGATGGAAATACTTATCGAGATAAATAGAGGTGCTCTCCCCCAAGCTGAATTTTGACGTAATTTCTCTTGATGTAGCTAGCAGGTGGCAGAGGTGTATTTGAAAGTCAGCAGCATTCTGACAGCGATTAGAATGTCCTCCGTCTGCTAGTCTTCTTGATTCTTAAATCCTGTGGAGCTCAAATAGACAACAAAGCTTGTGGAACTGATTAAGTGTTAGCATAAATATCTAGCGTTTATCATGTTGAGACTCCTTAATAATTATTACTCCCTGTTTTTATATTTTCATTTTATAAAGCAGAAAAAATATTTATTTTATTTTTATGCCACCACAGTGAATGTACTTATGGGTTTTATGCCACTCGTCTACTCACATGAGGCTTACTGTTTTTCACATTTTTATTTTCTTTTATTTTTAAGATAGTATGAACATGATTAACTAAGTGAACTATATAAAATAATTGAAAGGGAAAGGGTAACTACCAAGTTTACCTCTTGGCAAGGCGTTCGGTATTTTTAAGTCCTCCGAACGGGACTCTCCATTTTTTCAATTGTCCTGAGGTTCGTTGGGTGGCGTAGTCGGTACTTCTGGCGGCGCCTCCTCTTCATGTATAGTTATCTTCATTTTCCACACCTGACTTGGTGCTTGAATCTCCTCTGGATAGTTCTGTTTAAACTCTATGTCTTCTGACCTTACAACTTCTCCTTCGTAGTTTGCCCATCCATCCTTGATGATTTCCCTCCTCTGGTTGCGGTTGCGTCTTTTCCTTACCTGCTTAGATTTTTCAACGATATAGTTAGGGTTAGTAAAATAACGCCGTACCTTCTCTGAGGGGAAGTGCATATAGACTTCTCCGGTTCCAATGTAGATAATTGCTTTAACGGTGCTGAGGAACGGTCTTCCAAGGATGATGGGTGGATCATACTCGTCTTCTCCTATGTCAATAACTTGAAAGTCTGTGTAGACAAAGTGATCGTCTATTTTGATTGGGACATCAGTTACTGTTCCTTTAACTTCTTGAAACGTCTGATCCGCCATCTGGAGCTGAATGTATGTTGGTCTTAGTTGCATGGTTCTGAACAAGAGCCGATAGGTGACTGCGGCCATTATGTTGACGCCCGATCTGGTGTCACAAGTTGCCTTGTAGAAGTTGTATCCATTTATGGAGCAATAGATGCTTGGCATTCCTAGGTCGTCCTTCTTGGTCAAAAGAGGTGACTTAAGTTGGTGATCTTGGCCTCCATGAACTACAGTGACCATCTTAGCTGACTCGGTCCACACTTGCTTGTTCCTGTTCCTCCTGTTGGTCCTCTTCCTTGATTCACGTCTGTATTGATCTGGAATTTGTGTAATCTTGTTCTTGAAGAAAAATGTCTCCTTCCTCCCTTTGACGTAGAAACTGATCTTGGCAGCACTGGCGTAGATGATAGCTCCCGTGGTGTCCAAGAATGGCCTCCCTAAGATGATAGGTGCCCTCTCATCATTTCCGGTCTCTACTACTACGAAGTCTGCTAGAGCATATAAGGTACCAACTCGGACACAAAGGTTCTTCAATATTCCCTTTGGAAAAGTTATCGTTTGATCTGCAAACTGCAAACACATGGTTGTTTCTAATAAAGGATATGTAAAGAATTTTTCATAGAGTACCCTGGGTATAATGTTGACGCTAGAGCCAAAGTCACAGAGTGCTTCTGGAACGTCCACCATGCCGATGGAGACCGGGATGACGGGGCGTCCTGGATCGCCTTTCTTGACTGGCAGAAGGTCAGTAGAGAATTCAGTGACGGGGTTACTCCAATTATTACCTGCATCAAACATGTCTACAAGATTGCAGATTCTTATCCTTCCGGTTGTGATGGTATACCGGGGTTAGTAGCAGGAACAGCAGCAGCAATTTGATTTAACTGAGATTCAATCATTTTATTAAAGCTAATTTGATTCTTGATGGCAGTAGAGAAATTATCCATTCTATTATTTATATTTTCTAGCATTTTATCATTAGATGCCAATTTCTTAGATAGATTATCCATTAGCTTTCCTTGATTAGACACTAACTCTCTCAAAGGTGGAAAATTATTATTATTGTTGTAAGAATTGTTACCTTGATAATTACCTGAGTAGTTAGGCCTCTGTTGATTCCAACCTTGATTTTGTTGAGGACGGTTGTAGTAGTAGTAGTTGTTGTTGTTGATGTAGTTCACTTCCTCAAGCATCTGAGGGCAGTGATTGCCTGAGTGTCCAGTGTCTCCACACTCCTCACAAGTCATGTGAGAATCGTAGATGTGCATAACTTCCTTCTTATCTCCAGCTCTATCGTCGAGCTTCTTCATGAGCAGGTCTAGCTTTGCAGACAACATGTCTACCTCCTTCAGCTGATGCATACCTCCACCTCTCTTGCGTGTCTGGGTCCTCTCTTCATTCCAGCTTTGGTTGGACGCCATCTTCTCCACAAGCGCTGTGGCTTGTGATATAGTACGTGATAAGAATGCTCCTCCAGCTGCAGCATCCATGGTCTCTCGAGCACTGTTGCCGAGCCCATGATAAAATGTCTGCATCAATAGCCAATTCTCCATTCCATGATGGGGACATTCTAGGATGTAGTCTTGAAAGCGCTCCCATGCTTCTGGAACAGATTCATCATTTTGTTGCTGAAAACTTGTAATCTTCCCATGGAGAGCATTGGTCTTGCCCATGGGAAAGAACTTTGCCAGGAAGTTTGTTGAGCAGAGTGCCCACGTAGTATTCTTATCCTTTGTAGCGTAGAACCACTGCTTCGCTCTTCCTAACAGTGAGAATGGGAAGAGGCGAAGTAGTATAGCATCTTTGGAAACTCCTGATATGGTGAATGTGTTGCAAATCTCCAGGAAGTGTTGTAAATGAGCACTAGCATCTTCGTGTGCCTTCCCACAGAACTGGTTGGATTGCACCATGTTGATAAGTCCAGGCTTGAGCTCAAAGTTGCCATCGAACTCTGCAGCAGGTCCCGTGCGGATGTTGTCCGTAGTGGGAGCTGACAACTCGCGGATTGATTTGTTCGCCATGGCTTCGAACTCTGAAGACAAGTTCCGGTGATCTTCTTGATTGGATGAAGCTTCTTGCTGAAGTGTTGATGATCTCTTCTTGAGCTTGGCTCTCGTCTTCTTGAATAATGCTTCAGGATTGTCAACAAAATTTCCTGGAAGATGTCTTCTATTCATACATTCCCCTGCATAAGATAAAATAGAAAAATATCGGAGTAAAACTGTATGAGAGAATAAATAAGCTCAATCATATTAGTGATGCGAATGATAACTCAAAATCTTTTATTCCATTCCTGATTAGTAATCAACCTTCCCCGGCAACGGCGCCAAAAATGCTTGTTGGGTATTCTTAACATCATTACCAAAAGTAGACTAAGTTCTCTAAATCTAGTAACGGTGCCAAAAATACCAAACCTATCCCTCACACCACTTAAGCCAAGTTGTCATCCCCAGCATGATATAAGAGACGCGGTATTGAAATATGCAATTGCTCTTCTAAATAAATAATGAATGGGATCTACAAGCGCACAGATTAATACCGATGCAGCATTTTAACCGGGAAGTATTCCACGTATCGTTATTTATATTTTTACCACTGGGAAGGGATTAGCAATCTTCAATATTGATTACAGAATAGAATATGAGATTGAGCATCTATCATTGCATATGTAATTGAGAACATTTATCTAACTCTTCATACAGGGATACGTGTCACATAAAAGATATATGAAATAATGAATAGTGACAAGGATAACTAATCTGATCAGCCACATATAAATATGATAAGCACCTCAATTAGATACTCTAGAAAGTCATTAGCATGGTATTAGAACGAACTACAAGAATATTCCCTAAGTTATTCTCAACTATATAGTCTAGCATATCATAGTTAGTGCAAGCATACTTAGCAATCATTGCGAGACAAGACTACGCCCATGCATAGTGATATTAGCAAGGTAAATGAGAAACATAGCAATCACTCCCCTGTAATAATGTTGCTCTGCCAGCCCAATACACGAGAGGGGGACTATATAAGAATCAATGAAGCTGTCACTATCACGAACCACCCCACGATCTGGCATATTGGGTACAATCGCAGATAAATACGGTATAAGCACCATGCCTACACAATATCTATCATTTACCCATGGATCCGATGGATAAATGCTATACGATCCTAAGCATGTATATCGATCCAATCTAACTAAGCCAAGTACATAACTATGATAAACTAAGAACAATATAATCTTGAATATAAGCAAGTAGAGCAAAGTCATAAGCAATATATTAAAGTAGAACAAAGTCATATTCATAATATTGAAGAACAAAGATAATTAGAAAGTAATTAGAAGCACAATTAGAGAATTACCAAGAATCCTCTTGACAGATCCGGAAACCAATCGAAGATTGACTCCTTCTAGTTCTAATCCTATGTAGCTATGCTAATCTAGATATCTAATTGATGTGGTGGCTCTAATCTTGATCAGAGACTTCTTCTCCCTTGAGGAACAATGAATTAGGGTTGAGAGGCTCTCTCCTTCAGGGGCTAGGGGGTCTGGTTTTATAGTCCCTTCAAGTGAATATGGGCCATTGGATCAAACCGACATAGATTGTATGGTTTAGATTCATCCTTTAGGTCGGTGGAGATCTCCCACGAAGTAGAGTCCTGATTGGACTCAGGGAGAGGGCGGGTGCCCAGGGCAGGAGGGCGGGCGCCCTGCCTCTGGCCCCGTTTCGCCTCCGCTTCGGTCTCGTGGCTTCTGGAGTCTTCTAGATGTAAGATAATTGCGCGGCACGTTAATATCTCTATGTAATCCCGACGTGTGGGCCTTTCTTCCGTATTTCCTGATAACCCCCTGCAGAAATAGACAAACACCAAAACTCGTGGAATTCTGTCAGATAATACCCTAAGTCTAGATGTTGATTTCATTTGGATCCTTTTCTTTGTTTATTTGATAATTAAATTTGATACTTAAGGACCGTCAACACTACACTCATGAACTTTTCATCCATCAACTTTGTCTTGCTCACTATGCTTAGGGTTAGAGAAGAACAAATACACTTTAGCTTCTGTTGGTGTTTTCCACCAACAGGACCCATGCACTTGATCTCTGCCTTGTCTCTATGAGCAGGTACACTTCGAGCAAAACACGGAGCAGTTTTATAACTCTCAGACTCTACCAAGAGAAGGACCTGGATCTACGAGCACAAACACACTAAGCAAGATACTGCCAACGCCGCACTTCGAACTGCTGGGCAAACGAAGAGGTGCAGACGTCAAGGTCCGCACGTGAATCAAATGACGCACCTGAAGAATGAACACGGTGAGAAGTCTTGTTAAGAAGACTTAAAACATTGAACCCTCGCCGAAAGGTAGGATCGGTAGTTATCCATATTTATCCTTTCTGCATTCCCTTTTCCCTTTAATTATTTACCTTCCTTAAATAGATTATTAGTTAATCATGCTATCTTGAAAAGAAAATAAAAATGTTAAAAAATACCAAGCCCCATGTGAGTATACGAGTGGCATAAAACCCATAAGTACCTTCACTATGGTGGCATAAAAATAAAATAAATATTTCTTTTCTGCTTTATAAAATAAAAATATAAAAATAGGGAGTAATATTTATTGAGGAAGCTCAACATGATGAAGGCTAGATATTTATGCTAACACTTAATTAGTTCCACAAGCTTTGTTGTCTATTTGAGCTCCATAGAATTTAAGAATCAAGAAGACTAGCAGACGGAGGACATTCTAATCGCTGTGAGAATGCTGCTGACTTTCAAATACACCTCTGCCACCTGCTAGCTACATCAAGAAAAATTACGTCAAAATTCAGCTTGGGGGAGAGCACCCCCATTTATCTCGCTAAGTATTTCTACCTATCTTTATACTTATATCTTTTGCTTAGTGTGTTTAATAAATAAATAAAGTGGCTATGCTAATCTGAATCTTAATAATAAAACTCTAGCATGGATATGATGAATAGTTGCTCTGCCTAATTTGCAAATTTGAAGTTCTCTCTCAAGTTTAGACATAACTGTTATAATTTAAAGCTTGCTCTAGATCTAAACTTGTGGGATGAAAACTTGATCTGAAATCTAAGTTGTTAACGGATATGATATGGGAAGCTTGAGCTGCTGTTTATCTGTTCCTAGCGATGCTAGAATTCTGGAGAATTTTATCTTTGAAAAATCTTTAAAATATTGCATGATGAGTTCCTGTATGATGAGAGTTTAAATTCCTACCACAGCCATATATACATGCTTGCTAGACTTTGAGCCACACATTTACTATTTACTGCTTATGAGCATTGAGTGTGCTCAAGCTGTGTAGACCCTTAGGAGCTTGTCATGTGGTTAAATCAAGATTCACTTGCACGTTCACTCATATATGCTACTTCTACTCCAAAAGTACCATCCACATATATCCATCCATAACCATCTCCAGAACCACCCAAAAATATTCTACTCCTAATCCAGGAGAGAATAGCCAAAAATATTTCTGTTTTCCTTTGTGAAATAAATGCTCAAGTTATCTTGCTACTACCACTTGCTATATTATCTCAAGAGATGAGTGCTCTGAATAAAAAAGAAAAGAGAAGAAAAGAAAAAAATAAACGAGGAAATAAAAAGGGGCAAGTGCCGGGAACCTCGAAAGAAAGAAAAAGTGAGACGAGAGGTAAAAATGGACAAGTGTCCGACAGTAGAATTAGGGGTACAAGATACCCACCTGAGAGGAAAGAAAAAGAAGAGCATCTCATTCTCCTCATAAAGTTTCAAAAAGCAAGGAAGGTATGTATCCCCTCAAAAGAGCAAAAGTAGAATTAGACTTTCACCATTGTTATCACCATCATCACCATACACCATTCATTCGCCACACATGCACATCTTGATTTGGCTTATTGATTTGTTTCTTTGGATCCATGGTTTGACTATACAATAAATGTCTTGTAAGTATGTATACTTTATCTCCCACCTATGAGCTCCAGATATTGAAGCCTTATTAGAGTAGGGTGAGAGAGAAGGCAATGTCACTATGCCTTATACCACAAATACCACATATCTTGAGAGAAGGCATATACCATCACTGCCTTGGTAAGGATCCAGAAATACCATAAAAGAGAGATTTAGAGAGTCATACAAGGAATCTCTGAGTTTTATTTGAAAATCTGCAAAAACTCCAGAGCTATAGCTGATCAAGAATAAGAGACATGGCACTTGGCTAGACTGTTCTATCTTTTAACTACTCAAGACAGAAGTGACGGTTACAAGTCCCATGGTGAAAGGTAAAGTAAGTTTTAGTTCTTGACAGTTTACTCTAACTCAGAGATGAGATCTTATTTAAAAGCATGTGTACCATCAAATTTTTAAGATATTGCAACAACTTCTCATCTACTACTGAGTCTATCCTTGCTCAGGGACGAGCAAGAGGTAAGCTTGGGGGAGTTTGTTGACGGTCCTTAAGTATCAAATTTAATTATCAAATAAACAAAGAAAAGGATCCAAATGAAATCAACATCTAGACTTAGGGTTTTATCTCACAGAATTCCACGAGTTTTGGTGTTTGTCTATTTCTGTAGGGGGTTATCAGGAAATACGGAAGAAAGGCCCACACGTCGGCATTACATAGAGATATTAATGTGCCGCGCAATTATCTTACATCTAGAAGACTCCAGAAGCCACGGGAAGGAAGCGGAGGCCGAGAGGGGCCAGAGGCAGGGCGCCCGCCCTCTGTTGGAGTCCAAACAGGACTCTGTTTCTCAGGAGATCTCCACCGACATAAAGGATCAAGAATAACCGTTCAGTCAATGTCGGTTTGATCCAACGGCCCAGGTTCACTTGAGGGGACTATATAACCAGACCCCCTGGCCCCTGGAGGAGGCACCCCTTGATCATTATTCATTATTCATAGGCAGAGCAAAAGCTAGGGTTTAGAGATGAGAGCTCTCCTCTCTTCTCTAAACTAGAGTAGATCTAGATAGTAGCAAGATGGAGAGCGAAGGAGGATTAGAGGAGAGGCCGGCCTGTCGGTTCTTCCTCCGGTTGTACTTCATCATGATCAAGCTCTAATCAAGCTTGCTCATGGGATGACTCTGGTAATCTACTTCTAATTCATTATGCAATTACTAATTATGTATGTTCTGGTTCACAACTCTTTTGAGTACTTCTAATCTATAGGACGCTATAGGTTAGAGTTGTAGTATAGGTGTAAGCGTGGTGCTTAGACCTAGATTACTTGTGGATATCCCCTGTCTAGCTGGATCGTGTGGTAGGCCGCGTAGATGACAGTTACGTTGGTCCTCTTTAGTCCACCTCTCGTTAGCAGGACGGGTAGGGTTTATCGGCCTATGGATAAGCATCCTTTGTGGTGTAATCTTATCTCGTGGTTCGTCCCAGACATAGACATACCCCTTTGAAGTAGAGAAACCATAGTTACCCTCTCTATTCTGCTACCATCGCCCATATACTAGAATTGCTCTACTCTCTATTCCCATATTATCACTCACTGTTATCTTACCTTTAATATTGTTATTATTCGATTCTACCATCTTTCCTATTTACTTATCTTGGTGAAGTTAGAGCGTATATCAGTTCTTCTGCTTCCCTGTGGATACGATAAAACCTTTAACCGGGTAAAAGCTTCAACGGTATCCGTGCGCTTGTGGATTATCTGTGTGCGTATAAATACCATAGTACACTCTAGTGCCATGTTGGGGATGACAACCTAGTATTCAAGTGGTGTTAGCAAGTGTCAACACCTAAGCACCATGCTTAATTTAAAATCCCTTGAAAGTAAGATCATCATTCCTAAACTAAGCACCATGCTTATTTAAGAGATAAATGAAACTACTCCAAGCCTAGAGATTTACTAAAGCAAATAAAGGTAGCATGAGAGCATTTATAGAGATCTACTCAAGTGGAGATGAAGTAGTGTGATTAGTATTTAACAAATTGAGCATGTCTCAAAGGTAGGGACAACCAACATAGCAACATGGCAAATGATGTTTTTATGTAAAGTACTCCCCCAAGCTTGAATTTTGCAAAATTCAAGTTTGGATTTAGTTCAATGTTGTATGATGATTGGTTGGACATACCTTGTGCTTGTCATTCATTCAATCTTCTTGCTCCAATCCTGAAAAGGTTAGTGACAAGAATACCCGAAGGAATATTTTTACAATTATCCTTATATGCTCAATACACAAGGTAATGTTGTAAATAATTAAAAGCTCATGTTACGATCTAATTAGTGCTTATTTTAGGACACTAAGGTTGTCCTTGGAAACCATCAATTTATGTCGGTGAAGTGGTTTCCCTTCCAACGCTGGCCTATATCAAGATCAACTCAACGAGATCTGCAATATTTATTATAGACATATGCATCGACAACCGCCCTTTTAAAGTTTTTATAGATAGAATGGACGAGGGGATTGGAGACCTCAAGTGTGGTGATGCTGGAGAGACCAATAGATTGGGAAGATGTTTCATATGAGCATGGAGTAAACGAAGTGGCTATGAAATAAATTCCATGCTTATTAATGGAGAGACCAATAGATTGGGAATATGTTTCATATGAGCATGGAGTAAACGAAGTGGCTATGAAATAAATTCCATGCTCATTAATGTTATCTTCATCTCCAATTTGAATGTTCGGAGTTTCTCCTGGATTGGTCTCACCTATGTCCTCTTCTATAGTTGGATGAATCTCATCTTGAAAGGGGGTCAAGAACTCAACATTTGAAATTGAGCCAAAGTCAGCTTAGGTGTTGACACTTGCTAACACCACTTGAATACTAGGTTGTCATTCCCAGCAGGACACTAGAGTGTACTATGGTATTTATACGCACACAGATAAATTCACAAGCACACAGATACCGTTGTAGCTTTTACCCGGTTAAAGGTTTTATCGTATCCACAGGGAAACGGGAGAACTGATCTACGCTCTAACTTAACCTAGATAGATAGGTAGGTGTAAATAGGAAAGATGGTAGAATTGAATAAGAACAATACTAAAGGTAAGATAACAATGGGTGATAATATGGGAATAGAGTGTAGAGCAATCTATTATATGGGTGATGGTAGGAGAATAGAGAGGATAACTATGGTTTCTCTACTTCAAAGGGATTTGTCTATGTCTGGGACGAACCACGTGACACAAAGGATGCTTATCCATAGGCTGATAAACCCACCTAGTCCTGCTAACAGGAGGTGGACTACAGGGGACCAATGTAACTGTCACCTACGCGGCTTACCACACGATCTGGCAAGACAGGGGATATCCACAAGTAATCTAGGTCTAAGCACCACGCTTACACCTATACTACAACTCTCACCTATAGCATCCTATAGATTAAAGTACTCAAAAGAGTTGTGAACCAGAAGATACATGGATAGTAATTGCATAATGAAATAGAAGTAGATTACCAGAGTCATCCCATGAGCAAGCTTGATTAGAGCTTGATCATGGCGAAGTACAACCGAAGGAAGAACCGACAGGCCGGCCTCTCCTCCAATCCTCCCTCGCTCTCCATCTCACTACTATCTAGATCTACTCTAGTTTAGAGATGAGAGGAGAGGTCTCATCTCCAAACCCTAGCTTTTGCTCTATCTATGAATAATTAATAGGGATCAAGGGGTGCCTCCTCCAGGGGCCAGGGGGCCTACTTATATAGTCCCCTCAAGTGAATGTGGGCCGTCGGATCAGACCGACATTAATCGCACGGTTTTCCTTAATCCTTTAGGTCGGTGGAGCATAATCCGCAAGACGGAACCTGATTGGTTCCTGTAGCTGGGCGGGCGCCCAAGGGGGGAGGGCGGGCGCCATGCCTCGGAGCCCGCTCGGCTTCTCGTTCGTTCCCGTGGCTTCTGGAGTCTTCTAGATGATAGAAAATTGTGCGGCACGTTAATATCACTATGTAAACCCGATATGTGGGCCTTTCCTCCATATTTCCTAATAACCCCCTGCAGAAATAGACAAACACCAAAATTGGTGGAATTCTCTCAGATAAAACCCTAAGTCTGGGTGTTGGTTGCATTTGAATCCGTTTCTTTATTTATTTGATGATTATATTTGGTACTTAAGTACCGTCAACTACCGATTAGATCAATAGCCCATCCCCGGAACGGCCAAGGCTTAATAATGGGATTCATGCCCGATGCGGCTTCCCATTGAATATTACCAAACCTTTGACATCCTTGACATCCTTTGAAATATTTAAAGCAATCCTCAAGTATAGTCGGCCAATAATACCCGTTTCTCCTAATCATCCACTTCATCTTAAAAGCCGACTGATGTGCTCCACATACTCCTTCATGAATTTCACCCATCAAGCTTTTAGCCTCATCATCACCCAAGCACTTGAGCATGACTTCATCTATCGTTCGACAATATAATTATTCTCCAAGGAGCACATACTTGGTAGCTTGAAACCTGACACGTCTCTCAACCTTTTTAGATGGATCCTTTAAGTAATCAATGATTTCTTTTCTCCAATCATCGGCATTGATTGCCGATAATACATTTAAGACAGGTTGATATCTCGAGGCATGCTGAGCCAACCGATTAGCCTCTTCATTATATAATCGAGGAACATGCTCTAATCGGAAATCCTTGAATTCCTTCAATAGTTGCATACTCTTTTCATAATAGGTTATCAAGACTTCACTTCGGCACTCATAAATCCCAGCCAATTGATTTATTACAAGCATAGAATCACCGAAGATCTCAACAGCATCGGTATGAACTTCTTTTAATAATTCCAATCCCTTGATTAGAGCTTGGTATTCGGCTTGATTATTTGTCGACGTGGCAACAATCGGCAAAGAAAACTCATACTTCTTTCCTCAAGGAGAAATTAGCACTATGCCGATTCCTGCCCCCCAGTCACATGTGGATCCATCAAAGAAGAGCGTCCAAGGAACGATCTCCAAAGTTTCTACTACGCCGCAATGCTGAGTCACTAAATCAGCCATAATCTGCCCCTTAACTGCCTTAGCCGACTCATAACGTAAATCAAATTCCAACAGTGCCAAAATCCATTTGCCGATTCTACCACTCATAATCGGCATAGACAGCATGTACCGGACTACATCATCCTTGCATATAACAGTGCAATCGGCTGCCAGCAAATAGTGCCTCAACTTGGTACACGAAAAGTATAAGCATAAACATAATTTTTCAATTGCCGAATACCTTGTCTCAGCATCAACTAGTCTTCTACTTAAATAATAAATGACACGTTCCTTCCTTCAAATTCCTGAATCAGAGCTGAACCGATGACCATTCCATCGGTAGACAAATACAATTTGAAAGGCTTTCCTTGCTGAGGTGGAATCAGGACTGGAGGATTTGTCAAATAATTCTTGATTTCGTCTAGTGCCGATTGTTGTTCTTTTCCCCACACAAACTCTTGATCGGCTTTTAACTTAAGTAGAGGACTAAAAGCACGAATCTTACCAGACAAGTTAGATATAAATCGTCTGATAAAATTTATCTTACCGATCAGAGATTGGAGTTCAGTTTTGTTAGTGGGAGCAACTATTTTGTCGATAGCATCAATAGATCTCCTACTAATTTCAATTCCTCTATGATGCACCACGAAACCAAGAAATTGCCTGTCGATACACCAAATGCACATTTATTAGGATTCATCTTCAAACCATATTTCCTTGTGCACTCCAACACCTTTCGTAGATCAGCAAGATGCTTTGTGAAATCCCAGACTTAATCACCACATCATCAATGTAAATTTCCATTAGCTTGCCGATGAACTCATGAAATATAAAATTCATAGCCCTCTTAGCATTTTTCAAGCCAAAGGTCATGACTATCCATTTGAACAACCCAACATGACCAGGACATCTAAATGCAGACTTTGGATTATCTTCTTCGGCCATGAATATTTTATTATATCCTGCATTACCATCCATAAAGCTAATGATCCGATGTCCAGCTGCAGCATCAACTAGTAAATCGGCAACTGGCATTGGGTAACCATCCATCGGCGTAGCCTTGTTAAGATTCCTAAAATCAATGCAAACACGAAGCTTCCCATTCTTCTTGTAAACTGGAACAACATTTGAAATCCACTCGGCCTTAATATCAGGAAGAATATTAGGATTACATCGGTGCTGATGTGGCCGAAATCCATATTTGATAGGTAACCGATGTTCAACAATAGATCGGTCTAAACCAGGCATCTCAGTATAATCCCAAACGAAGCAATCTTTATATTCCTTTAACAAATCGGTTAACTGTTGCTTACACTCAGAATCTAACTTATCACTAATAAATGTAGGCCTTGGCCTATCACCATTACCTATATCTACTTCTACTTAATCATCGGCCGATGTAAACCCTTGGCCTAATTTTCCATCATCGGTGAACCTATCCATTAAAACTCCTCATCAGAACTGACTGCTTGGATCGGTGGAATCTCATAATCAGCAACTTTGAGAAAATCCTTTTCCCAAATTTCCCCTGAAATGCTGGTTCTTTCATAACTGTCTGCCTCTGCCGATGCGATGACATATGAAGAATCTCCTGGAACAATCTCAATCTTGTCACCTACCCACTGAACCAAGCACTGGTGCATTGTAGATGGGATGCAACAATTGGCATGGATCCAATCTCTCCCTAATAGTAGATTATAAGCACCCTTTCCACTGATGACGAAGAAAGTTGTTGGCAAGGTTTTGCTGCCGATGGTCAACTGAACACATATGGCTCCTTTTACTGGAGACACATTTCCTTCAAAATCCTTTAGCATCATATCAGTTTTGGTCAAATCTTGATCTCCTTTGCCAAGCTTCCGATAGACTGCATATGGAATAATATTGATAGCAGCCCCACCATCAACAAGTATCTTGGTCATCGGCTGCCCATCAACCCTACCTTTGATAAACAAAGCTTTAAGATGTTGTCTCTCATTATCAGTTGGCTTTTCAAAGATAGCCGTCATCGGATCCAGAGCCAACTGAGCTGTCTGGTCAGAAAAATCCATCTCCTCATCACCACTGAAAGGCGCAAGGAACTCCATCGACAACATAAACACCATATTAACGTCTGCCGATGGCCCTTTTCATTTAGGATCCAGCTGCTGCTGGTTTCATGACTTAGCAGAATTTTCACCTCTACTCAACTCTTCTCGTCGCTCCCGCTGCAGCCTTTTTTTCTGTCCTAGTTAATCCCTCTGGACACCATGGAGGAAGTTGTGGCTGTCTAACCGACTGATGATGATTTTCCCTTGATTCCACCCGGTAAGTATTAGCATCTCTGCAAAATATGAACTCATCGGGAACTCGTGCATCTGCCATCTCTTCAAGCTCCTCCTGGTTCCTGGGAAAATATCAGACTCGCTCACCAAGTCTGTCATGCACACTAAGTCTGCCCCCAGCCGATCATGAACCGAGGCCCTCCCTCTAATCGGCCCATCAAAACGCCGATCATCACTCTGGTACTGCCGATTTGGTCTATCATACCGATTATAGCCATTGCACTCAGGGCAGACTCTGATAGTTGGTAGCTTGATGTTTTGCTCCCAACAGTGAATGATGAACGGGCAATTCTAGTGATCTTTATGCCGATTCCACTCCTGTCGGTGTTTTTCTTCTACCCAACGACGATCCTCCTGTTGGCGCCAATACTGATCCTCACGTTGCTGCCAGGTCTCCCAATGCCTTCTATGAGTAATCACAATGCCAGATCGGGGAGGCCTTCCTGAACTGGTTCCTTCCCGGATCAAGCCCTTACCATTAGCATCATCGGCAGTAATCTGGTGCTGAGGATCTACCGACGCGCTTCTTTTAGCTGCCTCCGAAGTCAATACTTTGGTCTTTCCCTTAGCATCCAACATGTTTGTAGGGAAAGGATGTTGGTCGATCTTCATCGGCTTTTGAGCTTTGGAGTTATCGAATTTAATTCTCCTAGACTCTATGGCCGATTGCAGCTGTTGCCTAAAAACCTTGCACTCATTTGTACTATGAGATGTTGCATTATGCCACTTGCACTACGTAATCTTCTTTAACTCTTCTACCGATGGAATCACATGATTAGGTGACAACTTAATTTGCCCTTCCTGAAGCAGAAAGTCAAATATCCTATCAGCTTTGGTTATGTCAAATGCAAAGTTCTCTGGTTCCTTATGCCCAAAAGGTCAAGACATCGGCTTCTTATTCTTCACCCATTCTGCCAAGCCGATGACTGGTTCTTCATCAGAATCTGAACTTGTTGCCTCATCGACAAATGACACCTTTTTGTTCCATGCCCTCTTAGGTTCAAAAGCTTTGATATCTTGGTCCGAAATCCTTTGCACTAAATGGCTCGGACTTTCAAACTCTTGAGAAGCATACTTGTCTCTGATATGTGGCAACAATCCCTCGAAAGCCAAATCAGCTAGCTGCCTATCATCTAGAACCAGACTATAGCATTTATTCTTAACCTCCCGCAACATTTGCACGAAGCTTTCAACCGATTCGTCATTGCGTTGCTTTAGTCTGACTAAATCAGTAATCTTCTTCTCATGAACTCCAAAAAAGAAGTATTTGTGGAACTATTTTTCTAGATCGGCCCACGTGATCACTGAGTTTGGAGGTAATGAAATAAACCAAGTAAAGGCTGATCCAGATAAAGATGATGAGAATAGACGAACCCTTAACTCATCTCTGTTAGCAGCTTCCCCACATTGGATGATAAACATGTTAACATGCTCCATGGTTGTTGTATCATCCTGCCCAGAAAACTTGGTGAAATCTGGCACCTTGTACCAATTTGGATGCGGAAGTCATATGCAGGAGGATATGGTGTCCGATAAGAGTAAGTATTGACTTTGAGTTTTATCCCAAATTGGTCTCTCATGACCTCAGCTATCTTATCGGCCCAATAAGCATCGACATCTTGCCGATGAGCTAGTTGTGGATCTGGCATCTGCTATGCGGTGCATGATCTCCAAGGAACATAGGATTTGCCACCGCCTGTTGACCGCCAACTTGCTGACCAAGATTCATCGGCTGGTTGATCAACCCCTGATTCTGAAATCCAGGTTGCATTGGTCCTTATTGAAATCACATAACCTAAAGATTCTGCTGAGGCATCTGTGGAAAAACAAACTACCCTGTCCATCCATTGTTAACATTAATCGGCGTAGGCCCTGCCGATGGCTGATAATTGGGCATCATCATTGAATTGACATACCCTGGCTGTGCCATAAACCTCTGTTGTGTCGGCATTGGATCTACTGATGCGTTAGGCATCTGGAACGTTGGCATTTGAGAATTCCCAGCAAAAGGTCTTGCAGTTGTAGTTGTAGAATACTAGGGATTCTGAGTCATCGGCGAGCTTGGGGGTGCCGATGTCATAGGAACCTTGCCTGTTGTGTCAGCCACTTGAGATGTTCCAGAACTTTTCGCCATGAATTCTGGAGGCATACCATATCCCCACCAGTTGGGAGGAACAGACACTGACATCGCCGATGCCAATAAATCTGTAGCAAGTTTGATTTGTCCCTCTGATGTTGATGGATTAGTCGTCATTGGTGTAGATGGCGCATTAGTCGTTCCTAATGTGCTTGGAGGGGAAGTAACCTCCATACTCGCAACGGCTGTAGTAGCCGATGGAGCCGTAACCGATGATGCTCCTGGCTGATGATAGGCTGGGCCCACATAAGATGGTGGTACTTGTCCTTCTTTAAAAGTTCTAGCCACAACATTGAAAACTGTATTGGACAGCACACTAGATTGGTTTATTAGAGCACAATTAATAGCACTGTCAACCATCTCTTGAAGTTTACCAGGATTGGCTTCAAAAGTAATTTGCCGAGGCATCGACAATGGTTCCTTTTGGATCACCTCGCCACTCCTGTTGATACTGAAGGATTTCAAATATAGCTGCTTGTAGTCCTCCATAGCTTTTGCCATAGCTTGCTTCTGTTCATCTTTGAGATTGGCTTCCGTCATGGGGATGACGTTCTCCAAGTCGAAATCAGTGTTCGACATGTTGATCTTGATGCTGAATCTAGGTCCCACTAGGCGTGCCAAAAGATGTGTTGGTGCAAAGCTGATCTGCAAACACAAAGGGCTAATACCCGATTCAACGTTAAGGCGTGCCAGCCGATTTGACCTTACAATCGACAAAGGTGATAACTCGAATACTTTGGTCCCGACAACAGCGATGCGCCCGGATGTCACGGCCAAGAGGTATTCACGCGGAACTCGAGAACTCGCCAAGGTTGACTCAAAGAATTCCAAAGAACTCGTAGAAATGGAAAATATGCAAATTGATGAAGTCGTCGAAAAAGTAGATGCTAGAATAGATGTAAAGACTTGTATTTGATTGATTGTGTATATTCATTACATTGCTACGGGGTCTACATTAATACCTTGTTCACAAGAGTTACAACTAGAAATGACTAGGATTCGAATTCTAAATTAAACAGAATCCATATACAAAACAAACTCTAGTAACTATGGAAAGCATCAAATCATCCTCCCAACCGATCGGTACACCGCCATGAGTCGTTCGACAACCCCTGCGCCTTTCTCCATAATCATCGGCAAGCCACCTCTCACAGCCATCGGCAATCATCAGCACCAGTCATCAGTATGAATCCATCACCACTCCTGGACTTAGCCACATCCTGTCGTTTTTCCATCAGCACCAACCCTCATCGGCAACTCTTCTATAGACTAGTCACCACTTTTCTACCTGCCGATCTATACCTCATTAATTCCAGATACGCGTCCAAAGTTACGTTTCCAAAAATAGTGTCAACATATACTATTTTCGAGCATCTTGGTTGGAGTAGAGTTGCCCCTGTTCATGAGCTTGGGTCACGTCTTTTGACGATCAAAATTTTGGGCACTCTACAAATTGTCGATTATGGTATTACCTTCCATTGCTTTGGAAGAGATTTCGGTATTTATTGGAAGGGTCTTGCCAACCGTTTGGGTTTCCACGAGCGGTGCTCCATTGACTTAGGTTTCTCCCTCGGGGTTTACCAACGTCATGCTTTCTGGCATTTGATCTCGGGGCAACACGTCGTTGGAAAATTTTAGGGGCATTCTGCTAACATCCATCACCCCACTCTGAGGCTTCTACATAAGTGGATCGCTAGTTCATTCTTTTCAAGAGATGATACGCATCTTACTTATGACATAGATTTGAAGTTGCTTTATGCTGCACTCAAAAAGATTAAGGTTGCACCTGTTGTTGAGCTTGTTAATCATTGGTTGCATTCCATTAAGACTTCAACTGCTATCTTGTGCACTTCTCTTATTAATCGCCATCCTGCAAGTGTTGATCCCCATGCTACTAATACCATTATTTACAACACTACTCTTTGCATCATGATTAATGAATCATATCTGTCGAGGATATCAGTAAGGGGTACCCTAACTGATGTACATGATGAGATTGCCCGTACGCAAGTCGAGGCCTCTAACTCGACGCTCTACCCAGTCACGCGTACGGTCATCGACGACCGCAGCCTCAAAGACGGAAAGGGCGTCGAGTGAATCGATCAGGGCTCGAGCGCCAGCTACTGTCGAATACGGAAACAGGCTCGAGCGAATTGGAAGGCGTCGAGCGCAAAGGACGCCGCCCGCCGCCTGACGCGGGCACGAGAACCAGGGTATTTAATGCGCGTGTCGCGTTCTCACCTAACACGCCAGTCACGGGAAGCGTGATAGGGAACAGGCACCTGTCCCGTCATTCTTTTTGCAGCCTTCCAAACCAAACAATCCAGAGCATGTTAGGACGCAGGAAGCGGGGTCGGAACGTCTAATCAAGAGCCCCTCGAGACGCCCAAGGTCAGCGCTCTGGCTAGCAAGGCGTTACACGGCGTCCGACCCTCGACCAGACACGTTTCCTTCCTGGGGAAGGGTTGGGCGTCGAACGACAACACTACAACCGCTCCAACGTATCTGCCACCATGACGTACAAGCATTCAACAGATAAGCCAGCCCAGGACGGCGCGCAGAGCAGGAAACCGGGGCACGCGTAATCGTCATCAAGCTACCGTGACAAGATGGCTCGAAACGACGGCGGTACAGAGGCCTCGAGTAGGTCAGCGCGCCATGCCTCTATCGACCCCTACTCTGACGCCTATACATGTACCCTAGGTCTCTCCTTGGAACTATAAAAGGGGAGGCCCGGGAGCGGATACAGGACATGTGATACAACACTCACACGTAGTAGAGCTTCCATACTCCATCCCAGTTCATACACGCTTGTATTCACCCCTATACAAGCACTTAGGTGCAAGATAATACAAACTCTCCTCCCCTGCTGGACGTAGGGCCTTCTCTTGCCCGAACCAAGATAAATCTTTGTGTCTTTTTGCATCACCATCTGGAAAAGGGAGCACGCATACAAATTTACTAGTTGGTGTGACCACCGGGGGAAAAACACCGACAGTTGGCGCGCCACGTAGGGGTCTTGCGTGTTTTTTCAATCGATTCCCCATTCCTTTCCAGATGGCCACTCTCACTTCGCCGATTCCACGCTCCACGGTGATTTGGTTTGGGAGTATCGAGTTCATGTCTACTGGCTCCGCTATGACATGATCTTGCTCTCGATCAAAGGATCGGGAGGAGCCCGCGTTGCGCCAGCACGGTGGAGGGCCCTGAGACGTCCTCGCCATCACGCCTCCCCGCCCAATAAGTGGCATGGACAGCACCACCATCGCCCTTCTACCTCGTCACGACCGGCAGTTCGTGCCAGGCAGGAGGTGACACAGGAGCCGACAGCACCGCGCGCCGGAACCGTGGGCATAACGGCTCAGCGCCACGAGGATCGCACTACGACAGGAGATGACGCGCCCCGCGCGCTCTCCCCCACCGCTAGGTTACTTCCACATGGGCTGTTCGCCCCAAGAAGAGCGTTGCCATTCGGTTTGGACAATGCCGCGGCGTCACTCGCCAGGGCAATATGTCCAAACGCCCAAACGTACATGGAGAGACCAATGGTCCTCCCACGCGACCCTGGAGCACAGCGACCGACGTCCGAGCTGCTGGATTTCTCCCAGGTACGAGGCCTCCGTCGCCTAGGCCCTGGGCGATACACGATCACCTCGCTCAGGCAGCGGCTACTTTAGGAGGGACATGGATGTTTCTACGCCGCCGAACCGGACTCCGACTCTGAGACCGACAGCTATGACCCTACTAGGGTATGCTATGATATCAACGGGGCGTTAGAAACTACTGATGAGACGCAGGATGCCGCTGCTGGCGGTCGAGCCCCCACAGCAAGGGAAGACCCCAGGACGCCTGGGAATGACGAACAGGTCGACCCACCACCGCAAGAAGACAGAGCCACGCAACTTGCGCAGCTGTGAGAGCTCAAGACAAAACTTGACGAAGATCGTGAGCGCCTTGTCCTGCTCGAGCAGATCCTTGAGCAGGACCTGCCTTACCCGCCTGGCGGAAGTGTCCGCAGAAGGGCTCGAGAGGTGCATCGACAGATCGTCGGGGACGGGGAGCCAGAACAACCTGTCAGCCGCTTCCCTCGAGCAGGCCAGAACGTTGTGGCAGCAACGATGCTGTTATGTAACATGCCCGAGCCCTCAAACTCCCAAGCACGACGCATCCGAGACGAGGTGCAGACTCTGCTCCACGTGGCGGCAGTTCAGCAAGCAGAGAGCTCGGCCTCCCGATGTCGAGGGGCGGCTACAGAAAAGCATGATGAGCCATCCCAGAATGAAAAGGAGGTATCAGTCCATCAGCAGCCGCCCCCTCGAGGGAAAAAGACCACGCTCGTCCTCCCCGTCGACAACCAACGACGACACGACGCACGACGCGACATCGATGAGAATCGTTGCCGTCGGTATGGGGACGCGGAAGAACGCGGTTACAGCGCCCATTGCGGCGGGAGTTATGACAGCGATGAGGACCGGATGGCCCCAGAGCCACCAGGGCCGCGGGTGTTCAGCAGGGCAATCCGCAGCACGCCGCTGCCCAGCCCGTTCCGACCCCTGACCAGCATTGCAAAGTACAACAGCGAGACCAAGCCAGAGCTATGGCTGGCAGATTTCAGGCTGGCCTGTCAGCTAGGAGGCGCTCGAGGGGACGATCGAGCTATCATCAGACAGCTGCCGCTCTTCCTCTCTGACACCGCACGTAGATGGCTCGAGGAGCTCCCGGCCAACCACATCCACGAATGGGTCGATTTGGTTAGAGTGTTCGAGGGCAACTTCAAGGGAACCTACATACGACCCGGCAACTTGTGGGACCTCAGCAAATGCAAGCAGAAGTTGGGAGAAACTCTCCGAGAGTACGCTCGACGCTTCTCGAAGTAGCGCACCGAGCTGCCACACATCCCCGATCACGACGTCATCCTGGCCTTTGTCTCTGGTACCACCAGTCGAGACTTGGTGCGAGAATTAGGCCAGAATCACCCTCAGACCGTCGACGAGCTGATGGACGTAGTGGCAAACTACGCTGCAGGGGAAGAATCGGTCGGCGCCTTCTTTAGCTGTGAAGGAAGGAAAGGCAAGCCGCCCGCCGATGATGATGAGGGCCCTAGTCGAGGACCCAAGAAGAGCAAAAAGAAGAAGAAAGCCCAACCATTCCACCGGGAGGACCTCAACGACGATCTCGTCGCTGCCATGGAGCGCAAACGGCCTCGAGGGCCCCTAGAAGAGGCTATCTTCGACAAGATGCTAAAGGAGCCATGCCCTTACCACAAGGGAGGGGCAAACCACAAGCTCGAGGACTATCGTATGCTGAAAAAGCACTTCGACGGCCTGGGTGTCAAGAAGGACGCCCGTGATGACCCGAAGAAAGAGAAGAATGGCGACAAAGGGGACGACAAAGACGACGACGGTTTCCCTGCCGTCCACGACTGCTACATGATCTAAGGAGGACCCTCGACACAGCTGACCGCAAGGCAACGCAAGAGGGAACACCGTGAAGTCTTTGCGGCAAGGATGGCGGTGCCCCAGTACCTCAGCTGGTCGAGCACCCCCATCACCTTTGATCGAGAAGACCACCCCGACAAGGTAGTCGCCCCCAGCGTCTACCCGCTCGTCGTCGACCCCATCATCGTCAACGCCAGACTATCAAAGGTGCTGATGGATGGTGGCAGCACCCTGAACATCATCTACCTCGAGACCCTCAACCTTCTCGGCATCAATAGGGCGCAGCTCTAGCCAAGCGCCGGCGGATTCCATGGCGTCGTGCGTGGAAAGAAGGCGCTGCCGGTAGGTCGAATCGACCTACCGGTCTGTTTCAGCACGGCGGCCAATTTCAGAAAGGAGACCCTCACCTTTGAGTTGGTGGGGTTCCGAGGCACGTACCACGCCATGATCGGTCGCCCGGGATACGCCAAATTCATGGCAATTCCCAACTACACGTACCTGAAGCTAAAGATGCCCGGGCCCAAGGGCGTCATCACCGTCAGCTCCTCCTACGAGCACGCGTACGAATGCGATGTTGAATGCGTCGAGTATGGGGAAGCAGTCGAGAGTTCCGCCGAGCTCGCCTCGAAGCTCGAAGCCCTAGCCGCTGAGGCTCCAGAGCCCAAGCGCCACGCGGGCAGCTTCGAGCCGGCGGAAGGAACCAAGAAGATCCCGCTCGACTCCAACAACACCGACGACAAGGCGCTGACGATCAGCGCCGACCTCGACCCCAAATAGGAAGCTGTGCTCGTCGACTTTCTCCGTGCAAACACCGACATGTTTGCGTGGAGTCCCTCGGACATGCCGGGCATACCGAGGGAAGTCGCTGAGCACTCCTTGGAAATTCGAGCCGGTTCCAAGCCAGTGAAGCAATGGTTGCGCTGATTCGACGAGGAAAAGTGCAAGATCATTGGTGAGGAGATCCACAAGCTTTTGACAGCCGGATTCATCAAGGAGGTTCACCATCCCGACTGGTTAGCAAACCCTGTACTAGTTAAGAAAAAGAATGGGAAAATGAGGATGTGTGTCGATTATACAAGTTTAAATAAAGCATGTCCGAAAGTTCCTTTTCCATTACCACGTATTGATCAAATTGTTGATTCTACTGCGGGATGTGAAACCCTTTCTTTCCTTGATGCATATCCTGGTTACCATCAAATAAAAATGAAAGAGTCTGACCAGCTCACGACATCTTTCATCACACCTTTTGGAATGTATTGTTATGTAACCATGCCATTCGGGCTTCGAAACGTGGGAGCTACATATCAGCGCTGCATGCTCCACGTGTTTGGCAAGCACATAGGGTCGACGGTCGAGGCCTATGTCGATGACATCGTCGTCAAGTCAATGTGACGGGGAGACCTGATCCAAGACCTCGAGATCGCTTTCAGCTGCTTACGCGCCAACCAGATCAAGCTCAACCCCGAGAAGTGCGTTTTCGGTGTACCTTGAGGCATGCTCCTGGGTTACATCGTTTCCCAGCGCGGCATCGAGGTCAACCCCGAGAAAGTCTCGGCCAATCATGAGAATGGGGCCAATCCAAGACGTCAAAGGCGTGCAGAGAGTCACCGGATGCTTAGCGGCACTGAGTCGTTTTATCTCGAGGTTGGGAGAAAAGGCATTGCCACTGTATCGACTTCTGAAGAAAGTCAAGCGTTTCTCTTGGACCCCAGAGGCCGAGGAAGCCCTCGATAACTTGAAGAAAATGCTAACCTCTGCACCAGTCCTAGTCCCGCCTCGACCCGCAGAACCTCTGCTTCTATACGTAGCCTCGACGACCCAGGTCATCAGTGCAGCGGTAGTGGTCGAGAGGCAGGAGGAGGGGCATGCGCTGCCAGTCTAGAGGCCGGTCTATTTTATCAGCGAGGTGCTCTCGGAGACCAAGGCGCGTTACCCACAAATCCAGAAGCTAATCTACGCCGTAATCCTCGCCCGACGCAAGCTGCAACACTACTTCCTCGGCCACCCTATCACGGTGGTCTCGTATTTCCCCTTGGGAGAGATCATCCAAAGTCGGGAGGCCACGGGAAGAATCGCCAAGTGGTCGGTCGAGTTCATGAGTGAGACCCTCACTTATGCGCCCCGTAAAGCTATCAAGTCGCAAGCCCTGGTGGATTTCGTCGCGGAATGGACAGACTCCCAGCTCCCCACGGCTTAGGTTCAGTTAGAGCTGTGGACGATGTATTTCGATGGGTCTCTCATGAAGACGGGAGCTGGGGCGGGCCTGCTATTCATCTCGCCCCTGCGCGTTCATATGAGGTATGTCATCAGGATTCATTTTGCTGCATCCAACAACATCGCGGAGTATGAGGCCCTTGTCAACGGTCTGAAGATCGCCATCGAGCTAGGAGTCCGACGCCTCGACATTCGAGGCGACTCCCAGCTCATCATCGACCAAGTGATGAAGACCTCAAACTGCCACGACCAGAAAATGGAGGCGTACTGCAAGGAGGTCCGTCGACTCGTGGACAAGTTCCATGGCCTCGAGCTCGTCCACATCGCCCGACGCTACAACGAGGCGGCCGACGAACTCGCTAAGATCGCGTCGACTCGAGGCACGGTCCCACCTGACGCGTTCTCGAGAGATCTACACGAGCCATCCGTCGACTTGGGCTCGGGGGCTGGTGTCGAAACCGCTCCTGCCCAGCAAACCGATACCGTCGAAGCACTACTAATGGCAGCCGAGGTAATGGAAGTGGAACAGCGGCCCAGTCGACCGTTTGACTGGTGCACGCCATTCCTCGACTGCCTAATCCGCTGTGAGCTACCAGAAGATCGATCCGGGGCCCGCCGTATTGCTCGGAGAGCCAAATCGTATGTGATCTATGGCGGGGGCAATGAGCTATACCGATGAAGCCCAACAGGGATCTTGCAGCGTTGCATCACCATAGAAGAAGGCTGAAAACTCCTCGAGGATCTACACTCGGGGGCTTGTGGCCACCATGCTGATCCACGGACCCTCGTAGGGAACGCCTTCCGACAAGGCTTCTACTGGCCAACGGCCGTAGCAGATGCCATCGAGCTCGTGCGCTCGTGCCATGGGTGCCAATTCTACGCCAAACAGACGCATCTGCCCGCCCACGCTCTCCAGATGATCCCCATCACGTGGCTGTTTGCGGTGTGGGGGCTCGACTTAGTAGGACTCTACAGAAGGCAAAAGGGGGGTACACACATTTGTTGGTGGCCATTGACAAATTCTGCAAATGGATCGAGGCTCGACCCATCACCAACATCCGCTCCGAGCAGGCCGTCCTTTTCTTCACCGACATCATCCACCGGTTTGGGATTCCCAACGTCATCATCACCGACAACGGCACCCAGTTCACCGACAAAAAGTTCTTGGACTTCTGCCATCGGCATCACATCCGTGTGAACTGGTCTGCAGTGGCCCACCCTCCAACTAACAGCCAGGTCGAGCGTGCCAACGGCATGATTTTGCAGGGGCTCAAACCAAGGATCTACAACCGCTTGAAGAAATTCGGCAAGAAATGGATCGAGGAGCTTTCTTCGGTCCTATGGAGCTTAAGAACGACGCCAAGCAGGGCCACAAAATACACCCCATTCTTTATGGTCTATGGCTCTAAGGCTGTGCTCCTGACGGACCTCGAATATGGGTCCCCTCGACTCAAAGCATACAACGAGCAATCAAATAAAGACACTCGAGAGAATGCGGTCGACCAACTCGAGGAAGCTCGAGACATGGCCCTCCTCAACTCCGCCAGATACCAACAGAAGCTTCGACGCTACCACGACAAGGACGTGCACAAGAGAGATCTGAACGTGGGCGACCTCGTCCTACGGCGGCCGCAAAGCAATCAAGGACGCTACAAGCTGACTCCACCTTGGGAGGGCCCATACGTAGTGGCCGAGGTCTTGAAGCCGGGGACATACAAGCTAGCGGACGAAAAAGGGGCAATCTTCACCAACGCATGGAACATCGAACAGCTACATCGATTCTACCCCTAGAATTTCAAAGCTTTATGTTCCAATGGACATTCTGTACCAAGGCCTTATGAATGAACGCATGAATGAAAAAGATCTTTCCCTCGAGTAATTTACCTCTTTTCCGATGGTCGAAATTTCAACGTTAGAAGGGAGTACCAACTATGACCCATCATAGTCGATACCCCCTCGGGGGCTAGCAGGGGAGTTCCCCCCCCCCCCAAATATCGAAAAAACCAAGAAATTCTCTCGTTCTTATCAGTAAATCTCACGCGGTCGAGTAGTGGAGGCACCTCGAGCCCCTTAAGGGCCGAGGAATGACGAGCCTGAGGACTCCTACGCCTCCGGGCTACGGAAACTCTACTCGCTTCCTCACCCTTGAGGCAATCGAGATCGCCTTAAACAAAAGACCAACCGAGGAATACAAACATAGGCGCAAAAAGAAACAAAGGTACCTCGAGCGGAAAGACAGATAAACATTAACAGAAATATTCACAACCACTTCAAAACACAGCATACTTAAGACAGATTAGTAAAGTACTATACAAGGGGCCTTGGCACCCGGAGCAGGCTCACAGGCCTCAGTCCGCATCTCGGCCCTCACCGCCATCACCCGCGCCTGAGCTAGTCTCAGGGGGAAGTACTTCCGGCTCGAATAGCTTGGCCAACCTCTCCCCAGGAACTTCTGTGTCATCGATCAAGGCGTGGAGCCTCTCTTCGTTCTCCACGTCAGTCTTGGAGATGTCGGTGACGAAGTCGTGGGACACCACCTCCATGTCGTAAGAAAAGCCTGAGCAGACTACCGCCATCGCCCGGTTCACTCTGACATGAAGAGCGTCCCACACTCGATCCTTCAGCGTTGCGCCTAGGTAGCATAGCTGGTCTACCAGTGCATCGCCTCGAGCCTCCTCCCTCGACTCGTCAGTAGGCTCGAGCTCCTAGGAGGCCGAGAGGTCACTTATTGCGGTCCGTAGCCGACCATTCAAAGCGACCTCCCCCTCAAGCTGAGTTTGGGCGGAACGGGCCTCGACTTGGGCGGCCAACAGCTCGTCTTTAAGCCCTGCAAAGACCAACACGAATAAATTAGCTAACAGCAAGCACACCTCGAAAAGAAAACTCGACGATAGAAACGTACCGTGAATACTCTCCTCCATAGCCGTATTATCGCCAACCAACTTGGTATTGGCTCTCTCAATCTCCTTGTTGGAGCGCACCAGCTCGGTGTTGGTGACGCGCAGGTCCTCGATCACCTTACTAGCCTGCGCGATGGCTCCTTCCTTCTCCTGTAGCGCCCTCTTCACACGATCGACGTCATCAGAAAGGCTGTGGGATCGAGCCCGCTCCGCCTCGAGATCCTCGAGAGCCTTCTATTTAGCCTCCTCCGCAGCGCTACGGGCGATCTCGCCATTCACGCACTCCACCTTCATCCTTTGAAAAGTTTCTCGGGCGGAAACGAGTTCAGTCTGGAGGAGGCCCTTCTCCTTGTCCAGGTCAGCGACGGTGTTCTTATAAGACAAGGCCTCCTCCCGGGCCTTGGACGCGGCTTCCTCGACCGTCATGGCCCGCTCCCTCAGGAGCGTAGCCTCTTCCATAGCTTTCTTTGAGGCCTCTCGAGCCTCAGCCAGAGCAGCCTCCCTCTCCTTCTTCTCCTCCTCAAGCGCCAAAAGCTCCTTGTAGGCCTTGAGGTGCTTCTCCTGCGACTCCAGGAGTTTGTCCTTGAGGATGGGGAGCTGCTCCCAGCCGCCTCTCGTGGCATGGATGAAGCTCGACTTGATGCGGGAAGTCTCTTTTAGGTCCTGCGAGCCAGCAATCGAGCAGTTAGAATACAAAATCAAACGTTCTATAAGGATTAAGGACTGAAAAATACTTACAATGTAGGCCGGTCCGAGCCCGTTGTTAACAATGTCGGACAGAAGCCCCACCATGTGCTTCATCCAAAGGCAGAGCTCCTCGACGGGCTCCCACTTTTCAGCCTCCTTGCGGTCGTCTAGGAAGATGTTGGGTCCAAACGGATCGGTGGAAGCCCGGATGTGTATCCGATCGGGGCACCAGTTCTCCATCTCCTGGTCGGCACGTGCCTTGACGCCTCGGATGAGCTCCTCGACGGTCTCGAGCGACCCCCCGTGATGCAGGAACAAGTCGACGAGGGAGGGGAACCGCCCGTCGTCGTCCACCGTCTTCCAGGTCCCGGTCTCGCTGCCTCCACCACCACCTGACGTTCCAGCCTCGTCCTCCTCAGTAGGAACACGGTCCTCCCACGACCGACGCTCTCGAAGGAATCCCAGAGCGATTCTGTCCATGCCGTAGATCGTGCGCCTGATCTCGGATTGGGGGTCAACGGGGGTGCGCATCATACAGGTGAGCGCGACCACACCATCCGCCCGCCCCGACTCTGCTAGGATCGAGGCGGGCGCCCCTGGATGGAGCCACGCCGGGGTTGGAGGACCGAAAACTGGCAGACCCTCCTCCTAGTTCCCGGGCTCTTGCGGCGCCGGTGGTACTGGTTGGGGCAGACTGTGAGGTGGAGGCTCAAGCAATTCCTCCAACTGCTGGCCCTTCTACTGCTGCTGCTCCTAGGGCTCCTGCGGCTCCTGGCGATGGCCCTGCTCCAGCAGCTCCTCGAGCTAGGGACCTGCTGACGGCTGCCCCTCCTCTCCTCCTTTCGGCTGCAGCTGCTGTTCCTCCTGCGGCTGTTGGAGCGTCTTCTGCTCACGCTCTTTTTCCTCTTTCTTCCTCTGCTCTTCGATAGAGTGGAGCCCGATGGGCCAAGGCGTCCGTCTCGCGGTGGGAGAGGCCTCAACCTCCTCGTCAATAGGGCGGGCGTCCCTCGGAGACCCATTGCCGCCAGACCCGTCACTTATAGTGATAGGATCTGCCTCAGCCCCCGATCGGGGAGGCTCGGGGGCTCCCTCCTGCCCTTGGGGGTGCGGCCCTCGACCCGCTTTGGCGACGATGGGGCAGACTCACCCGCCAGGGGACGGGGCGGGGCGCTCTCAGCACCGATCGGCGGTCGAGGGTTGGAGGAGCCTATAAGACACACAAAAGCAAAGATCAGTCACCGCGATGACCGACGTAAGAACTACACAAGTCCCATAACGACGGGAATGAGCCGCTAACCTAAATCTTTGGAGGTGGCTCCCGCCTTGAGCCTCTTAGCCATCGAGAGCTGGGCCTGCTCGAGCGTCCGCTTCAACCTAAAGAAAGAAGAACGGACATGAGAAAGGCCGTTACACGAGAAGACATAGAGAAACAAGAAGATGGGAATCATAGCGTCGAAAGCTTTACCCCACAGGGAGAATGGCCCGCCTGCCGGTGCCTCGACCGGCAGGCCTCGAGCCGCCCCGTGTTGAGGCTCCAGGCCCCTCATGAACGGGCGCAGGCCTCGGTTCAGCTTCTCCCACCTGGCGAGCGCCAGGGCTAGCGCTCCTGCGGCCGGTTTCCCCCTTGCCGGAGGCCGCGGCACGGCTACGGGTCAACGGCCCCGTCGCCTAGGACTTAGCCCGGCCGCCTGCCTTTGGCGCAGGGGGAGGTTGGGGGCGCGGGACGGCCCGACTTTGCGCAGGCGCGGGAGGGGTGTCAGCACGGGAGCGGTGAGAACCGCTTGACCCCTCTTTTGGCGCTCCCGTCCACGGGGCGTCGACGTCGCCTCGAGGCGGGCCTTCGAGGATCTGGTCGAGGTGAGACGCCATCCCCTTAGAGTCGTCGCTGTCGTCGTCGCCATCGCCACCATCATCTTCACTGGGAGACTCTTCTTCAGGCTCCACACTTTGCCTGGACTTTGCTCGACGCGCCTCTAACGCTTGGCGGTCGAGATTCTTCTTCTTCTTCTCTTTCTTTTCTGAGTCCTTTGCAGACTTCTGCTTTTCTGCGGACTGGCGCCGCTTGTCGCGATCGACCTCGTCCTCCTTTACTGGAGGCCTCGAGGACCGAACGTCGATCGGTCCCTGCGAGAGCGAAGACAAGCTTAAAGAGGGATCGAAGAAAATTCAGAATCGAAGCCATACGTAAGAAAAGAACTTACTAGATCGGTTTACCCCACGTCGGGCCTCATAGGAAAGCCGTTAACATGCTCCGGCTGGAAGTCACCAGCGACGGCCGCCCTGACCCGGGCCGCGACCTCATCGTCCGCTGGAGCCTCGTTGGACATCCGGCACGCCTCGAGATCTCGGGACGAAACGCCGGGACCCATCTCGTCCATCCTCAGCGGTCGAGACATCAACGGGAGAACTCTCCGATGATGGACGGCCGAGAGGACGAGAGCGGCGGTCAGGCCTTCCACTCGTAATTTCTTCAAGGCATCGAGGAGGGGGTCGAGCCGCGACTGGTGAACTTGGACGACGCCGTACGTCCAGTTCTCCGGGCGCTCCATGATCAGGCGGCCGGTGTAGGCAGGAAGGAGGCCGTCGTCGTTCCGCAAGTAGAACCACTGGGAGTCCGATCCAGCGTGATTCGATTGCAATCCCACTGGGATGTACTCGCGCGGCCTCTCCATCTTGCCGGTCTTCAACACCAGATTGAGGCACCCCGCCCGTACGGGCTTCCTCACGCCTGTGGTCCTAGTGGGGGCGTTGAAGATCTCGCTCCTGTAGTGGTGGAGCCACAGGTCCCAGCGGGGCATCATCCCCAAGTAGCCCTCACACACCGCGGCGAAGACCGCCGCGACGATGATGGCATTTGGGGAGAAGTGCTGGAGCTCCACCCCGTAATGGTGGCAGAGCGCCCGCATGAAGCGACTCGGAGGAGCGCCCAGGCCGTGGCGGTGGAACTTGGCGAAAGAGACCACATAGCCCGTGGGTGGCCTGGTCTCCCGGTGGTCTGCCGCCGGCGCAATCCACTCCGGCCGCGACGATGAAGTGCGGGGGCACAGAAGCCCCTCCCTCTCGAGCTCCAGTAGTCGGTGCTCTGTCATCGATGACGGGCGCCAGTCGTCGGCGGCGACGAGCTTCACAGGCATCTTTGGGTGGAAGGAAGGCGGATTCGCTGCTACTTGAGGGTGCGCGCGCGTGAGATGGCAAGGGAGCTAAGGCAAGAATGGAGGCAGAAGGTGGAAGGGACAACGGCAACCAGGCCATGGGATATTTATAGGCAGAGACCCACCAACGGGCAGATCCGATAAACACGGTAACTCCCCCCATAAATGCGCCGCCTAACGGTCTTTTTCCTCCTCAGAGACGGGACGCTACAAATTCTGCGCCGATACAGTGTTGCAACGGCTCCCACCTGAAAAGACGCGCCCAATGGGCAAAAAGGTGAACCTCCACGGCCTCTTCCTTCCCTTGTAAGCCAAGGTACGTACCCATGAAAGTCTCGAGAGGTCGCAGGCTGACCCGCCGAAAGCGTTCGACAGCCGATCTCGAGCACCAGAGTCAGGGATGCCCGGCGAGTGGTCAAAAATCGAGGCCCACCTCGAGAACTCGCTGGGGATGTCCAAGGTAGGGTCGAGACAGTCAAGAGGAATCCCCCCGACGGGAGGCATTGAGCCACTGGACTCTATCAAACGAGACCAGCATCCCCGACCACGTCGACCCCCCTTTATGAGAACGCCTCCGGGCTACATCTGACCCCCTCGAAAGGGGCACAGGTTCTCACTTGGACTACCTGTTAGGAGCTCAATCTAGGGTGGATGACGCTCGCTCTATCGAGAGTACGTCGAAACCCCTACGCAAAACGAGCCAATCAGAACCTTCCACCACAGGTGTCGACAGCGTTTCTGCAAATTAGGCATTATAATCCTCGAAGGAGTCCAAAACTCCTCCAAGGACTCGGGGGCTACCCCCGCGGGGTTGCTCGCGCGCCCCCACGGAAACTCAACCGCAAAATATAGCCTCCACTCAAGCGCCATCGCTCAAATGGAGACTCGGGGGCTACTGTCGAGGATATTAGTAAGGGGTACCCTAACTGATGTACATGAAGAGATTGCCCGTACGCAAGTCAAGGCCTCTAACTCGACGCTCTACCTAGTCACACGTACGGTCATCGACGACCGCAGCCTCGAAGACGGAAAGGGCGTCGAGCGAATCGATTAGGGCTCGAGCGCCGGCTACCGTCAAATATGGAAACAGGCTCGAGCGAATCGGAAGGCGTCGAGCGCAAAGGACGCCGCCCGCCACCTGACGCGGGCACGGGAACAACGGTATTTAATGCGCCTCTCGTGTTCTCACCTAACACGCCAGTCACGGGAAGCGTGATAGGGAACAGGCACTCGTCCCATCATTCTTTTTGCAGCCTTCCCCACCAAACAATCTAGAGCATGTCAGGACACAGGAAGCGGGGCCGGAACGTCTAATCAAGACCCCCTCGAGACGCCCAAGGTCAGCGCTCTGGCTACCAAGGCGTTACACGGCGTCTGACCCTCGACCAGACATGTTTCCTTCCAGGGGAAGGGTTGGGCGTCGAACGACAATACTACAACCGCTCCGACATATCTGCCGCCATGACGTACAAGCATGCAACAAATAAGCCAGCCCAGGACGGTGCGCAGAGCAAGAAACCGGGGCATGCATAATCATCATCAAGCTACTGAGACAAGATGGCTCGAAACCACGCCGGTACGGAGGCCTCGAGTAGGTCACCGCGCTATGCCTCTATCGACCCCTACTCTGACGCCTATACATGTACCCTAGGTCTCTCCTTGGAACTATAAAAGGGGAGGCCCGGGAGCGGATACAGGACATGCGATACAACACTCACACGTAGTAGAGCTTCCATACTCCATCCCAGTTCATACACGCTTGTATTCACCCCTGTACAAGCAGTTAGGTGCAAGATAATACAAACTCTCCTCACCCGCTGGACGTAGGACCTTCTCTTGCCCGAACCAGGATAAATCTTTGTGTCTTTTTGCATCAACATCTAGAAAAGGGAGCACGCATACAAATTTACTAGTTGGTGTGACACCCGGGGGAGAAACATCGACAATATCTTTCGCATGCACGTGTGATTAAACGCGACAAAATAGGTAAAAAGATTTTATACTATTTTCGGGATATACAAACGAGATCTAGTTACCTAACCCAGATCTCGCTCTGTATAATTCCCCATCACTCACCTTCACCCTCATTGAGAGGGAAGGAGGACGCAGGAGCTCTGTTTCACGCAGGAACTCATGGAGGAGGGAATAAGAAGAGCAAGCAGCACAAGCAGCAAGGGCAACACAGCCAGCACCATCCGCACAGCCAGCACAACACACTCCACCACCAGCTATGTTAGGGATGGGATGGACCCCTGCTATACCTGCACCTGGATTTACCCCTTGGTATGGATATGGTATGGCATACGTTCCTCACCCCTACGAGGCTAGAGGTTCGAGCTAGTAGGCAGGAGGGTCGAGCTGGCAGGCTAGGGAGGCAAAGCCCCAAGCGAGCCAGAGGCATATGGGGCAGGGGGATCCAGGCATCATGAGACAGGACACTCCTCAGATTCTGAGGGAATGCCACCCCTGTTCGACCTCAGGTCACACTGGACGTCCTCAACACTCGCATGGGATGACTGGAGCTCCAAAACAGGCAGATCCAAGGTACGCTGAATGCCCACATCCAGACTGCTACCCAATGGCATCAGCAGACCTAGCAGAGATTCATCGACCCTGAGGATGCAAGTCGTTGCCGGCACGAGGCATAGATGGCCTACCTGCGTGTTGACGGTCCTTAAGTATCAAATTTAATTATCAAATAAACAAAGAAAAGGATCCAAATGAAAGCAACATCTAGACTTAGGGTTTTATCTGACAGAATTCCACGAGTTTTGGTGTTTGTCTATTTCTGCAGGGGGTTATTAGGAAATACAGAAGACAGCCCCACATGTCGGGATTACATAGAGATATCAACGCACCGCGTAATTTTCTATCATCTAGAAGACTCCAGAAGCCACGGGAACGAACGAGAAGGCAAACGGGCCCGGGGGCAGGGCGCCCGCCCACCCCCCTTGGGCGCCCGCCCAGGTGTTTCCACCAATCACAGAATGGAGTCCACCATTGCAAAGATCTCGTCGAGCTGATCGAAATGCATATATTATTTGTTATATTTGGAGTTCGGAATCAATAGATATTAATAAAAGAAGGACTCCACATAAAAGAGTTGCAGGATTAATTGGGCCCAAATCAGATTTTGGTCCATTAAGGTCTATGTGCATTTTAATGAGATAGGGTGCAAAGTTTAGTACCACATCGCCTGCTGAACCAAAAACACACAGAGGAGGAGGACTATATAAGCAAGGCCCCTAGCCCCTGGAGGAGAACAAGAAATTATCATAGAGATTGAGGGGTGCCCTCGAAGGAAAACCTCTTCTCTAATTAATATTTATTTTTAGGCTTAGCAACCAATGTAAGGTAGAAATAGATCTTCTAGTTTCTACTAGATTGAGAGAGATAGAGTGGAGGTGTAGATTGGAGGAAGCCCGGCCTGTCGGTGTCTACTCCAAGCTTGTACCTGCGGGATCAAGTTCTCCTAACCCGAAGCTTGCTCCTAGGATTCTTCAGTATTTCGACTTCTAAATTCTAGTAAGTTCTTGTTTTATTGTTCTTATGGTTTATGAGTTTACTTTAATCTCTTCGCGTAGAGTTTAGAGTAATCATTGCTGGCGTAAACGTGGTGTTTAGGCTGCGGTACTCATAGATATTCCCTGACTAGCTGGACCGTGGTAGTAGTGAGGAACGTGACAATTCCGAGTTACCTTTGCAGATCACATCTCGTTAGCAGGAAGGATAGGGTTTATAGGTGCGGGTTGAACATCCTTTGTGGTGTCTAGATTCCGTTAGCCTCCCCATTAGAACAGTAGATTATCCTTACCAAGGTTAGAAGGAGACTACAGTTGCAGTCTTCTCTATTTATCACACATCGAGAGACATTCTTTGTAGCCTAAAGGGATAGTAGCAATAGATTTGGTTAGTCAGATGCACCCTTTCTCCCAGTGGTAAAAATATAAATACGATAACTCTAGATAATCTCCCGGGTGAAATGCTCACCGATATCCGTGCGCTTGCGGATCATTTCCTTATTGCGTTACCAAATATCAACAAGCATTTCTGGCGCCGTTGCTGGGGAGAAAGACGGTTTGCTGAGATAACTTTGAGTCTTGCTATTATCTTGTATTATACTTTTATACTTTTATTCTTTTATCTTTTTATTTATATTTTTATGGATAACTCAAAATCCATACCTATTATTAAATTCTTTGCACCTTTGGAGACCAGCCATAGACCATGGGAGTCAACACGTCCTGCCCCTAATTATGATTTGTGTCCGGAGTTGATTGCAATAGGTTAAAACCAACCCTTTTCTATAGCTGAGGTCCTATCTTTTAATCAAAAAGATAATGCACTTTTAGCTACACCTAGGGAATCTTTTAATTTTTCTATAAATTCTGGTTTAGATCTAGCCCTACAAGACCATGTTTTTCCTAGATATTTTCACATTGGTCTTAATCATATAACCTTTGGTAGAGTCTTTCTTTCTTTATCTATTAGTAAAGGAAGGTATGTCTTCATTCGTAGACATCCTTCTTGCACTAGTCTTCATAGAAAAATCTTAGAGATAGAGAAGGAATCATCTCCCATACAAGGAGAGGAAGTTTTAATAGCCGATTTCCAAACATTTCAATCCCATAATTCGGCTATCCAACCCATCCTTGAGCTTAATAATTTCTACTATGCTTTTTCTCTTGAACCTCCCGATAATCCTATGAATCTCTCTATACATCCCATGCATAAGAAGGACGATCGAGAAGAGCAACATCAATGGCTAGAGGGCATTAAAAATCCATGTGCTATCACCATTGAATGGATAGATAAAACAAACTTAAGAGACAATCCTAGAGGAATTTTAAGCGTTCATGAAGAATCATCCTTGGAGTTTAAGAATGAGAGAAACAACAGTAAGTATGGAAGTTATTTCATAAATACCTCACCCAGTCCTTGCTCATATAAAACATCTCTCCAATCAATTTGTCTCTCCATCCTTACCACATTTGAGATCTCCAACCCCCTCTTCCTCTTCATTTATAAAAACTTTAAAAGGGCGGTTGTCGATGCATATGTCTATAATAAATATTGCAGATCTCGTTGAGTTGATCTTGATATAGGTAGGTGTTGGAGGGGAAACCACTTCACCAACATAACTTGATGGTTTCCCAAGAACAAGCTTAGTGTCCTAAAACAAACACTTATCAGATCATAACATGAACTTCTAATTATTTGCAACATTGCCGTGTGTATTGAGCATATAAAGATAATTGTAGAAATATTCCTTTGGGTATTCTTGTCACTAACCTTTCCAGGATTGGAGCAAGAAGATCGGATGAATGACAAGCACAGGGTATGTCCAACCAACCATCACACAACATTGAATTAAATTCATCCAAACTTGAATTTTGTAAAATTCAAGCTTGGGGGAGTACTTTACATAAAAAAAACATCTTTTGCCATGTTGCTACGTTGGTTGTCCTTACCTTTGAGACATGCTCAATTTGTTAAATACTAATTACACTACTTCATCTCCACTTAAGTAGATCTCTATAAATGCTCTCATGCTACCTTTATTTGCTTTAGTATATGTCTAGGTTTGGAATAGTTTCATTTATCTCTTAATTAAGCATGGTGCTTAGTTTAGGAATGATGATCTTACTTCCAAGGAATTTTAAATTAAGCATGGTGCTTAGGTTAAAATGCCCTTCTAAATCAAATTAGACATGGTGTCTAGGTTGATTTTTAAGCCGATAGTATGCTATAGTAGATATGGGATATTTTGTTGGACTAACCCGTGCAGGAAAACTTTCAATATCAACCTGGGAAGTCCTGAGATAAACTCGCATTGGAGATGAAGAAAGTGACACATGAAGTTTAACAATTTGCAGAAGAAAGACGTGACTCATAAGAGATGATTCATGGAGGGTACCACAAACTCGATGCACAACCGCTAAGAAAGGAAAGCTTCCACAAGATGATACTGTACCGTCACTCTTCAAGTAAGGTAACACCTTAAGGTACTTGACTATCGCTTTTATAAGCTTCTCCTTGGTTTTAGCATTCACATAAATAAAGAGACAAACATGTATGATTTATAACTCCAGATTAACCAACTCAATTAATTCAACATATTTAGTCCTTTAATCTTTGTTCTTAGTACTACCTTCGTGATCCCACGCTCCTAAACATATAAGCTAATATGTTGCACATTCAATATTTGAAAGATATAAACAAAACATAAATATAGATAGATTATCTTTCCATTAGGTGGAGCCATCTGATCTGACAAATGTTTCAAATACTACACTCATGATCTTATTATCCATCAACTTTGTCTTGCTCACTATGCTTAAGGTTAGAGAAGAACAAATACACTTTTGGTTCTGTTGGTGTTTTCCACCAACAGAGCCCATGCACTTGATCTCTGCCTTGTCTCTATGAACAGGTACACTTCAAGCAAAATATGGAGGAGTTTTACAACTCCCAGACTCCACCAAGTGAAGGACCTGGATCTATGAGCACAAACACACTGAGCAGGATATTGCCAACACCATACTTCGAACTGCTGGGCAAAGAAGAACACGGGTGACACCGTATCAAGAGGTGCAGACGTCAAGGTCCACACCTAATCAAATGATGCACCTAAAGGATGAAGATGGTGGAAAGTCTTGTCCAGAGGACTTAAAACATTGGATCCTTGTTGGAAGAGGTCAACGTCGTCGACTCAAGTCACCTTTCTTGATCAAGAAGGACGACCCTGGTGTTCCAAGCATCGAGTGCGCAATCAATGGATACTCTTTTCAGAAGACACTCTACGACACCGGATCTGACGACAACATAATGGCCGCAGTCACTTATCAGCTCCTGCATTGAACCATGCCCCTACAACCAATATATTCAGCTCCAGAAGATTTTCAGGTCATTGACATGGGAGAAGACGAATATGATCCACCCACCATCCTTGGAAGACCGTTCCTCAACACTATCAAAGCAATCATCTACATTGGAACCGGAGAAGTCCACATGCACTTCCCCTCTGAGAAGGTACGCAACTATTTTACTGACCATAACTATATAGTTGAAGACTCTAAGCAGGTCAGGACAAGAAGACGACGCAACCGCAACCAAGAGGAGGCAAATCATCAAGAACGGATGGGTAGACTACGAAGGAAAAGTGATAAGGACTGAAGTCATACAGCTTGAACAGAACTGTCCTGAGGAGACCGTAGCACCGAGTCAGGTGTGGAGGGAGAAGATAGTTATACACGAAGAGAGGCGCCGCCGGAATCACCGACTACGCCACCTAGCGAATCCCAGGACGACTGAGAAAACGGAGAGTCCCGTTCGGAGGACATAAAAATACCGAACGCCTTGCCAAGAGGTAAACCTGGTAGTTACCCTTTCCTTTCAATTATTTAATTATAATTTGCTTAGTTAATCAGGTTCATGCTATCTTGAAAAGAAAATAAAAATGTTAAAAAATAGTAAGCCCCATGTGAGTATGCTCATGGCATAAAACCCATAAGTACATTCACTGTGGTGGCATAAAAATAAAATAAATAAGTTTTCATCTTACAATAAAAATATATAAATATATATATATATATAATAATAAGTGTATGATCCTGCTAAATAAATAACATTTATTAAGGAAGCTCAACATGATGAAGGCTAGTTATTTATGCTAACACTTAATTAGTTCCACAAGCTTTGTTGTCTATTTGAGCTCCACAGAATTTAAGAATCAAGAAGACTAGCAGACGGAGGACATTCTAATCACTGTCAGAATGCTGCTGACTTTCAAATACACCTCTGCCACCTGCTAGCTACATCAAGAGAAATTACGTCAAAATTCAGCTTGGGGGAAAGCACCCCCATTATTCTCGCTAAGTATTTCTACCTATCTTTATACTTATATTATGTTAGAATATTAAAATACATAAACTATGAAAAACCAAATAAAGATTTTGTGCTTATATATATCTTTTGCTTAGTATGTTTAATAAATAAATAAAGTGGCTATGCTAATCTGAATCTTAATAGTAAAACTCTAGCATGGATATGATGAATAGTTGCTCTGCCTAATTTGCAATTTTGAAGTTCCCTCTCAAGTTTAGACATAACTGTTATAATTTAAAGCTTGCTCTAGATCTAAACTTGTGGGATGAAAACTTGATCTGAAATCCAAGTTGTTAACGGATATGATATGGGAAGGTTGAGCTGCTGTTTATCTGTTCCTAGAGATGCTAGAATTCTAGAAAATTTTATCTTGAAAAATCTTTAAAATATTGCATGATGAGTTCCTGTATGATGAGAGTTTAAATTCCTACCACAGCCATATATACATGCTTGCTAGACTTTGAGCCACACATTTACTATTTACTGCTTATGAGCATTAAGTGTGGTCAAGCTGTGTAGACCCTTAGGAACTTGTCATGTGGTTAAATCAAGATTCACTTGCACGTTCACTCATATATGCTACTTCTACTCCGGAAGTACCATCCACATATATCCATCCATTTCCATCTCCAGAATCACCCAAAAATATTCTACTCCTAATCCGGGAGTGAATAGTCAAAAACATTTTTCCTATCCCTGTTATTCCCTGTGAAATAAATGCTCCAAATATTTTGGTTACTACCACTTGCTATATTATCTCAAGAGATGAGTGCTCTGAAAAAAAAGAAAGAAAAAAGAAGAAAAAAAATATATATAAACGAGGAAATAAAAAGGGGCAAGTGCCCGGAACCTCGAAAGAAAGAAAAAGTGAAACGAGAGGTAAAAATGGACAAGTGTCCGACAGTAGAATTAGGGGTACAAGATACCCACCTGAGAGGAAAGAAAAAGAAGAGCATCTCATTCTCCTCATAAAGTTTCAAAAAGCAAGGAAGGTATGTATCCCCTCAAAAGAGGAAAAGTAGAATTAGACTTTCACCATTATTATTACCATCATCACCATACACCATTCATTCGCCACATATGCACATCTTGATTTGGCTTATTGATTTGTTTCTCTGGATCCATGGTTTGACTATGCAATAAATGTCTTGTAAGTATGTATTAGCTGTCTCCACCTATGAGCTCCAGATATCAAAACCTTATTAGAGTAGGGTGAGAGAGAAGGTAATATCACTATGCATTATACCAAAAATACCACATACTTTGAGAGAAGGCATATACCATTACTGCCTTGGTAAGGATCCAGAAATACCATAAAAGAGAGACTAGAGAGAGTCATACAAGGAATCTCTGAGTTTTATTTGAAAATCTACAAAAAAAAAACCCAGAGCTATAGCTGATCAAGAATAAGAGACATCGCACTTGGCTAGACTGTTCTATCTTTTAACCTCTCAAGACAGAAGTGACGGTTACAAGTCCCATGGTGAAGCTAAAGTAAGTTTTAAGTCTTGACAGTTTACTCTATCTCAGAGATGAGATCTTATTTAAAAAGCATGTGTACCGTGAATTTTTAAAGATATTGCAACAACTTCTAATCCATTGCTGAGTCTATCCTTGCTCAGGGACGAGCAAGAAGTAAGCTTGGGGGAGTTTGTTGACGGTCCTTAAGTATCAAATTTAATTATCAAATAAACAAAGAAAAGGATCCAAATGAAATCAACATCTAGACTTAGGGTTTTATCTGACAGAATTCCACGAGTTTTGGTGTTTGTCTATTTCTGCAGGGGGTTATCAGGAAATACGGAAGAAAGGCCCACATGTCGGGATTACATAGAGATATCAACGCACCGCGCAATTTTCTATCATCTAGAAGATTCCAGAAGCCACGGGAACGAACGAGAAGGCAAACGGGCCCGGGGCAGGGCGCCCGCCCACCCCCCTTGGGCGCCCGCCCAGGTGTTTCCACCAATCACAGAATGGAGTCCACCATTGCAAAGATCTTGTCGAGCTGATCGAAATGCATATATTATTTGTTATATTTGGAGTTCGGAATCAATAGATATTAATAAAAGAAGGACTCCACATAAAAGAGCTGCGGGATTAATTGGGCCCAAATCAGATTTTGGTCCATTAAGATCTATGTGCATTTTAATGAGATAGGGTGCAAAGTTTAGTACCACATCGCCTGCTGAACCAAAAACGCACAGAGGAGGAGGACTATATAAGCAAGGCCCCTAGCCCCTGGAGGAGAACAAGAAATTATCATACAGATTGAGGGGTGCCCTCGAAGGAAAACCTCTTCTCTAATTAATATTTCTTTTTAGGCTTAGCAACCAATGTAAGGTAGAAATAGATCTTCTAGTTTCTACTAGATTGAGAGAGATAGAGTGGAGGTGTAGATTGGAGGAAGCCCGGCCTGTCGGTGTCTACTCCAAGCTTGTACCTGCGGGATCAAGTTCTCCTAACCCGAAGCTTGCTCCTAGGATTCTTCAGTATTTCGACTTCTAAATTCTAGTAAGTTCTTGTTTTATTGTTCTTATGGTTTATGAGTTTACTTTAATCTCTGCATGTAGAGTTTAGAGTAATCATTGCTGGCATAAACGTGGTGTTTAGGCTGGGGTACTCATAGATATTCCCTGACTAGCTGGACCGTGGTAGTAGTGAGGAACGTGACAATTCTGAGTTACCTTTGCAGATCACATCTAGTTAGCAGGAAGGATAGGGTTTATAGGTGCGGGTTGAACATCCTTTGTGGTGTCTAGATTCCGTTAGCCTCCCCATTAGAACAGTAGATTATCCTTACCAAGGTTAGAAGGAGACTACGGTTGCAGTCTTCTCTATTTATCACTCACATCGAGAGACATTCTTTGTAGCCTAAAGGGATAGTAGCAATAGATTTGGTTAGTCAGATGCACCCTTTCTCCCAGTGGTAAAAATGTAAATACGATAACTCTGGATAATCTCCCGGGTGAAATGCTCACCGATATCCGTGCGCTTGCGGATCATTTCCTTATTGCGTTACCAAATATCAACACTGCGATCCATGGGACATTTCCCTAGACCACAGCAGTGAGCTAGCTTGGGAGAGGACCCCCACAAGAGGTAACATGTATCTTATATTCTTGCACTTAATTTTAGTTCTTAATTTCAGTATTTAAATTTCAGTATTTTTTCATCATATTTCAAAAAAAAACCACTCTCATGTGCGCTATGATATGTTAGTTTCTCTTCTGTTGAAATGATGAATAGTTGCTCTGTCTATAATTCTCTAGTATCTAAGTTATAATTTAGTGTTCATGAAGATTTAAGTTTGTTGGCTAAAAATGTCTCATTCTGAGAACTTGAAATCTTATGGGTTGCAAATGCATGATCCTTTTCTAAGTTGTTGCGAGACATGATATGGTATAAATAGATTTTGCTATGACTTTGTTCTAAGAGAAACTTGACATCCGGAGTTTTCTTTTCAAAAATTCAAAACAAAGAGTTCCTCAATGATTATAAATACCTACCAAGGCCATATGACTTGCTTAGTAGTTTGTACACCTTTAGTCATATGTGGCTTGCGGTGCTTTGAGTTGAGTCAAATCCCAGGTATCCTAGAGTGAGATTATTGTCATGCACCCTTGATATGAGATTCACGCACCCACTAAATAAAGCCGACTCTCACACTGAGAAGTTGCGCACAACATGCACCCTTCCATCCACCAAAAAAATATATGCCAACTCTTACCCTGAGAGTTGCACCTTAGCTTCCACCAAATAAGTATGCCAAACTCTCACCCTGAGGTTTGCGCATCCCCATACACAGTTTTACTCCTTACATCACCATCATGACATCTCTCCATTTTCATCTTTGAGATCCCTTTGAAACACGTGGGCATCAGTTTTCCAAAAAAAATGAAGGAAAAGCCAAAGGGCATGGACGGGAAAATCAAAATCCCCGTTAGAAAAAAAAACTTGCATATGTTTACATATTTTTAGGGCCCATATGTTTACATTCTCTCATTCTCATCCTCAAATAAATAGAGTCATGATATAAGGAGTAACCAAAAGTATTTAGATAGGACTACCACCAAAAATTCCACACACTTGCACATCTCAATCAAGGTGTATGACTTGTATCTCCTCATGGTCCGGGCTTTGACTTGGCAAACACAAGTGTCGTATGTACGCCCACCTTTATACCTTCCCAAAGCTCCATTCTCAGCCTTAGTGGTTGGTCTTAAAGGCAAAATACAAATGCCTTTGGTGAGGATTTCATACACATTGAGCGATCGAGAGAATCATTTGAGGAACTTGTTTATTTTGCAAAAATTTATAAAACCTCCGGATTGATGGTCTATCAAGGGATGAATGAATGGTGAGTCTGTTACAACCGTTCAATCTTGCAACCACCCAAGAACTTGGAAAAGCTATAAGCCCCATGAGAAGTCAATGTAAAGAGTGGATAGCATGCCAACTTATTTAAATTGCGAATGAATGCTTTGTTATAGGCATGATACTCTTGAATTATATCGGCATAGTAGCAACTCCTGATCAACAACCATACTTAATTATTTGCTTGAGACGAGCAAAGGTTAAGCTTGGGGGACTTGTTGGCAGTCATTATAGACCAATCATAAACTGCAAACTTGATCCCAAAGGAGAAGAAGCAATCATATTATATACACACATGCATTTTATTACTAACAAGTTCCACTTGTACCATAGTGATTATATTTTGCAGGAATTATAGTGCAACAGGTGGAAATGTGCCATACCACGAAGAATGCGCAAAGCACCAAAAGACGTATTCAGAAATGCGCAAACCAAGAAAATATAGAAAGGCCCGAACAATGTAGAACTGGGCCTGATCCTAATCACGGGAGAGATCCAGGCCCAAAGCCAAACCGACCACGCAAAGGCGGTGGCCAGGGGGACCCACCCAGGGTGTGGCCGCACCTGGTGCGGGCGCACCCCTGGAGGCGGCAAACTGGACCCATCTTTCTCAGGCGGTTGCATGCCATCATGCATAAGACGGTTTCACCTACTACCAAATTTAGATGCGACGAACCGTCCTAGTTCCACTATAAAAAGAGAGGCACTCCCCCCTTTTCAACACACACATCACTTGGAGTCAATTTACCTCACACCTCTCACTTGTATATTTAGTCTAGATTAGTAGTAGAGCAAGGCAAGAGCTAGCAAGGGGAGCTTGGCTCCTTGGAAGAAAGGATCTTCTTGGTATGAATAATATTCAATCTTCTTCCATGAGCAAGTTATGTTCATCTTTATATGATTATGCATATGAACTAGAGTACGGTTGTGTTCTTATCATGTTCATAGTATATGAACTAGTTCTTAGTTCATGTGCTATGTTCTCGATATGTTCATCATTGTTCTTCATTGTTAATCAGATTAGTATGATTAGGATTAGAATTAGGAATGGGATGATGGTTCACTGTGCTGTGATGGTTGCTCTTAGACCAGCCTGTAACTCCGAAGGGGTGGGGCCTATGGGGGTTAGGAGTTGTTTCCAATTACGTGAACATGGTGTTCTGGTATGCGGGAATCAGTGGATGTGCGGGTATCTTTCGGGTAGAGGGGTAGGTGAACATGGTGGTAGTATTCCGATAGGAGTTCTGTAAAGTCTCTATCGGCTGGGTATCCAGCTGTGGGGATCTCCCCTCATCTCAGGCTTAGTTCTAACTCTATTTTTTGCTAATTAGATGATCCGCTAATAGTTCTATGCATAGTTATATGTGACCCATGCCTACTCAAGTAGATTTATTTCCTTATTCTTTATTTATTATTTCTCTTCTATTTTTATCATTGAGGTTGATCCAATGTGTGTCCACTATCTAGAATATCATGTTTATTCTTGTTTACTCTATGTCTACCAAGCATTCAATAAGTAATCATGTTTGCACCATGTTTGATCCCTTTACCTTCCTACGGGAATTATAAATTCGACACCCTTGAATACTCACGGGTTGAAAAGCTACAATGATAGTTCTATCCGCTTACAGTTATATTACTTCTTCATTGATGAACTATCGATTGGCGTACCTAATGTAACACCCCAGTGTTATGGTTGCATTGATCATGTGCATAGCATAGGCATCACCATCTACTCAAAGCATATCATGATCATCATCTATCTTGAGCCATGTCATTCTATGCAAAATGTGATTTAAATTGCTTAAATAGGCTTCCCATGCTTATGTTTGAGTGAACCATGCTTGTGTTTGTGCTCTATGCCTTGGTAATTAGTTTATCTATGCTTAACTTAACCTTGGGAACAATGTTCATGTTGATCACTTCTCCAAAATATGCCTTTAAGTCATACTTGTGCAAACAGGCCCTAGAAACCACTTTTGCTTAGGCTTTTAAAAAGTGTTTCATAAAATGTTTGCATGTCAAAACTTCCTACAGCACAGTTGTAGCAAATTTTATAAGGAACAAAAGTTGTTTTATGGCCATCTCATGAAAATGATCACAAATAGCTCAAAAGTGACCCACAAGGCAGATTTGGGGCTGTTTCCAACACTTAGAAAATTTTCTAAGTCCTGGAACCAAACCAGTTTGCTTGATCGATTTTGAAAACTCTATATCTCTCAATCTCTGCCGATCTGGCTTTTGCTCTTGTCAACAAAGTTGTAGAACTCGATTGAAACTCCAACTTTGTCAACTGCATCATCTTCTATCTCGGGCTGGTTTGGGAGTTATCCGTTGCCGAAGTCGCTCTGTCAGTCGGTCGCCGTGTTCTCTGAATCGAAGCCGAGCTCACCGTCGGGTATGGCCAGAGCGCCACCTCTCCGCAAGATGTCGTCCGTACGTCGGCGATGGCCCCGCTCGTCAGCTCCCAGCGCGCGCATGACGTCCACGGCGACGCCCCGAGCAGAGTGGACGCGTCCACTTCCGCTCTGCCTCGCCCCTCTCACCAGAAACACGGCCGCCGTGAGCTCTCCGTCGCGAGCGTACTCCGGCGAGCTCGTGCGCGTTCCTTGCTGCGCCATTGCTCACCAAACTCCACCCACAGCTCCACCGTGAACCGCTCTCCATTCTCAACCCACCATCTCGCCGTGAAATCCACCTGTGAGCCGCCATTCCCTTCTTCCCCCAAATCGGGTCGCCGTGACCATCTTTTCCGGCGAGCCCAATGACGAGCCCGGTGAAGCCTCTTGTCTCCTCTGGTCAGGTCATAGAGGTAGAGTAGGTCCTTAGCGAGTGTTTGTGCCTCTTGGTAGACGCTCTACCGAGCTCTCCGTCGCCGGACACGATGCGCAGCGCCGCCGTGTTTCCGCCGGAGATGGGTGCTCTCGTGGCCAGCGTGTTCCACGAGGTTTCAAGCCAAGCCGCATACCTAGGAAGCTCCGCCGTAGTTCGCTGGTGCTGTAGAAGGTCTTAGGTCGCGCTCTACCGGCCTGAGGGCTCCGGCGTAACGCCGAGCACCTCCGCCGAGCCGCCATCGTCGACGGCGAGCCCCTTCCGGTGGCTCCGCCGTGGGAAAAGGGGGTCAATCGAGTCGCTAGAGTCTGGGGATCACGTTGGTGCCCTAGGTTTGGCCGGAGACCTCGCCGTCGCGGAGAAATCGCCGGCGAAAGTCGCCTCGGCCGTGAGGAAGACGACCCTGACAGGCGGGGTCCACTGTCAGCGTCACTCTCCTTCCCTCCTTTTCTTTTATTCAAAATCCTAATTTTTGCCTTTCTTGTAAAAATCATATCTCCTGTTTCTGAGATCCAAAAATGGTGAAACTAATTTTGTGGTATTCCTTGAGATTGCTAGTTTTTAATAAAAATATAAAATGAACCATGTTTTCAGGGAAAATATTTATTAAGGATTTAATCTTGTTATTCATGGATAAATTCATATCTCTTGCTATACTGCTTAGTTTGCTCTGAAAATTTTATGGTAGCCTCTGTATGGTATTAGAGTGCTTTGGTAAATATTTCATGATTTTTGGAGTACTGCAGCTTTGATATGTAATTTATGATTGAAATTTGGCTTGTTTCCTTGATTAAATTATATAAAATAATTGGTGCTTATGCTGGTGCTCTACTTTGGTAGTAAACATGTTTATGGTATTCCTCCTATGTAAATAATTCGAAATCTGTTGTTTGACACCATATAAGTCATGTTTCTGAAATTATGAAATAAACACTTGGGCACATGTTAAATACATATCTTTAATTTGGTATGTGCAATTGCTGTGAAATTTTTATGGTGATGCTTTGATGCTTTACTTGTGTTCCTGTAATTTTTGTAGATTTTTCTGAGCAATTTGACGAGGCATCTTGTAATTATGCTTCTTTCTAGAAGTAATTAATAAATGCCTTGTTAAGTATATGTTTGAGGGTTATCATCTGATGTTCTGGTAATCTTGTGATATGCTTGTACTCATAAGCCATGTGGTTGGCATGGTTTGTGTTTTGGTGATGTCATCAAATAATTAATTAAAGGGTTAAAGGCTGTTCTGGACAGCAAGGAAGTGATTTAACTTTTGCTTAATGATAACTTGGCCTTCTGTGGAACTTGTCTATATCAAAGTTGTTGTAAACTTATTGAACTAGCTGTGGTTTAAATTTGAGGTCATTTGGCCAAGTAGTTTAAAAGTTATAGCTGTTCCAAGTCGGGTTCCAGAAATAGGTGCTCTCTGTTTTTCTGGGACAGAACCTGGAACTTTGTTTAAATGACTGGTTTAATGTCTGAATCTTGCTGAGATGATTAAAGATGATTTGTAGAAAATTTCATAAGCTTTCCAGAATGTCTTCACTTATATTTGTTGGATCTGTCTATCATCAGTTATGATTTATTTACTGAGTTACTCCTGTTTTATGTGGCTTGCTGTTTTAGTATCATGGTAAGTTTTGGACTAGGTTAACTTGTTAGCTTGTGTGAACTTGTTATAACTGCGTACTCCGTAAATGAGTGCCCAGTGAATCCATTATGTTATCAAGCATTCATTATTTTATATGCACACCTTCTTATTCACCGAGCATGCAATAGGTGCATCGGACACGGCAGTTTCCTTCGATCTGCAAGTGAATCCCGAAAGCCAGGAGGGCAGCCAAGAGGTGGAGGTCCAGCAAGTCAGACCCGAGGAGCCAGAAGAAGAAGTTGAGTGTCCAAGTCACGAGCCAGCTTTGTTCGTGTAAGGCAAGCCCCGGAGCATTCTAAGTCTCCCTTTACTTTTGAAAGTTTATTTAATATGTTATATCTATTGCTGCATTAAGTATAGGAGTTGTGATGAAACCTTTGCTGCATTTTACTCAATCCTTGTCCAGATATCTTACCACTACCTGGTTATAGAGTTAGGATCGAGTAGCAGCTTAGCCATGCTTAAATCGGTAGAAGTCGGGTGATATCCTGTCACCTGCGCGATATAGAGTTATGTCGGATCACGGTGGTCTATATGTGCTATCGTGGATGGAACCTGATTAATTTGACTTAAGCCGGGCGGAGTTGTGCAAGGGTGTAGTAACTCCGTCTGTGGCAGCTAAGGACCGATCGTTGTACGTCCTCTTGTCATGTTGAACGCATGCCTAACTCTTAGTTGGCCGGATAACTCGTTCCGACCGCGAAGCCGAGTAGTATAACTCAGGCCGGAAGACCGGCAAGTATAAAGTGCGCACTACCGGAGGAAGTGCGGTGTGCGGGGGACCATTGGCGTAAGCCCAAAGGTAGGTGAGTTAAAATTCCTGACCTCCCTGGCAGAGTGGTAGCCCTGGGAGTGCGGGGCTGATCGGAGCCGCGATTCCTGAGTTGTACCAAAGGTGACCCGTGGGCTCTCCGACAGGGGATGCTTGGGTGAGTGCTAGGAATAACCCTCCAGCTGGATAGGAATTCGATTCGAATCGTCGTCTCTCCCGGTCAGTGAGAACTTGACAGAGCAGTGGCAAACGTAGCATTCACTAATGAACTTGGTTCATGAGAATGATGATAGCAAGAAAAACAGATGATGAACCTGATATGGTTATTATTGCTTGTAATAATCAAGTGATGTGTTGTAGTACAGGTGCTAATCTAGTGGTAGGCTGATGATAAATAAATATGATGCTCTTACTTTGTGCTAGTCTTAATAAAGGCTTTTTGGCAAAAATGTCGAGTCAACCAGCTCTACTTCTATATCTTAGCCTTGGATGATCCTTGGTGTCTTTTATATTTTACTAGACGGGTAAGTCTAGCTGAGTACATTCTCGTACTCAGGGTTTATTCCCACCTGTTGCAGATGACATCTTTTATGATGGCTTCTGCAAGACCTGTCTCCATCCCGCTGGGGATGAGGACTAACCGTCGGGCACGGTTCTCTACCAATCTCGTATCTAATGCTTTTGGAAGGATGGCATAGACTCTGGTAGTAACTCGAACTTAAGAACTGAATTTGGAAAGTGTGTGTAACTATTTTGCTTCCGCTACTTCAGACCAGTGTTGTAATAACTTAATACTCCGATGTGGTGCCGCTTCAGCGGCAATGAATGACTATGTAACATTCGCTGTGTTTATGTTGAATTATTACGATCTTGGTTTGTTGCGAGTTGGTTTGAAGTCCTTCATGATTTCAATTGACTACCGGGATTATATGGGCTCAAGTTTGGAAACTTGATTGCTTGGCGATCGTTTCTGCACTTGAACTCTTATAATTTGGTCGGTTCTGTGACAGCTGGCATCGGAGCAAGTTCAGCATTATTAATGCAGCGTTTGTGTATTTAGAAACAAAAGAGTTTTAAAAATAAAATGGTGTAAATCAATATTTAAGTTATGCCAGTGGTCGAATCCTCCTTGCCCACATAAGGACTATAGGTGGCTATTTAAGTACTGACTTTGGGGGTTTTATTTATGCATCTTCGGCAGTACCCAGGTATGGATGTGTGATGACCGCACTATGCTACCCTGTGGTCTAATGGTGGAGGTAGCCTTCATATATGAATTAGCCACATATGTCGCTAGATTTAAATTATGCAACGTCGCACCTACGCTTTGGTAAGTGTGAGCTGTGAGAGCATGGTCGTCCAAACGGCGGTCTAGGGGAGTGTTCGCGGTGGTTTTCTGGAGTGGTTACATGTCAAAACCATGGCACCACGAAAGAAACTTAATTGGGGAGCATTTAATTTCTCGGGTAGCTGTGGTGTCATTGTTTGTGCATGTTGGGCATGTCTAAGCAATGTGCACTTAGTTTACTGCTTTCTTAAGTGATATATTGGGAACTGTTGGGCTGAAATGAAGTTTCTGCAGGTACTCTAACAGCGCACGTGTATATCGATAGTTATCATATCGAGAGACGAATGTATGCCACCGTATATCCGTTAGAATATTAATTTTCTAAGTTTGTGAGGACGTACGGTTCGTGCATGCATCATGTTGCATTGATACATACATTCTGTCTACTCCTTCCCTTACAATTTCGTCCCTTTTTAAATAATTAAATGTTGCTTAACTAATCCTCCTTTACCCATGGTATTCCTATTCCTTTCCACAGATGGACGCACCCGCTTCACCTTGTCCCAGTGACACTTTCTTGCACGAGTTTGGCACTCCTACCCTGCTCTGGAGAGTGTTACAGACTGTCGGGTATACTGAGCCACCTCAGTATTTTTGGTGGGAGTTGGAGAGCACAGGAGGGATACAGTGGTTTGCTGTGCAGGGAGTTGTTCCTCCACATGGGGACAAGCCTACATGGACAGGCTGGACTTGTAGCTCAGATGGGCAGGCTCCTTGGGAGGCAGCTCAGGTTGTAGCCCAGACTATCCTGCTCGATATCTGTCAGAGGTGTGGTGATGAGCTGACGGGAGGACCAGCGGCCTCCATTCCCCGTGCTGACCCCGCAGCAGCGGAATGGAAACAGGCTGATGGTTGTGCTTTGGTTCGAGGCAGGGGAGAGAGAGCTGAGAGTTCTAGTCCTGCTATGAGTGCTATGATGGTTGTGCTCAAGCTGATCAGTCAGCGAGAGGACACCTATGCACAAGTGATGGTAGCTGTTCGCCGAGCTCAGGAGATGCAACGGAAGGCTGAAAAGCGTGCTCGCAAGTTTCGCAAGCAAGCTAGACTCCTGGAGCAAGCCCAGAAGGACCGCAATGACTGGGAAGGTATTGCGGAGTACCGTAGGCAGCAGTGGGTGAAGGCCATTAGAGAGAGAGATCATAAGCAAGATCAGATGAGGCAGTTAGCTAGAGAGAGGGAGACCATTCAGGAGCACTTGGTGCAGATCACTCGTGAGAGGGACACTGCACTCCGCGTGTCGGAGAACAGGCGCCAAGCATGGGAGATGCACCGAGTTCAGTCACTTGAGCGGGAGAACTATCTGCAGGATCAGATTGAGGCTGGTCTTGTGGAGATTCATCGTCTCAACGACTTGCTACACCCTATTCCTCGCCCTATACCCGTGTATCCAGAGGTGGGACCTCAGGTGATAGTGGCCGATGATGATGGTATGGAGGTCGATGGACCAGCAGCGGCTGCACCACCTTTGCACGAGGACGTGGAGGACGAGGAGCTTGAGCCGGTTAGCGACGAGGATGGAGAGGTGATCTTCGACGCTGACTCGGACGACGAGCCTGGAGTGTAGGGAGTAGTGAGTAGTGTTTTGTGAGGATCTTTTCTAGTATGCCAGCCAGCCGTGGTGCTTTTGTAACCATGTTGTAATCCGAAACTTTGACCTTGACTCATGGCATGTACTGTGATGGTGTAATAACTGTATGGACCTAATGTGTAACCTTGACATGTTTGTTATGTTATGACGATGTTTTCCGTTGTGGTGCATATTGCGGATATCTCTGTCATGTGTTGGATTGGTGATGTTGTTTGTGGAATTGAATTATTGTGCCTTTTCTGTAAAGCTATTCTCTCGAATACTTTCAGGCATAAAAATAAGTTCTTCTGCGGCAAATCTTGTCATCATCAATGCTCACTGACTGTGTCTTTACAGATGTCTCGTGGCACCCGAGGAGCGGAACAGCGTGCAAACATGAATCCACCCCCTCCTCCTCCACCACCAAATCCTGCTGAGTTACTGCAGATGATGGTGGAAAATCAGAGGATGCTCACTGAGACCATCAACCGGATGGCGAATCAGGGTGGCCGTAATGCACATCAAGGGCCAGCTCCTAATTAGTACAGTAGCTTCAAGGACTTCATTGATACAAAGCCCCCACCTTTTAGAGAAGCTGAAGAACCCCTTCAAGCTGAAGAATGGCTGAACACGGTGGAACAAAAGTTCCGCTTGCTTCGGTTGACTGAAGGTTTGAAGGCAGAGTATGCAGCTCATCAACTGCAGGGCCCAGTAGGCATCTGGTGGAATCAGTATCGGGAAGCTCTTCCAGCCGACACTGTGCTTGACTGGAATCTGTTCCGTGATGCTTTTAAAGGGCATTTCATACCTCCTGGTGTCATGGAGATGAAGCATACTGAGTTCATGCAGTTAACTCAGGGCAACAAGACTATGAAGGAGTATTTGCATGCTTTCAATCATTTGTCTAGGTATGCTCCTGAGTTTGTGAACACTGAGACGAAAAAGATTGCTAGTTTCAAGCGGGGTTTGGGCCCCAAGTTGCTGAAGACTATGGGCCGCACTAAGTGTGCAACGTTCAATGAGTTTGTCAGTCATGCTCTCACTCAAGAGAACTATAACACTGTGTACACTGCGACCAAGACTCGCAAGAGGGCTTTTGAGGCTGGGGCAGGGTCATCTCAGTCTAAGGCTCCAGTGGCAGCTAAGCCACCGTTCCGCGCTCCAACGCCTAACCAGCGGTACCGCCCACCAATGAAGAAGAATCAGGCCAAGACGGGTTTTCGCAAGGGGTACTCTATTGCTCTTCCTAGGGGCAACATGGGTCCCAACTATGCCAAGACTCCACCTGCCAACCGTCCGTGCTGGAACTGCAATCAGACCGGGCATTGGCAGAGCAACTGTCCCTACCCGCCAAAGAAGGTCAACTAGGGGAACGTCCGCCAGGGGCGTGTTCACTACACAACTGTGAAAGCAATCCCTGCTGGTGAGGTAGTCACGGCTGGTAAGTTTCTAGTCAATCAACATGACGCACTTGTGCTTTTTGATTCAGGAGCATCGCATTCTTTTGTGAGTTCTGATTTTGTGTCTAAGCATAATCTCAAGGCAATTACACTTGATAAGGGCAGTTATTGTATTAGTGCTGCGGGAAATGATATTTCCACCAATCAAGTGGTTTTGGGGGCAACTGTAGAAATAGGAGGCCGTCAGTTTATTGCTGATTTGGTTGTTCTACCCGGTGTGGGCATAGATGTAATTTTGGGGATGAAGTGGATGAGTGGCAATGGAGTTCTTATCGACACCACCACTCGTGTAGTGATGTTGAAAGACCCAAATACCAAGGAGGCATTTCTAGTGCAACTCCCTCAGGATATTCAAATCCGTAGCACTGTGAATACAGTTACATCTAAGTCTATTCAGGACATTCCAGTGGTGTGTGAGTTCCCGGACGTGTTTCCTCATGATTTACCCGGGCTTCCTCCGGATCGGGATGTGGAGTTCAAAATTGAATTGATTCCAGGTACCGCTCCTATCTCTAGAAGACCTTATAGAATGCCACCCAACGAATTAGCTGAGCTTAAGACCCAACTAAATGAGTTGTTGAAGAAGGGTCTTATCCGTCCTAGTTCGTCTCCTTGGGGTTGTCCGGCTATCTTTGTGAAGAAGAAGGATCAATCTTTGCGCATGTGTGTGGACTATCGTCCCTTAAATGCGGTAACCATCAAGAACAAATATCCTCTTCCTCGCATTGATATCTTGTTTGATCAGTTGTCTAAAGCCAAAGTATTCTCCAAGATTGATTTGCGATCTGGGTACCATCAGATCAAGATCCGTCCTGAAGATGTACCTAAGACAGCTTTCTCGACGAGGTATGGGTTGTATGAGTATCTCGTCATGTCCTTCGGTCTTACAAATGCACCTGCTCACTTCATGTATCTCATGAATTCAGTGTTCATGCCCGAATTGGACAAGTTTGTGGTGGTCTTCATTGATGATATCTTGGTATATTCCTGCAATGAAGAGGAGCATTCAGAGCATCTGCGTATAGTGTTGTCGTGTTTGCGCGAACATCAGCTTTATGCTAAGTTTAGCAAATGCGAGTTCTAGCTGAAGAAAGTACCTTTCTTGGGCCATGTCTTATCTGAAGAAGGCATCTCGGTGGATCCGGCTAAGGTGCAAGAAGTGCTGGATTGGAAAGTTCCAACTTCGGTACTGAAAGAGCATCTAGGCCCCTAAGTGATTTCGGTGATTAATGACATTATTGATTACTATGACTAACGTGTGTTTTGCAGAGGCAAAGTCATAGGTAAGGTCATGGTAAATAGGTACTCGATGGACAGGGACGTACATGCCTACTTAATAGTGGAAATCTTTTCGGTTTTCAAAGGACGGATGGACATCATCAAGACTAGACTAGGTCTAAGTGCCATATGGTGAAGAAGGGCACTTAGAGTAGTTTAGGACTTTGTTTTCCTTTGACTATACTATTAAGAGGGGTTTTGTTCTAGTAGCTTGACTTAGGCAAGGCTTTAGGTTTAGGTGTGGTGCACACTTGGTAAACCTAGCACTAGGCAGCTCAGAGATATTCCTTAGATCGAGAGGAACCAACTTCGGTTTGGAGCGATCGCGTTTCGACAAAGTTTGGGTGCCCAAAGGGGCACCGGACGCTGCACCGGACACTCTGTGAGTGCGTCCGGTGAGGTCCTTAGCCGTTGGAACAGTGTGGTGCCTATGGTTAGGCACCGGACGCTAGCACCGGACGCACCGGGTAGCGTCCGGTCCCATACCCAGGGAGGTTGCAAGCCTTCCCTGAGCACCGGACGCACCGGGTAGCGTCCGGTCCCATGCGCAGGGAGCTTGTAAATTTCCCCCGAGCACCGGACCGTGCACCGGACGCTGGGAGTTAGCGTCCGGTGACCTATCAGAGAGAAATACAGGTAACCGTTATGAAGCACCGGACGCTCGGTGCAGTGCGTCTGGTGCAACATAATGTGCGTCCGGTGACCCCGTTTTCAGTGGAAAACGGTTGGCCAACCTTTGGACTTCGTGGATAGTATTTATACTCCTCCACCTCGTCCATGAGAGGTCTCTTGCCCATTTGAACATCAGGGAAACTTGTTGTGGAGCAAGAGAGTTGCAAGAGCCTAGAGAGGATTGAGTTTTGAGTGATTTCTTGAGAGAATCCTTCTCTAGTGAGTTCCAAGAGTCAAGTGTGCATCCACCACTCTCTAGAGCCTTGTTTGGGTCAAGTGAGAGTTCTTTGCTTGTTACTCTTGGTGATCGCCATCACCTAGACGGTTCGGTGGTGATTGGAGGCACGAAGACCGCCCGGAGTTCTTGTGGGTGGCTCGTGTCAAGCTTGTGAGCGGTTTTTGGGCGATTCACCGCGACGGAGTGTCGAAGAATCAGCCCGTAGAGAGCACTTGGTCCTTGCGCGGACCAAGGGGGAGCAAGACCCTTGCGCGGGTGCTCCAACGAGGACTAGTGGAGAGTGGCGACTCTCCGATACCTCGGCAAAATATCGCCGAGCACTTTCTTCCAATACTCCTTTACTTTCTAGCATTTACTTTGTGCTTTTACATTCTTAGAATTGCCATGCTAGAATAGGATTGGAACTAGGTTGCAAAACTTTTATCCGGTAGCTCTCTAGGTCACACTAGGCACAAGGGGTTGAATTGGAGCTTGTAGGTTGCTTAAATTTTTAGAGAAGCCCAATTCACCCCCCCTCTTGGGCATCTTGATCCTTTCAATTGGTATCAGAGCCTAGTGCTCATTATTTAGGCTTCACCGCCTAGAGAAAAGATGTCTAACGGGGATGGACCGCCACCCATGTTCGATGGGGATGACTTCCCGTATTGGAAAATACGGATGGAGTCATACCTTCAGGCATGTGATGTAAAGTGCCTAAAAGCCGCGACCGAAGGGTTTGCCCCTCCGGAAAGAGCCACCGCTCTTACTCCACAAGAGCAAGAAAACGAGAAGTGGAATGCGAAGGCCAAAAACCACATCTTTAGAGGCCTTTGCAAGGAGGTGTTCAACCGCGTTCGGAGCCACAAAACCGCCAATGCTCTTTGGAAGGAACTTTGTGCGCTCCATGAGGGATCAAAGAGTGAACGCGAGGAACGCTATCACTTAGTGATGAACAAGCTTAATACATTTGAAATGCTTCACAAAGAAAATGCTAATGAAATGTATTCTCGCTTGAATGTCATTGTAGAGGAGCTAAATGGACTTGGACTCACTCAAATGAGTGCGGCGGATGTAGCAAGGAAAATACTATGTGTGCTTCCCATTGAAAAATATGGGCACATAGTAATGATGCTTCATCAAGGAGATCGTTCCACCGCTACACCAACCGCCATATTGGGAAAGATCAATGCTCATGAGATGTACATGCACATGAACCCCCAAGATGGCTCCTCATCGGCCAAGAAAGAGAAGAAGGACTTGGCTCTCAAGGCTTCTCACAAGGGCAAGGCTAAGAAGAATGAAGTTGAGTCATCAACTTCAAGTGATGATGATGCATCTATTGCCCTCATGGTGAGAAGAACCACAAAGATGTTGAAGAAGCTCAACAAGAATGGAGTCAACTTTGACTCCAAGAAGAAGAAGTTCTTCACAAGCAGCAAGAGGAAGCCCATCTCCGAGATGGATTGCTACAATTGTGGTGAGCTTGGTCTTCTTGCTCATCAATGTCCAAAGCCCAAGAAGGACAAGTACAAAAAGAAGAACAAAGAGCAAGATGACTCAAGTGATGATGACTAGAATGAGAAGAAGCAATACAAGAAGAAAGGTGGCAAGAAGAAGAATGGCAAGGCCTACATTGTTGGTGATTGGCTCACCGACATTGAAAGCTCAAGTGGTGACTCCTCCGGCAATGAAAGTGATGATGAGAAGGTTGCCGCCATTGCCATCGATGCTCCATCACCATCATCTTCACCACCATCTACATCCTCTACACACCTATGTCTTATGGCTAAGGGTGACCGGAAGGTACAAAGTGAGGATGAGAGTAGTGAAAGTGATAGTGAATATGAATCACCTTCTTATGATGAACTCGTAAAATTGCTAAACAAGTACACAAAAGTCATAAGAAAAACTAGAAGTGAAAATGAAAAGCTTGAACTTGAAAATGACACTCTTCTAGCAAAGCTTAAATCTAGTGATGAGCTTAGAGAACAAAATGAGATCATGACCACCAAGCTCAAGGAGCTCAAACAATCTCTAAAAGAACTCAAAGAAAAACATGATAAACTTGAGAGTGTTCATGATGAGCTTATCACTAGATATAGAGCAATGAAAAAAGAGCTAACAACTCTAAAAGCAAACTATGACAACTTTGAGATTGCTTATGAACTTGCAATTGATGAAACACATGTTGCTACTAACAATGTTGCTAAGCTTGATGTAGCCACATCTTGTGATGACTTACTTGTGGAGAGCACAAGCAAATGTGTTGATTGCAAGGGCAAGAAAGTGGTAGTGGCCGAGAGCTATGAGGACACTATCATGCTCAAGGATGAAATTGTCAAGCTCAAGAAAGAGTTGCAAGAACAAGTTAAGCACAAGACCATTGTGATTGAGTCACTTGACCAAGATAAGAAGCTTGCATATGAGAACAAGTTGCTCAAGGAAGAAAATCAATATCTCAAGCTTGGTTTGATGTATGACAAGCAAGAAGAAGATGAAACTTTCATCTTGGATGAGTTGGCTAGCAACAATGACCCAATCATCAAGAAGCTAACTCAAGAGAACAACAAGCTCAAGAAAGAGAAGGAACATTTAACCATGGGGTTAGCAAAGTTAACCAAAGGGAAAGACCTTCAAAGTGAGCTTTTCATGAACACTGTCATGAAGATGGACAAGAGTGGGATTGGCTATAAAGCTCATCAAGTCTCTAGCCACTCATGATCAACCAAGCAAGCCAAAGCCAAAGAGATGCTTTGAGTGTGGTCAAGAAGGACACTTTGCTCATGAGTGTAAGGCACCACTACCACCACCCTTGCCCAAGCATGCAAGACCATTTGCCTTCAATGCTCATTACATTGTAAGAAAAGACAAGTGTGGCAAGGTCAAGGTTAGCTTCATGGGGCCGCCCAACAAGCAAAGGCCAAAGAAGATTTGGGTGCCAAAGCAACTAGTAGAGAAGGTCAAGGGCCCTAAGCAAATGTGGGTCCCTAAATCTCAAGCTTGATCTCTTGTGTGTAGGTGAAATACAAGACCGGTGGATCACATTGGGTAATTGATAGTGGTTGCACTCAACATATGACCGGTGATCCCCGAATGTTCACCTCTCTTGATGAAGATGTTGACAACCAAGAGAAGATCACATTTGGTGACAATTCAAAAGGAAAAGTCAAGGGACTAGGAAAGGTTGCTATATCAAATGACAACTCCATCACTAATGTGCTCTATGTGCAATCTTTGAGCTTCAACTTGCTCTCGGTTGGACAATTTTGTGACCTTGGATTTGAATGCCTATTCAAGAAGAAGGAAGTAATTGTGACCAAGGAAGATGACAATGAAGTGATATTCAAAGGCTTCCGGCACAACAACTTATATGTAGTTGATTTCTCATCCGATGAAGTTGATGTCAAGACTTGCTTGTTCACCAAGACTTCACTTGGGTGGTTGTGGCATAGAAGGTTAGCGCATGTTGGAATGGGTACACTTAAGAAGTTGATGAAGAAAGAATTGATTAGAAGCTTGAAGGATGTGACATTTGAAAAGGACAAGCTTTGTAGTGCATGTCAAGCGGGCAAACAAGTTGCAAACACTCATCCAACCAAAGCCTATCTCTCTACTTCAAGAGTGCTTGAGCTACTTCACATGGACTTATTTGGACCAACCACATATGCTAGTCTTGGAGGCAACAAATATTGCTTGGTCATAGTTGATGATTTCTCCCGGTACACTTGGACATTCTTCTTGCAAGACAAGGCCGAAGTTGCATCAATATTCAAGAAGTTTGCAAAGAATGCCCAAAATCAATTTGATGTGAAGATCACGAAAATTAGAAGTGACAATGGCAAAGAGTTTGACAACACCAACATTGAAGAGTATTGTGATGAAGTGGGAATCAAGCATGAGTTCTCCTCAACATACACACCACAACAAAATGGGGTTGTAGAAAGAAAGAACCGGACATTGATTACCTTGGCAAGAACAATGTTAGATGAGTACAACACTTCGGAGAAGATGTGGGCCGAGGCAATCAACACCGCATGCTATGCTTCAAACCGGCTCTTTCCTCACAAGTTCCTAGAGAAGACACCATATGAATTGCTCAATGGGAAGAAGCCCGATGTCTCATTCTTTAGAGTGTTTGGATGTAAATGCTACATCTACAAGAAGCGCCAACACTTGGGAAAATTCCAAAGAAGATGTTGTTGGGTATTCTTAACATCATTACCAAAAGTAGACTAAGTTCTCTAAATCTAGTAATGGTGCCAAAAATGCCAAACCTATCCCTCACACCACTTAAGCCAAGTTGTCATCCCCAGCATGATATAAAAGACGCGGTATTGAAATATGCAATTGCTCTTCTAAATAAATAATGAATGGGATCTGCAAGCGCACAGATTAATACCGATGCAGCATTTTAATCGGGAAGTATTCCAGGTATCGTTATTTATATTTTTACCACTGGGAAGGGATTAACAATCATCAATAGTGATTACAGAATAGAATATGAGATTGAGCATCTATCATTGCATGTATAATTGAGAACATTATATCTAACTTCTTATACAGGGATAAGTGTCACGTAAAAGATATATGAAATAATAATAGTGACAAGGATAACTAATCTGATCTAGCCACATAATAAATATGATAAGCACCTCAATTAGATACTCTAGAAAGTCATTAGCATGGTATTAGAACGAACTACAAGAATATTCCCTAAGTTATTCTCAACTATATAGTCTAGCATTATCATAGTTAGTGCAAGCATACTTAGCAATCATCGTGAGACAAGACTACGCCCATGCATAGTGATATTAGCAAGGAATATGAGAAACATAGCAATCACTCCCCTGTAATAATGTTGCTCTGCCAGCCCAATACACGAGAGGGGGAATATATAACAATCAATGAAGCTGTCACTATCACGAACCACCCCACGATCTGGCATATTGGGTACAATCGCAGATAAATACGGTATAAGCACCACGCCCACACAATATCTATCATTTACCCATGGATCCGATGGATAAACGCTATACGATCCTAAGCATGTATATAGATCCAATCTAACTAAGCCAAGTACATAGCTATGATAAACTAAGAACAATATAATCTTGAATATAACAAGTAGAGCAAAGTCATAAGCAATATATTGAAGTAGAACAAAGTCATATTCATAATATTGAAGAACAAAGATAATTAGAAAGCAATTAGAAGCACAATTAGAGATTTACCATGAATCCTCTTGACAGATCCGGAAACCAATCGAAGATTGACTCCTTCTAGTTCTAATCCTATATACCTATGCTAATCTAGATATCTAATTGATGTGGTGGCTCTAATCTTGATGGAACAATGAATTAGGGTTGAGAGGCTCTCTCCCCCAGGGGCCAGGGGGTCTGGTTTTATAGTCCCTTCAAGTGAATATGGGCCGTTGGATCAAACCGACATAGATTGTATGGTTTAGATTCATCCTTTAGGTCGGTGGAAATCTCCCACAAAGCAGAGTCCTGATTGGCCTCAGGAGGTGGGCGGGCGCCCTGACCAACTGGGCGGGCGCCCAGGGTCTGGCCCCGTTTCGCCTCCGCTTCGGTCTCGTGGCTTCTGGAGTCTTCTAGATGTAAGATAATTGCGCGGCACGTTAATATCTTTACGTAATCCCGACGTGTGGGCCTTTCTTCCGTATTTCCTGATAACTCCCTACAGAAATAGACAAACACCAAAACTCGTGGAATTCTGTCAGATAAAACCCTATGTCTAGATGTTGATTTCATTTGGATCCTTTTCTTTATTTATTTGATAATTAAATTTGATACTTAAGGACAAACTCCCCCAAGCTTACCTCTTGCTCGTCCCTGAGCAAGGATAGACTCAGCTATGGATCATAAGTTGTTGCAATATTTTAAAAAATTGACGGTACACATGCTTTTTAAATAAGATCTCATCTCTAAGTTAGAGTAAACTGTCAAGACTTAAAACTTACTTACTTTACCTTCACTATGGGACTTGTAACTGTCACTTCTATCTTGAGTAGTTAAAAGATAGAACAGTCTAGTCAAGTGCCATGTCTCTTATTCTTGATCAGCTATAGCTCTAGGGTTTTTTTTGCAGATTTTCAAATAAAACTCAAAGATTCCTTGTATGATTCTCTCAGGTCTCTCTTTTGTGGTATTTCTGGATCCTTACCAAGGCAGTGATGGTATATGCCTTCTCTCAAGATATGTAGTATTTGTGGTATAAGGCATAGTGACATTGCCTTCTCTCTCACCCTACTCTAATAAGGCTTTAATATCTGGAGCTCATAGGTGGGAAATAAAGTATACATACTTACAAGACATGTATTGCATAGTCAAACCATGGATTCAAAGAAACAAGCCAATGAGTTTAATCAAGATGTGCATGTGTGGCGAATGAATGATGTATGGTGATGATGGTGATAACAATGGTGGTGGAAGTCTAATTCTACTTTGCTCTTTGAGGGGATACATACCTTCCTTGCTTTTTTGAAACTTTATGAGGAGAATGAGATGCTCTTCTTTTTCTTTTCTCTCAGGTGGGTATCTTGCACCCCTAATTCTACCGTCGGACACTTGTCCATTTTTACCTCTCGTCTCACTCTCTCTTTTCTTTCGAGGTTCCGAACACTTGCTCCTTTTTATTTTCTCGTATTTCTCTTTTTTTATTTTTAGAACACTCATCTCATGAGATAATATAGCAAGTGGTAGTAACAAGATAACTCGAGCATTTATTTCACAAGGGAAAAACAAAATATATTTTTGGTTATTCTCTCCTGGATTAGGAGTAGAATATTTTTAGGTGGTTCTGGAGATGGAAATGGATGGATATATGTGGATGGTACTTCCGGAGTAGAAGTAGCATATATGAGTGAACGTGCAAGTGAATCTTGATTTAACCACATGACAAGTTCCTAAGGGTCTACACAGCTTGACCACACTCAATGCTCATAAGCAATAAATAGTAAATGTGTAGCTCAAAGTCTAGCAAGCATGTATATATGGCTGTGGTAGGAATTTAAACTCTCATCATACAGGAACTCATCATGCAACATTTTAAAGATTTTCAAATATAAAATTCTCCAGAATTCTAGCATCTCTAGGAACAGATAAACAGCAGCTCAACCTTTCCATATCGTATCCGTTAACAACTTAGACTTCAGATCAAGTTTTCATCCCACAAGTTTGGGTCTAGAGCAAGCTTTAAATTAAAACAGTTATATCTAAACTTAAGAGACAACATAAAATGTGCAAATTAGGCAGAGCAACTATTCATCATATCCATGCTTAAGTTTTATTTAGATACAGATTAGCATAGCCACTTTATTTATTTATTAAACACACTAAGCAAAAGATATATAAAAAATCATAAAATCTTTATTTGGTTTTTTCATAGTTATGTATATTTATATTCTAAAATAATATGAGTGTGAAGATAGATAGATAGAAATTTTATCGAGATAAATGGGGGTGCTCTCTCCCAAGCTGAATTTTGACGTAATTTCTTTTGATGTAGCTAGCAGGTGGCAGAGGTGTATTTGAAAGTCAGCAGCATTCTGACAGCGATTAGAATGTCCTCCGTCTACTAGTCTTCTTAACTATTAAATTCTGTGGAGCTCAAATAGACAACAAAGCTTGTGGAACTGATTAAGTGTTAGCATAAATATCTAGCCTTTATCATCTTGAGACTCCTTAATAATTATTACTCCCTGTTTTTTATATTTTCATTTTATAAAGCAGAAAAATATTTATTTTATTTTTATGCCACCACAGTGAATGTACTTATGGGTTTTATGCCACTTGTATACTCACATGGGGCTTACTGTTTTTTTTCATATTTTATTTTCTTTTTAAGATAGTACGAACATGATTAACTAAGTAAACTATTTTAAATAATTTGAAAGGGAAAAGATAACTACCAAGTTTACCTCTTGGCAAGGCGTTCGGTGTTTTTAAGTCCTCCGAACGGGACTCTCCATTTACTTTAATCGTCCTGAGGTTCGTCGGGTGGCGTAGTCGGTACTTCCGGCAGCGCCTCCTCTTCATGTATAGTTATCTTTATTTTCCACACCTGACTTGGTGCTTCAGTCTCTTCTGGATAATTCTATTTAAACTCTACATCTTCTGACCTTACAACTTCTCCTTCATAGTCTGCCCATCCGTCCCTGATGATCTGCCTCCTCTGGTTGCGGTTGCGTCGCTTTCTGACCTGCTTAGATTCTTCAACGATATAGTTAGGGTCGGTAAAATAACGGCGTACCTTCTCTAAGGGGAAGTGCATATGGACTTCTCCGGTTCCAATGTAGATAATTGCTTTAACGGTGCTGAGGAACGGTCTTCCAAGGATGATGGGTGGATCGTACTCATCTTCTCCTATGTCAATAACCTGAAAGTCTTTGTAGACAAAGTGATCGTCTATTTTGACTGGGACATCAGTTACTATTCCTTTAACTTCTCAAAATGTCTGATCTGCTATCTGGAGCTGAATGTATGTTGGTCTTAGTGGCATGGTCCCGAACAAGAGCCGATAGGTGACTGCGGCCATTATGTTGACGCCCGATCCGGTGTCACAAAATGTCTTGTAGAAGTTGTATCCATTGATGGAGCAGTAGATGCTTGGCATTCCTGGGTCGTCCTTCTTGGTCAAAAGCGGTGACTTAAGTTGGTGATCTTGGCCTCCATGAACTACAGTGACCATCTTAGCTGACTCGGTCCACACTTGCTTGTTCCTGTTCCTCCTGTTGGTCCTCTTCCTTGATTCACGTCTGGATTGATCTGGAATTTGTGTAGTCTTGTTCTTGAAGAAAAATGTCTCCTTCTTCCCTTTGACGTAGAAACTGATCTTGGCAGCACTGGTGTAGATGATAGCTCCCGTGGTGTTCAATAATGGCCTCCCTAAGATGATGGGTGCTCTCTCATCATTTCCGGTCTCTACCACTACGAAGTCTGCTGGGGCATATAAGGTACCAACTCGGACACAAAGGTTCTTCACTATTCCTTTTGGAAAAGTTATCGTCTGATCTGCAAACTGCAAACACATGGTTGTTTCTAATAAAGGATATGTAAAGAATTTTTCCTAGAGTACCCTAGGTATAATGTTGACACTGGAGCTAAAGCCGCAGAGTGCTTCTGGAACGTCCACCATGCCGATAGAGATCGGGATGACGGGGCGTCCTGGATCGCCTCTCTTGACCGGCAGAAGGTCAGTAGAGAATTCATTGACGGGGTTACTCCAATTACCTGCATCAAATGTGTCTACAAGGTTTGCAGATTCTAATCCTTCCGGTTGTAATGGTATACCGGGGTTAGTAGTAGGAACAGCAGCAGCTATTTGATTTAACTGAGATTCAATCATTTTATTAAAGCTAATTTGATTCTTGATGGCAGTAGAGAAATTATCCATTCTATTATTTATATTTTCTAGCATTTTATCATTAGATGCTAATTTCTTAGATAGGTTATCCATTAGCTTTCCTTGATTAGACACTAACTCTCTCAAAGGTGGAAAATTATTAGCATTATTGTTGTAAGAATTATTACCTTGATAATTACCTGAGTAGTTAGGCCTCTGTTGATTCCAACCTTGATTTTGTTGAGGACGGTTGTTGTTGTTGATGTAGTTCACATCCTCAAGTATCTCAGGGCAGTGGTTGCCTGAGTGTCCAGTGTCTCCACACTCCTCACAAGTCATGTGAGAGTCGTAGATGTGCATAACTTCTTTCTTGTCTCCAGCTCTATCGTCGAGCTTCTTCATGATCAGGTCTAGCTTTGCAGACAGCATGTCTACCTCCTTCAGCTGATGCATACCTCCACCTCTCTTGCGTGTCTGGGTCCTCTCTTCATTCCAGCTTTGATTGGACGCCATCTTCTCCACAAGAGCTGTGGCTTGTGGTATAGTAAGTGATAAGAATGCTCCTCCAGCTGCAGCATCCATGGTCTCTCGAGCACTGTTGCCGAGCCCATGATAAAAGGTCTGCATTAGTAGCCAACTTTCCATTCCATGATGGGGACATTCTAGGATGTAGTCTTGAAAGCGCTCCCATGCTTCTAGAACAGATTCATCATTTTGTTGCTGAAAACTTGTAATCTTCCCACGGAGAGCATTGGTCTTGCCCATGGGAAAGAATAGCCAGGAAGTTTGTTGAGCAGAGTGCTCACGTAGTATTCTTCTCCTTTGTAGCATAGAACCACTGCTTCGCTCTTCCTAACAGTGAGAATGGGAAGAGGCGAAGTAGTATAGCATCTTTGGAAACTCCTGATATGGTGAATGTGTTGCAAATCTCCAGGAAGTGTTGTAAATGAGCACTAGCATCTTCGTGTGCCTTCCTACAGAACTGGTTGGATTGCACCATGTTGATAAGTCTAGGCTTAAGCTCAAAGTTGCCATCGATCTCTGCAGCAGGTCCAGTGCGGATGTTATCCGTAGTGGGAGCTGAGAACTCGCGGATTGATTTGTTTGCCATGGCTTCGAACTCTGAAGACAAGTTCTGGTGATCTTCTTGATTGGATGAAGCTTCTTGCTGAAGTGTTGATGATTTCTTTAGCTTGGCTCTCATCTTCTTGAATAATGCTTCGGGATTGTCAACAAAATTTCCTGGAAGATGTCTTCTATTCATACATTCCCCTGCATAAGATGAAATAGGAAAATATCGGGGTAAAACTGTATGAGAGAATAGATAAGCTCAATCATATTAGTGATGCGAATGATAACTCAAAATCTTTTATTCCATTCCTGATTAGTGATCAACCTTCCCCGGCAACGGCGCCAAAAATGCTTGTTGGGTATTCTTAACATCATTACCAAAAGTAGACTAAGTTCTCTAAATCTAGTAATGGTGCCAAAAATGCCAAACCTATCCCTCACACCACTTAAGCCAAGTTGTCATCCCCAGCATGATATAAGAGACGCGGTATTGAAATATGCAATTGCTCTTCTAAATAAATAATGAATGGGATCTGCAAGCGCACAGATTAATACCGATGCAGCATTTTAACCGGGAAGTATTCCACGTATCGTTATTTATATTTTTACCACTGGGAAGGGATTAACAATCATCAATAGTGATTACAGAATAGAATATGAGATTGAGCATCTATCATTGCATGTATAATTGAGAACATTATATCTAACTTCTCATACAGGGATAAGTGTCACATAAAAGATATATGAAATAATAATAGTGACAAGGATAACTAATCTGATCTAGCCACATAATAAATATGATAAGCACCTCAATTAGATACTCTAGAAAGTCATTAGCATGGTATAAGAACGAACTACAAGAATATTCCCTAAGTTATTCTCAACTATATAGTCTAGCATTATCATAGTTAGTGCAAGCATACTTAGCAATCATCGCGAGACAAGACTACGCCCATGCATAGTGATATTAGGAAGTAATATGAGAAACATAGCAATCACTCCCCTGTAATAATGTTGCTCTGCCAGCCCAATACACGAGAGGGGGACTATATAAGAATCAATGAAGCTGTCACTATCACGAACCACCCCACGATCTGGCATATTGGGTACAATCGCAGATAAATACGGTATAAGCACCACGCCTACACAATATCTATCATTTACCCATGGATCCGATGGATAAACGCTATACGATCCTAAGCATGTATATAGATCCAATCTAACTAAGCCAAGTACATAACTATGATAAACTAAGAACAATATAATCTTGAATATAAGCAAGTAGAGCAAAGTCATAAGCAATATATTGAAGTAGAACAAAGTCATATTCATAATATTGAAGAACAAAGATAATTAGAAAGCAATTAGAAGCACAATTAGAGAATTACCAAGAATCCTCTTGACAGATCCGGAAACCAATCGAAGATTGACTCCTTCTAGTTCTAATCCTATGTAGCTATGCTAATCTAGATATCTAATTGATGTGGTGGCTCTAATCTTGATCAGAGGCTTCTTCTCCCTTGATGGAACAATGAATTAGGGTTGAGAGGCTCTCTCCTCCAGGGGCCAGGGGGTCTGGTTTTATAGTCCCATCAAGTGAATATGGGCCGTTGGATCAAACCGACATAGATTGTATGGTTTAGATTCGTCCTTTAGGTCGGTGGAAATCTCCCGCAAAGCAGAGTCCTGATTGGCCTCAGGAGGTGGGCGGGCGCCCAGGGTCTGGCCCCGTTTCGCCTCCGCTTCGGTCTCGTGGCTTCTGGAGTCTTCTAGATGTAAGATAATTGCGCGGCACGTTAATATCATTACGTAATCCCGACGTGTGGGCCTTTCTTCCGTATTTCCTGATAACTCCCTGCAGAAATAGACAAACACCAAAACTCGTGGAATTCTGTCAGATAAAACCCTAAGTCTAGATGTTGATTTCATTTGGATCCTTTTCTTTATTTATTTGATAATTAAATTTGATACTTAAGGACCGTCAACAGATGTGACATTGGTTATTTGGTTGGCTATTCATCAAAGTCCAAGGCATATAGAGTCTTTAACCATGCCACAAATATGGTTGAAGAAACATTTGATGAAACTAATGGCTCCCAAGGAGCAAGTGATAATCTTGATGATGTAGGTGGTGAACCATTGAGGGATGCCATGAAGAACATGCCGGTGGGAGACATCAAGCCTAAAGAAGATGATGATGATGTGCAAGTCATTGAGCCACCATCCACCTCACAAGGTCCACAAGATGAAGACAAGGATGTGAGAGATGCTCATGAAGACACCCAAGTCACTCATGAGCAAGCCGTGGCACAAGCACAAGATGTTGATGCTCCCCAACCAACCCCTCAAGTGGCACCAAGAAGAACATCACATCTCCTCCAAGATCACTCTCAAGATCTCATCATCGGGAGTCCATCACGTGGTGTAACTACTCGTTCTAGACATGCTTTATTTATTGAACATCACGTGTTTGTATCTCTTGAAGATGAACCAAAGACTATAGAGGAAGCTCTTCGTGATGCGGATTGGATCATGGCCATGCAAGAGGAGTTGAACAACTTCTCGCGCAATCAAGTATGGACACTTGAAGAGCGACCAAAAGATGCAAGAGTGATTGGAACAAAGTGGGTCTTCTGGAACAAGAAGGATGATCAAGGCAAAGTGGTGCGCAACAAGGCAAGACTTGTGGCAAAAAGCTTTTCACAAGTGGAAGGTCTTGACTTCGATGAAACCTTTACACCGGTGGCAAGACTTGAAGCAATCCGTATCCTACTTGCATATGCATCTAGTCATGATTTCAAGTTATTTCAAATGGATGTGAAAAGTGCCTTTTTAAATGGTTATATTAATGAGCTTGTCTATGTTGAGCAACCCCCCGGTTTTGAAGACCCTAGGTACCCCAAGCATGTCTACCGGTTGTCCAAGGCTCTCTATGGTCTCAAGCAAGCTCCTAGAGCTTGGTATGAGAGGCTTAGGGACTTCCTCATTGAGAAGGGCTTCAAGATTGGGAAAGTTGACACAACACTCTTCACCAAGAAAATGAATGGGGAAATCTTCATTTTGCCAAGTTTATGTTGATGATATTATTTTTGGCTCTACTAATGAAGATTTTTGCAAGGAATTTGGTGATTTGATGTCCAAGGAGTTTGAGATGTCCATGATTGGCGAGCTATCCTTCTTCTTAGGATTTCAAGTCAAGCAAATGAAGGAAGGGGTCTTCATCTCTCAAGAGAAGTACACTCAAGATCTTATCAAGAGGTTCAAGATGATGGATTGCAAGCCAATCAAGACTCCCATGGCATCAAATGGGCATCTCGACTTGGATGAGGGAGGTAACCCAATTGACAAGACTCTCTATCGCTCCATGATAGGAAGTCTACTCTACCTCACCGCATCTAGGCCCGATATAATGTTTAGTGTGTGTATGTGTGCAAGATATCAAGCAATGCGTATGGAATCTCACTTGATTGCGGTCAAGAGAATTCTTAGGTATCTAAAATACACACCTTGCCTAGGCTTGTGGTATCCCAAAGGTGCAAGATTCCAACTTGTAGGCTATTCCGATTTGGATTATGCCGGGTGCCGGATTGATAGAAAAAGCACATCCGGAGGGTGCCATTTCCTAGGTAGATCACTTGTCTCTTGGATGTCAAAGAAACAAAATAGTGTTGCCTTGTCAACGGCCGAGGCAGAATACATTGCCGCCGGTGCTTGTTGTGCACAAATACTCTATATGAAACAAACTTTGCTAGACTATGAAGTAGTACTAGACAAAGTACCTTTGTTGTGTGACAACGAAAGTGCCGTAAAACTTGTAAACAACCCGGTTCAACACACCCGCACAAAACATATTGACATCCGCTACCACTTAGGGATCATGTTGCTAAATGTGACATATCTCTAGAGAATGTGGGAACGGAAAATCAATTGGCGGATATCTTCACAAAACCCCTAGATGAAGCTAGGTTTTGTATGTTGAGAAATGAACTTAATGTGCTTGACCTATCCAACTTCACTAAAAGATAAAAGTTGTGTGTTGAATCTTGTAAATAACTTTTGCTTTGCATATCATGCATACTAAAACTAAAATCCAACTTCCATATAGGGCTTGTCTAACATGGTTAAGATAACCCCCCTTGTGTGTGTGAAAAAGCTTAACCTTGGATCAAACTTGACAAGCATTAGTTTACTTTCAAGTATTGCATTACAACTCATATCATATGCATGCTTGTTAGTTGACCGTTTCTTTTCGATTATTCGTTGAGCATCCGCTGTGTTCGTCCATAGATAGGGGGAGCATTCAAAGCTCTTTATGATTTAAACCCCTAGCTTTATGGCCATATGATGCTCCTTGGTGATTTTCTCGAATTATTTTCATAAAAACTACTAAGCCTATGGCTAAATATTTGTGAAAATTTAAGAGTTTGAGAGAAGTCACTCATACCAGTTCCATTTGGTATTTATTTGTGTGCTTTTGGAAATGGAACTTGGTTGGGTCAAAGTCGGGCGTAGTGCTTGGTTGAAAAAGTGCTCAGAGGAGCACCGGACGATGCACCGGACGCTGCCTCCGTGCGTCCGGTGCGGTGAGTGTGCCAGACTGCACTCACCGGACGCAGGAACAGTGTCCCTGCAGCGTCCAGTGAGGTGCGTCCGGTGCTCACCTGGTGTGACCTGAAGCACCGGACGCTAAAGCCAGCGTCCGGTGCCCATCGTCCGGTGTGATGCCGATTTGCAATCTTCTCTGCGCATGAGTCCGGTGGTCACCGGACGCGTCCGGTGCCACATTAAGAGCGTCCGGTGACCCCGCGGCGGGCGCATAATGCCTGCGCCCAGGGGCTTCGCGCGGCCGTTTCTTTTTCTTCCGCCGCCTTCGCCCAAGTCGCCCGTGCCCTAGACCGCCGAACCGCCGCCGCCGTCGTCCGTTCGCCGATTCTCCGGCGTCCTTGGAGTTTTCCCCGCGCCAGATCCGCCGCGGACTCGTCCCCATCCCTCCTCTTCTCGCGTGGATCTGATTTCACGAGATTTCAAGGGTTTGGGTGAGTCCTTTGGTTCATGCCCTTAAGGTGTTTGAGGTTTCGTTTCATTGGATTAGAAAAGGGTTGTTAACCTCGATCTTCTCCGTTTTCCCGCTGCAGCACCTTAAGGAAAGTTTTCGCGTTCTCCGGTGGTTGTCGATCGAGAGATTTCATCCGGAACGCGTCTCGTCCGTGGATCGTAAGTTGTTCACTCCCGTTCCTCGTCTATTCTTGCGATCTATAGGGTTTACTCTCCTCTAGTTGTTATAATTTCTTATATATACCCTATCTTGTCTATTCTCTGCAGCACGTTGTTCTCCATTGTCAGTCGGTTGTTTGTCGGACGCTTGTTTTGCAATGGCTCATACCAAGAACGTCAGTGGTCCGGCAGCTGGCTCAGGAGGTTCCCCAGGGGGTGATGGTGGAGGTGATCCTCCTCGTCGCCTGTCAGCGGCAGAGAAAGGGAAAGGCAAGAAGCTGGCCACCAAGAAGCAGAAGGCCAGTGACAGAGATGCAGAGGTCGCAGAGGCAGTTGCAGCAGCGGCTGAGGCAGCCGAGAGGGGTGGTCGTTCAGGTGCCCTGAGGATTGGGGATGACCTCATGCCACGGCAGCGGCGTGCAGTTCTTGAGACAGAGGGATTCCATGGATCCCCTCCAGGCACCGTGACGATTGGAGGACAGGTTCTACACTGTAATCCAGGAGGACATCTACGAGGCACTGGTTCGCTCTCAGGCACAGTTCAGGGAGCACAGTGCGATAGACCTAGAGATACTGGGGAACGTGGTTCGAGCAGACATTCGTCAGTATTTCACCTACCTCCACGGACTTCCAGAGTTACTAGCACTCCCCGGCACTTACTGTGAGCAGTGGGTCAGAGAGTTCTACGCGTCAGTGTGGGTTTCTCCAGACCATAGTTATATTCACTACGCACTGGCAGGGACAGACTACAGAGTGACAGCTCAGAGGGCTAGAGAGGTGCTTGGACTGCGAGCCTCTCCCACCAGGATTCACCAGCTGTGCTACGGTAACGTGGATCCCCCTCGTCATCCTCACGGTGGTGAGATACCACCGGTTGACTTCGTGGCTCCCTGTTTCCGTCCACCTTTTAGGGAGGGCACCAGCAGGACAGTGGGAGATTTGACACGCCCAGCTAGGATCCTCGACTTTGTGTTGAGGAAGACTCTTCTCCCCAGGACAGGCTACAGAGACGGCTTCACTCGTATCCAGCAGTGGCTCATCGCTCACCTCATCTCCCAGACGCAGTTTGATTTGTGGGATCTGATCGTCTCAGAGATAGAGGACACCATCTCCGAGAGCTTTAGGGGACGGCGTCAGTTGCCGTACGCACACTGGATTACTCTGCTGATTCTTTGTGCCAGGCCTCTACCCCTGCCAGCTCACTTGCAGAGGGAGTTGACAGAGTCAGACACAGTCTTCCCTGACTACGACCCTAGGCAGATGCTGCGAGCACACCATGACCTCAGAGCTGCACCTCCTCCTCGTGCTCCACGTGGACCGGTGCCCCCACCTTCTCCTAGGGGCACCCGCAGTACAGCAGCAGTTGCAGAGACAGAGGAGCAGCAGGACATAGTGATTGGAGCTTTCGCCGATGCAGAGGCTGAGGGAGAGTTTGATTTTGCGTCAGATAGCTCAGATGATGACTATCAGCCGCCAGTGACAGATCTCCCTCCCAGAGCACACGACCACGAGGCAGGCGGTTCTTCGAGTGCTTCAGACCCCGCCCTGCTTGCTATTCTAGAGGGTATGAGGGCAGACCAGTGCCGCGCAGCTGAGGAGCAGGCGAGGTGAGACAGGGATCAGGCTGCCATCAATGCAGCCATGCAGGCCAGGCAGGATGAGCTCCAGCGTCAGCTTCTCACCTTTCAGGAGCAGCAGCTTGCTTTCCAGGCTCAGCAGACAGCGATGATAGCCGCTCTCATGGCCGCCTCCGGGATTCAGCAACCGCAGATTCAGCTCCCAGGCACATCGACTGTCAGGCCACATACTCCAGCACCTCAGACTCAGAGTCAGTCTCAGCAGCCTCTCCAGCTACCAGCTCAGAGTCAGCCGTTTTCGACGCCACGGCACCAGGTCTCTCAGGGTGCTATCTCTTCAGGCTTTGAGCAGGTACCTCAGTTTACTCCTCTCCGCTCAGGCTTCACTCCTCAGTCATCGTCAGCGTCACAGCTTGTGTGGGACTCGCAGACAGATCCGCACCTCAGCTTCACCTACAGTGCTCTGACTGGTGACCCTACGCCTCCTCCTCTGCAGGCCCCTGTAGTCTTTACAGCGCCAGTTACCACTACAGAGCTTTTGTCGTCGTCTATAGCGTCGTCCGAGCAGCTTGCACCGACTTCTACTGTGCCAGAGACGACAGCTATCGCGACCGAGCCTGTGCCTGCTTCGTCAGCCGGACTCGAGCAGCCAGCACAGCTTGTGACAGCTCCAGAGCAGACCTGGACCGCTTCTCCAGCTCCTGCAGCTTCAGAGGGTCACTCCACCTCCTCTGCCTCGACGGCCGACAGTTCAGATGATGCAGCTCGCTTCGTGGCCATGCCGAGGGACTCCACTGCTCCGCCTCCTCCACTGACTTCTTAGGTTTTTGGCGCTTGATGCCAAAGGGGGAGAGTGTGCGTATGAGAGTTAGGAGTTAGGGGGAGCTAGAGAGGGTGAGCTAGAGAGGGTGTTTAGGAGTTTATTATTTTGAGATACTTTTCATGTGTGCTACTTTATCATGCATCACGTTTACTTTCATGCATTGCACTTGTGTGAGATACCTTGGTTGTGAGACATAACTTGTGCTTAATGTGATTTCTTAATGTCATGTGTTTTGGCTCATATTACCTTTCCTTCCGCATTGTACTCCGATGTACTTGTGAGCCTTATGTTTTTATCCTGTCGTATATCTCTCACATATTTGGATGCAGGATATTGGACTTGGTTGATATAAGCATGTCTAATCCCGTTGTTCTTATTGCAACATGCTTATTGAAACCAAGTCACTTTAAAAACCTCAACTCTTTTTATACTCGAGGTTGTCATCAATCACCAAAAAGGGGGAGATTGAAAGAGCATCTAGGCCCCTAAGTGATTTCGGTGATTAATGACATTATTGATTACTTTGACTAACGTGTGTTTTGCAGAGGCAAAGTCATAGGTAAGGTCATGGTAAATACGTACTCGATGGACAGGGACGTACATGCCTACTTAATAGTGGAAATCGTTTTGGTTTTCAAAGGACGGATGGACATCGTCAAAACTAGACTAGGTCTAAGTGCCATATGGTGAACAAGGGCACTTAGAGTAGTTTAGGACTTTGTTTTCCTTTGACCGTACTATTAAGAGGGGCTTTGTTCTAGTAGCTTGACTTAGGCAAGGCTTTAGGTTTAGGTGTGGTGCACACTTGGTAAACCTAGCACTAGGCAGCTCAGAGGTAGTCCTTAGATCGAGAGGAACCAACTTCGTTTTGGAGCGATCGCGTTTCGACGAAGTTTGGGTGCCCAAAGGGGCACCGGACGCTGCACCGGACACTCTGTGAGTGCGTCCGGTGAGGTCCTTAGCCGTTGGAACAGTGTGGTGCCTAGGGTTAGGCACCAGACGCTAGCACCGGACGCACCGGGTAGCGTCCGGTCCCATACCCAGGGAGGTTGCAAGCCTTCCCTGAGCACCGGACGCTAGAACCGGACGCACCGGGTAGCGTCCGGTCCCATGCGCAGGGAGCTTGTAAATTTCCCCCGAGCACCGGACGGTGCACCGGACGCTGGGAGTTAGCGTCCGGTGACCTGTCAGAGAGAAATACAGGTAACCGTTATGAAGCACCGGACGCTCGGTGCAGTGCGTCCGGTGCAACATAATGTGCGTCCGGTGACCCCGTTTTTAGTGGAAAACGGTTGGCCGACCTTTGGACTTCGTGGATAGTATTTATACTCCTCCACCTCATCCATGAGAGGTCTCTTGCCCATTTGAACATCAGAGAAACTTGTTGTGGAGCAAGAGAGTTACAAGAGCCTAGAGAGGATTGAGTTTTGAGTGATTTCTTGAGAGAATCCTTCTCTAGTGAGTTCCAAGAGTCAAGTGTGCATCCACCACTCTCTAGAGCCTTGTTTGGGTCAAGTGAGAGTTCTTTGCTTGTTACTCTTGGTGATCGCCATCACCTAGACGGTTCGGTGGTGATTGGAGGCATGAAGACCGCCCGGAGTTCTTGTGTGTGGCTCGTGTCAAGCTTGTGAGCGGTTTTTGGGCGATTCACCGCGACGGAGTGTCGAAGAATCAGCCCGTAGAGAGCACTTGGTCCTTGCGCAGACCAAGGGGGAGCAAGACCCTTGCGCGGGTGCTCCAATGAGGACTAGTGGAGAGTGGCGACTCTCCGATACCTCGGCAAAACATCGCCGAGCACTTTCTTCCACTACTCCTTTACTTTCTAGCATTTACTTTGTGCTTTTACATTCTTAGAATTGCCATGCTAGAATAGGATTGGAACTAGGTTGCAAAACTTTTATCCGGTAGCTCTCTAGGTCACACTAGGCACAAGGGGTTGAATTAGAGCTTGTAGGTTGCTTAAATTTTTAGAGAAGCCCAATTCACCCCCCCTCTTGGGCATCTTGATCCTTTCAGGTACACGAGGTTCGGAGTTTTCTTGGTCTGGCTGGATATTATCGTCGATTCATTCCTGAATTCTCAAAGATATCCAAGCCTATACTCGTCTACTTTAGAAGGATGAGAAGTTTGTGTGGACGCCTGAGTGTGAAGAGGCATTCCACAAGTTGAGGACATTGCTGACATCAGCTCCTGTCCTAGCTCAACCTGATATCGAAAAGCCCTTCGATGTCTTTTGTGACACATCAGGCATTGGTTTAGGCTGTGTGTTGATGCAGGAAGGTCGTGTGATCGCGTTTGCTTCGCGCTAACTTCGAAAGCATGAGGTCAATTACCCTACTCATGACTTAGAATTGGCAGCAGTTGTTCATGCTTTGAAAATCTGGAGGCATTATTTGCTGGGTAATCTGTGTAATATCTACATCATAAGAGCCTCAAGTATATCTTCACTCAACCTGAACTAAACATGCGACAACGAAGGTGGCTTGAGTTGATTAAAGATTATAATCTGCAAGTCCACTATCATCCGGGCAAGGCAGACGTGGTTGCGGATGCCTTAAGTCGGAAGGCGCACTATCACTCAATGCAAGTGGAAGATCCGTTGTTGTCACATCTTATGCATCCACTTGTGCTCAACCAGATTTCTCTAGAGAGTACTCTTCGCAATCGAGTCATCGAATTGCAGCAATCAGATGTAGGCATCCACCATATAAAGAGGAAAATGAAGGAAGAAGAAACCAAGCATTTCCGGGTCGATGAGAATGGAATTCTTTGGTTCAAAGATCGACTAGTGGTCCCAAAAGACCGCGAGCTGTGAAATCAGATATTATCTGAAGCTCATTCATCCAAATTGTTTATCCATCCTGGTAGTAGTAAGATGTATCAGGATCTGAAACCTTTGTTTTGGTGGACAAAGATGAAAAAGGAGATCGCTGCTTTTGTCGCTCGTTGTGACAATTGTTGTCGTGTGAAGGCTGTTCACATGAAAGCTGGTTTGCTTCAACCCTTGTCAATTCCTGGTCGGAAATGGGAAGAAGTCAGCAAGGATTTCATCAGTGGACTCCCAACTTCTGTTAAGGGTTACGACTTCATCTGGGTGATTGTAGATCGTTTGACCAAGGTTGCTCGATTTATTCCGGTTCGAAGTGACTATCGTCCACATCAATATGCAGAATTGTATTTCGAGCACATTGTTTGTCAGTATGGTGTGCCTCGAACTATTGTATCCGATCGTGGACCGCAGTTCACTGCTCGTTTTTGGGAGTGTCTGCATGAGCAGATTGGTACTCAGTTAGTCCGTAGCTCTGCTTATCATCCCCAAACGGCTGGTCAGACTGAACGGGTTAACCAAATCCTAGAAGACATGTTGAGGGCATGTGCTCTCTCTTCAAAGGGTTCTTGGGTTAAGTGGTTGCCATTAGCTAAGTTCTCCTACAACAATAGTTATCAGGAGAGTATCAAAATGGCTCCATTTGAAGCCCTGTACGGTCGAAAGTGTCGAACCCCGTTGAATTGGGTAGAAGCCAGAGAGCGAAGGTATTATGGCATCAATTTCGTAAACGAAGCAAAGCAGAAAGTTCGTACCATCCAGCAACATCTAGAAGCTGCTCAAGCTCGTTAGAAAAGTTATGCCGACAAAAGAAGGAAGCCGATTGAGTTTTCAGTTGGTGACCATGTGTATATCAAGGTGTCTCCGATGAAGGGTGTACGAAGGTTCGGAGTCAAACGAAAGCTTGCACCTTGTTTTGTGGGACCCTATCGGATTCTCAAAAAGAAAGGGATTGTGGCGTACAAAGTTCAACTCCCAGTTGCGCTTCGAGCTATTTTCCCTGTCTTCCACGTATCACAACTAAAGAAGTGCCTTCGTGTACCGGAGGAACTAGTGGAAGTTCGAGACATCAAGTTGAAGTCAGACCTGGTGTATAAGGAGAAACCCGTAGCGATTCTTGATTGCAAGGAACGGTAGACTCGTAATCGTGTGGTTAAGCTCTACAAGGTGTTGTGGAGTAACCACGGGGAAGAAGATGCTACTTGGGAGACGGAGGATTATTTAAAAGAACTTTACAAAACATTCTTCGAAAATCAGTAAGCTTTCAAATCTCGGGACGAGATTTTTTGTAAGGGGGGAGGGCTGTAACACCCCAGTGTTATGGTTGCATTGATCATGTGCATAGCATAGGCATCATCATCTACTCAAAGCATATCATGATCATCATCTATCTTGAGCCATGTCATTCTATGCAAAATGTGATTTAAATTGCTTAAATAGACTTCAATGCTTATGTTTGAGTGAACCATGCTTGTGTTTGTGCTCTATGCCTTGGTAATTAATTTATCTATGCTTAACTTAACCTTGGGAACAATGTTCATGTTGATCACTTCTCCAAAATATGCCTTTAAGTCATACTTGTGCAAATAGGCCCTAGAAACCTCTTTTGCTTAAGCTTTTAAAAAGTGTTTCATAAAATGTTTGCATGTCAAAACTTCCTACAGCACAGTTGTAGCAAATTTTATAAGGAACAAAAGTTGTTTAATGGCCATCTCATGAAAATGACCACAAATAGCTCAAAAGTGACCCACAAGGCAGATTTGGGGCTGTTTCCAACAATTAGAAAATTTTCTAAGTCCTGGAACCAAACTAGTTTGCTTGATCGATTTTGAAAACTCTATATCTCTCAATCCCGGCCGGCTTTTGCTCTTGTTGACAAAGTTGCAGAACTCGATTGAAACTCCAACTTTGTCAACTGCATCATCTTCTATCTCAGGCTGGTTTGGGAGTTATCCGTTGCCGAAGTCGCTCTATCAGTCGGTCGCCGTGTTCTCTAAATCGAAGCCGAGCTCACCGTCGGGTCGCCCTGACCATCTTTTCCGGCGAGCCCAATGCCGAGCCCGGTGAAGCTCTTGTCTCCTCTGGTCAGGTCGTAGAGGTAGAGTATGTCCTTAGCGAGCGTTTGCGCCTCTTGGTAGACGCTCTACCGAGCTCTCCGTCGCCGGACACGATGCGCAGCGCCGCCGTGTTTCCGCCTGAGATGGGTGCTCTCGTGGCCAGCGTGTTCCACGAGGTTTCAAGCCAAGCCGCGTACCTAGGAAGCTCCGCCGTAGTTCGCTGGTGCTGTAGAAGGTCTTAGGTCGCGCTCTACCGGCCTGAGGGCTCCGGCGTAACGCCGAGCACCTCCGCCGAGCCGCCATCGTCGACGGCGAGCCCCTTCCGGTGGCTCCGCCGTGGGGAAAAGGGGGTCAATCGAGTCGCTAGAGTCTGGGGATCACGTTGGTGCCCTGGGTTTGGCCGGAGACCTCGCCGTCGCGGAGAAATCGCCGGCGAAAGTCGCCTCGGCCGTGAGGAAGACGACCCTGACAGGCGGGGTCCACTGTCAACGTCACTCTCCTTCCCTCCTTTTCTTTTATTCAAAATCCTAATTTTTGCCTTTCTTGCAAAAATCATATCTCCTGTTTCTGAGATCCAAAAATGCTGAAACCAATTTTGTGGTATTCCTTGAGATGGCTAGTTTTTAATAAAAATATAAAATGAACCATGTTTTCTGGGAAAATATTTATTAAGGACTTAATCTTGTTATTCATGGATAAATTCATATCTCTTTCTATACGGCTTAGTTTGGTCTGAAAATTTTATGGTAGCCTCTGTATGGTATTAGAGTGCTTTGGTAAATATTTCATGATTTTTGGAGTAATGCAGCTTTGATATGTAATTTATGATTGAAATTTGGCTTGTTTCCTTGATTAAATTATATAAAATAATTGGTGCTTATGCTGGTGCTCTACTTTGGTAGTAAACATGTTTATGGTATTCCTCCTATGTAAATAATTTGAAATCTGTTGTTTGACACCATATAAGTCATGTTTCTGAAATTATGAAATAAACACTTGGGCACATGTTAAATACATATCTTTAATTTGGTATGTGCAATTGCTGTGAAACTTTTATGGTGATGCTTTGATGCTTTACTTGTGTTCTTGTAATTTTTGTAGATTTTTCTGAGCACTTTGACTAGGCATCTTGTAATTATGCTTCTTTCTAGAAGTAATTAATAAATGCCTTGTTAAGTATATGTTTGAGGGTTATCATCTGATATTCTGGTAATCTTGTGATATGATTGTGCTCATAAGCCATGTGGTTGGCATGGTTTGTGTTTTGGTTATGTCATCAAATAATTAATTAGAGGGTTAAAGGCTGTTATTGACAGCAAGGAAGTGATTTAACTTTTGTTTAATGATAACTTGGCCTTCTGTGGAACTTGTCTAAATCAAAGTTGTTGTAAACTTATTGATCTAGCTGTGGTTTAAATTTGAGGTCATTTGGCCAAGTAGTTTAAAAGTTATAGCTGTTCCAAGTCGGGTTCCAGAAATAGGTGCTCTCTGTTTTTCTGGGACAGAACATGGAACTTTGTTTAAATGACTTGTTTAATATCTGAATCTTGCTGAGATGATTAAAGATGATTTGTAGACAATTTCATAAGCTTTCCAGAATGTCTTCACTTATATTTGTTGGATCTGTCTATCATTAGTTATGATTTATTTATTGAGTTACTCCTGTTTTATGTGGCTTGCTGTTTTAGTATCATGGTAAGTTTTGGACTAGGTTAACTTGTTAGCTTGTGTGAACTTGTTATAACTGCGTACTCCGTAAATGAGTGCCCAGTGAATCCATTATGTTATCAAGCATTCATTCTTTTATATGCACACCTTCTTATTCACCGAGCATGCAATAGGTGCATCGGACACGGCAGTTTCCTTCGATCTGCAAGTGAATCCCGAAGGCCAGGAGGGCAGGCAAGAGGTGGAGGTCCAGCAAGTCAGACCCGAGGAGCCAGAAGAAGAAGTTGAGTGTCCAAGTCACGAGCCAGCTTCGTTCATGAAAGGCAAGCCCCGGAGCATTCTAAGTCTCCCTTTACTTTTGAAAGTTTATTTAATATGTTATATCTATTGCTGCATTAAGTATAGGAGTTGTGATGAAACCTTTGCTGCATTTTACTCAATCCTTGTCCAGATATCTTACCACTACCTGGTTATAGAGTTAGGATCGAGTAGTAGCTTAGCCATGCTTAAATCGGTAGAAGTCGGGTGATATCCTGTCACCTGCGCGATATAGGGTTATGTCGGATCACGGTGGTCTATATGTGCTATCGTGGATGGAACCTGATTAATTTGACTTAAGCCGGGCGGAGTTGTGCAAGGTTGTAGTAACTCCGTCTGTGGCAGCTAAGGACCGATTGTTGTGCGTCCTCTTGTCATGTTGAACGCATGCCTAACACTTAGTTGGCCGGATAACTCGTTCCGACTGCGAAGCCGAGTAGTATAACTCAGGCCGGAAGACCGGCAAGTATAAAGTGCGCACTACCGGAGGAAGTGCGGTGTGCGGGGGACCATTGGCGTAAGCCCAAAGGCAGGTGAGTTAAAATTCCTGACCTCCCTGGCAGAGTGGTAGCCCTAGGAGTGCGGCGCTGATCGGAGCCGCGATTCCTGAGTTGTACCAAAGGTGACCCGTGGGCTATCCGACGGGGGATGCTTGGGTGAGTGCTAGGAATAACCCTCCAGCTGGATAGGAATTCGATTCGAATCGCCGTCTCTCCCGGTCAGTGAGAACTTGACAGAGCAGCGGCAAACGTAGCATTCACTAATGAACTTGGTTCATGAGAATGATGATAGCAAGAAAAACAGATGATGAACCTGATATGGTTATTATTGCTTGTAATAATCAAGTGATGTGTTGTAGTACAGGTGCTAATCTAGTGGTAGGCTGATGATAAATAAATATGATGCTCTTACTTTGTGCTAGTCTTAATAAAGGCTTTTTGGCATAAATGTCGAGTCAACCAGCTCTACTTCTATATCTTAGCCTTGCATGATCCTTGGTGTCTTTTATATTTTACTAGATGGGTAAGTCTAGCTGAGTACATTCTCGTACTCAGGGTTTATTCCCACCTGTTGCAGATGACATCTTTTATGACGGCTTCTACAAGACCTGTCTCCATCCCGCTGGGGATGAGGACTAACCGTCGGGCACGGTTCTCTACCAATCTCGTATCTGATGCTTTTGGAAGGATGGCATAGACTCTGGCAGTAACTCGAACTTAAAATTTGGAAAGTGTGTGTGTAACTATTTTGCTTCCGCTACTTCAGACCAGTGTTGTAATAACTTAATACTCCGATGTGGTGCCGTTTCGACGGCAATGAATGACTATGTAACATTCGCAGTGTTTATGTTGAATTATTACGATCTTGGTTTTTTGCGAGTTGGTTTGAAGTCCTTCGTGATTTCAATTGACTACCGAGATTATATGGGCTCAAGTTTGGAAACTTGATTGCTTGGCGATCGTTTCTGCACTTGAACTCTTATAATTTGGTCGGTTCTGTGACAGCTGGCATCGGAGCAAGTTCAGCATTATAAATGCAGCGTTTGTGTATTTAGAAACAAAAGAGTTTTAAAAATAAAATGGTGTAAATCAATATTTAAGTTATGCCAGTGGTCGAATCCTCCTTGCCCACATAAGGACTATAGGTGGCTATTTAAGTACTGACTTGGGGGGTTTTATTTATGCATCTTCGGCAATACTCAGGTATGGATGTGTGATGACCGCACTATGCTACCCTGTGGTCTAATGGTGGAGGTAGCCTTCATATGTGAATTAGCCACATATGTCGCTAGATTTAAATTATGCAACGTCGCACCTACGCTTTGGTAAGTGTGAGCTGTGAGAGCATGGTCGTCCAAACGGCGGTCTAGGGGAGTGTTCGCGGTGGTTTTCTGGAGTGGTTACATGTCAAAACCATGGCACCACGAAAGAAACTTAATTGGGGAGCATTTAATTTCTCAGGTAGCTGTGGTGTCATTGTTTGTGCATGTTGGGCATGTCCAAGCAATGTGCACTTAGTTTACTACTTTCTTAAGTGATATATTGGGAACTGTTAGGCTGAAATGAAGTTTCTATAGGTACTCTAACAGCGCACGTGTATATCGATAGTTATCATATCGAGAGACGAATGTATGCCACCGTATATCCGTTAGAATATTAATTTTCTAAGTTTGTGAGGACCTACGGTTCGTGCATGCATCATGTTGCATTGATACATACATTCTGTCTACTCCTTCCCTTACAATTTCGTCCCTTTTTAAATAATTAAATGTTGCTTAACTAATCCTCCTTTACCCATGGTATTCCTATTCCTTTCCACAGATGGACGCACCCGCTTCACCTCGTCCCAGTGACACTTTCTTGCACGAGTTTGGCACTCCTACCTTGCTCTGGAGAGTGTTACAGACTGTCGGGTATACTGAGCCACCTCAGTATTATTGGTGGGAGTTGGAGAGCACAGGAGGGATACAGTGGTTTGCTGTGCAGGGAGTTGTCCCTCCACATGGGGACAAGCCTGCATGGACAGGCTGGACTTGTAGCTCAGATGGGCAGGCTCCTTAGGAGGCAGCTCAGGTTGCAGCACAGACTATCCTGCTCGATATCTGTCAGAGGTGTGGTGATGAGCTGACGGGAGGACCAGCGGCCTCCATTCCCCATGCTGACCCCACAGCAGCAGAATGGAAACAGGCTGATGGTTGTGCTTTGGTTCGAGGCAGGGGAGAGAGAGCTGAGAGTTCTAGTCATGCTATGAGTGCTATGATGGCTGTGCTCAAGCTGATCAGTCAGCGAGAGGACACCTATGCACAAGTGATGGTAGCTGTTCGCCGAGCTCAGGAGATGCAACGGAAGGCTGAAAAGCGTGCTCGCAAGTTTCGCAAGCAAGCTAGACTCCTGGAGCAAGCTCAGAAGGACCGCAATGACTGGGAAGGCATTGCGGAGTACCGTAGGCAGCAGTGGGTGAAGGCCATTAGAGAGAGAGATCATAAGCAGGATCAGATGAGCCAGTTAGCTAGAGAGAGGGAGACCATTCAGGAGCACTTGGTGCAGATCACTCGTGAGAGGGACACTGCACTCCGCGTGTCGGAGAACAGGCGCCGAGCATGGGAGATGCACCGAGTTCAGTCGCTTGAGCGGAGAACTATCTGCAGGATCAGATTGAGGCTGGTCTTGTGGAGATTCATCGTCTCAACGACTTGCTACACCCTATTCCTCGCCCTATACCCGTGTATCCAGAGGTGGGACCTCAGGTGATAGTGGCCGATGATGATGGTATGGAGGTCGATGGACCAGCAGCGGCTGCACCACCTTTGCACGAGGACGTGGAGGACGAGGAGCTTGAGCCGGTTAGCGACGAGGATGGAGAGGCGATCTTCGACGCTGACTCGGACGACGAGCCTGGAGTGTAGGGAGTAGTGAGTAGTGTTTTGTGAGGATCTTTTCTAGTATGCCAGCCAGCCATGGTGCTTTTGTAACCATGTTGTAATCCGGAACTTTGACCTTGACTCATGGCATGTACTGTGATGGTGTAATAACTGTATGGACCTAATGTGTAACCTTGACATGTTTGTTATGTTATGACGATGTTTTCTGTTGTGGTGCATATTGTGCATATCTCTGTCATGTGTTGGATTGGTGATGTTGTTTGTGGAATCGAATTATTGTGCCTTTTCTGTAAAGCTATTCTCTCGAATACTTTTAGGCATAAAAATAAGTTCTTCTGCGGCAAATCTTGTCATCATCAATGCTCACTGACTGTGTCTTTACAGATGTCTCATGGCACCCGAGGAGCGGAACAGCGTGCAAACATGAATCCACCCCCTCCTCCACCACCAAATCCTGCTGAGTTAATGCAGATGATGGTGGAAAATCAGAGGATGCTCACTGAGACCATCAATCAGATGGCGAATCAGGGTGGCCGTAATGCACATGAAGGGCCAGCTCCTAATCAGTACAGTAGCTTCAAGGACTTCATGGATACAAAGCCCCCACCTTTTAGAGAAGCTGAAGAACCCCTTCAAGCTGAAGAATGGCTGAACACGGTGGAACAAAAGTTCCGCTTGCTTCGGTTGACTGAAGGTTTGAAGGCAGAGTATGCAGCTCATCAACTGCAGGGCCCAGCAGGCATCTGGTGGAATCAGTATCGGGAAGCTCTTCTAGCCGACACTGTGCTTGACTGGAATCTGTTCCGTGATGCTTTTAAAGGGCATTTCATACCTCCTGGTGTCATGGAGATGAAGCATACTGAGTTCATGCAGTTAACTCAGGGCAACAAGACTATGAAGGTGTATTTGCATGCTTTCAATCATTTGTCTAGGTATGCTCCTGAGTTTGTGAACACTGAGGCGAAAAAGATTGCTAGTTTCAAGCGGGGTTTGGGCCCCAAGTTGCTGAAGACTATGGGCCGCACTAAGTGTGCAACGTTCAATGAGTTTGTCAGTGATGCTCTCACTCAAGAGAACTATAACACTGTGTACACTGCGACCAAGACTCGCAAGAGGGCTTTTGAGGCCGGGACAGGGTCATCTCAGTCCAAGGCTCCAGTGGCAGCTAAGCCACCGTTCCGCGCTCCAACGCCTAACTAGCGGTACCGCCCACCAATGAAGAAGAATCAGGCCAAGACGGGTTTTCGCAAGGGGTACTCTATTGCTCTTCCTTGGGGCAACACGGGTCCCAACTGTGCCAAGACTCCACCTGCCAACCGTCCGTGCTGGAACTGCAATCTGACCGGGCATTGGCAGAGCAACTGTCCCTACCCGCCAAAGAAGGTCAACCAGGGGAACGTCCGCCAGGGGCGTGTTCACTACACAACTGTGGAAGCAATCCCTGCTGGTGAGGTAGTCACGGCTGGTAAGTTTCTGGTCAATCAACATGACGCACTTGTGCTTTTTGATTTAGGAGCATCGCATTCTTTTGTGAGTTCTGAATTTGTGTCTAAGCATAATCTCAAGGCAATTACACTTGATAAGGGCAGTTATTGTATTAGTGCTGCGGGAAATGATATTTCCACTAATCAAGTGGTTTTGGGGGCAACTCTAGAAATAGGAGGCCATCAGTTTATTGCTGATTTGGTTGTTCTACCCGGTGTGGGCATAGATGTAATTCTAGGGATGAAGTGGATGAGTGGCAATGGAGTTCTTATCGACACCACCACTCGTGTAGTGATGTTGAAAGACCCAAATACCAAGGAGGCATTTCTAGTGCAACTCCCTCGGGATATTCAAATCTGTAGCACTGTGAATACAGTTACATCTAAGTCTATTCAGGACATTCCGGTGGTGTGTGAGTTCCCAGACGTGTTTCCTCATGATTTACCCAGGCTTCCTCCGGATCGGGATGTGGAGTTCAAAATGGAATTGATTCCAGGTACCGCTCCTATCTCTAGAAGACCTTATAGAATGCCACCCAAAGAATTAGCTGAGCTTAAGACCCAACTAAATGAGTTGTTGAAGAAGGGTCTTATCCGTCCTAGTTCGTCTCCTTGGTGTTGTCCGGCTATCTTTGTGAAGAAGAAGGATCAATCTTTGCGCATGTGTGTGGACTATCGTCCCTTAAATGCGGTAACCATCAAGAACAAATACCCTCTTCCTCGAATTGATATCTTGTTTGATCAGTTGTCTAAAGCCAAAGTATTCTCCAAGATTGATTTGCGATCTGGGTACCATCAGATCAAGATCCGTCCTGAAGATGTACCTAAGACAGCTTTCTCGACGAGGTATGGGTTGTATGAGTATCTCGTCATGTCCTTCGGTCTTACAAATGCACCTGCTCACTTCATGTATCTCATGAATTCGGTGTTCATGCCCGAATTGGACAAGTTTGTGGTGGTCTTCATTGATGATATCTTGGTATATTCCTACAATGAAGAGGAGCATTCAGAGCATCTGCGTATAGTGTTGTCGCGTTTGCGCGAACATCAGCTTTATGCTAAGTTTAGCAAATGCGAGTTCTGGCTGAAGAAAGTACCTTTCTTGGGCCATGTCTTATCTGAAGAAGGCATCTCGGTGGATCCGGCTAAGGTGCAAGAAGTGCTGGATTGGAAAGTTCCAACTTCGGTACTGAAAGAGCATCTAGGCCCCTAAGTGATTTCGGTGATTAATGACATTATTGATTACTATGACTAACGTGTGTTTTGCAGAGGCAAAGTCATAGGTAAGGTCATGGAAAATAGGTACTCGATGGACAGGGTCGTACATGCCTACTTAATAGTGGAAATCGTTTCGGTTTTCAAAGGACGGATGGACATCGTCAAGACTAGACTAGGTCTAAGTGCCATATGGTGAAGAAGGGCACTTAGAGTAGTTTAGGACTTTGTTTTCCTTTGACCATACTATTAAGAGGGGCTTTGTTCTAGTAGCTTGACTTAGGCAAGGCTTTAGGTTTAGGTGTGGTGCACACTTGGTAAACCTAGCACTAGGCAGCTCAGAGATAGTCCTTAGATCGAGAGGAACCAACTTCGTTTTGGAGCGATCGCGTTTCGACGAAGTTTGGGTGCCCAAAGGGGCTCCGGCGCTGCACCGGACACTCTGTGAGTGCGTCCGGTGAGGTCCTTAGCCGTTGGAACAGTGTGGTGCCTAGGGTTAGGCACCAGACGCTAGCACCGGACGCACCGGGTAGCGTCCGGTCCCATGCGCAGGGAGCTTGTAAATTTCCCCCGAGCACCGGACGGTGCACCGGACGCTGGGAGTTAGCGTCCGGTGACCTGTCAGAGAGAAGTACAGGTAACCGTTATGAAGCACCGGACGCTCGGTGCAGTGCGTCCGGTGCAACATAATGTGCGTCCGGTGACCTCGTTATCAGTGGAAAACGGTTGGCCGACCTTTGGACTTCGTGGATAGTATTTATACTCCTCCACCTCGTCCATGAGAGGTCTCTTGCCCATTTGAACATCAGAGAAACTTGTTGTGGAGCAAGAGAGTTGCAAGAGCCTAGAGAGGATTGAGTTTTGAGTGATTTCTTGAGAGAGTCCTTCTCTAGTGAGGTCCAAGAGTCAAGTGTGCATCCACCACTCTCTCTAGCCTTGTTTGGGTCAAGTGGGAGTTCTTTGCTTGTTACTCTTGGTGATCGCCATCACCTAGACGGTCTGGTGGTGATTGGAGGCACGAAGACTGCCCGGAGTTCTTGTGGGTGGCTCGTGTCAAGCTTGTGAGCGGTTTTTGGGTGATTCACCGCGACGGAGTGTCGAAGAATCAGCCCATAGAGAGCACTTGGTCCTTGCGCGGACCAATGGGGAGCAAGTCCCTTGCGCGGGTGCTCGAACGAGGACTAGTGGAGAGTGGCGACTCTCCGATACCTTGGCAAAACATCGCCGAGCACTTTCTTCCACTACTCCTTTACTTTCTAGCATTTACTTTGTGCTTTTACATTCTTAGAATTGCCATGCTAGAATAGGATTGGAACTAGGTTGCAAAACTTTTATCCGGTAGCTCTCTAGGTCACACTAGGCACAAGGGGTTGAATTGGAGCTTGTAGGTTGCTTAAATTTTTAGAGAAGCCCAATTCACCCCCCCTCTTGGGCATCTTGATCCTTTCAATTGGTATCGGAGCCTAGTGCTCATTATTTAGGCTTCATCGCCTAGAGAAAAGATGTCTAACGGGGATGGACCGCCACCCATGTTCGATGGGGATGACTTCCCGTATTGGAAAATACAGATGGAGTCATACCTTGAGGCATGCGATGTAAAGTGCCTAAAAGCCGCGACCGAAGGGTTTGCCCCTCCGGAAAGAGCCACCGCTCTTACTCCACAAGAGCAAGAAAACGAGAAGTGGAATGCGAAGGCCAAAAACCACATCTTTAGAGGCCTTTGCAAGGAGGTGTTCAACCGCGTTCGGAGCCACAAAACCGCCAATGCTCTTTGGAAGGAACTTTGTGTGCTCCATGAGGGATCAAAGAGTGAACGCGAGGAACACTATCACTTAGTGATGAACAAGCTTAATATATTTGAAATGCTTCCCAAAGAAAATGCTAATGGAATGTATTCTCGCTTGAATGTCATTGTAGAGGAGCTAAATGGACTTGGACTCACTCAAATGAGTGCGGCGGATGTAGCAAGGAAAATACTATGTGTGCTTCCCATTGAAAAATATGGGCACATAGTAACGGTGCTTCATCAAGGAGATCTTTCCACCGCTACACCAACCGCCATATTGGGAAAGATCAATGCTCATGAGATGTACATGCACATGAACCCCCAAGATGGCTCCTCATCGGCCAAGAAAGAGAAGAAGGACTTGGCTCTCAAGGCTTCTTACAAGGGCAAGGCTAAGAAGAATGAAGTTGAGTCATCAACTTCAAGTGATGATGATGCATCTATTGCCCTCATGGTGAGAAGAACCACAAAGATGTTGAAGAAGCTCAACAAGAATGGAGTCAACTTTGACTCCAAGAAGAAGAAGTTCTTCACAAGCATAAAGAGGAAGCCCATCTCCGAGATGGATTGCTACAATTGTGGTGAGCTTGGTCATCTTGCTCATCAATGTCCAAAGCCCAAGAAGGACAAGTACAAAAAGAAGAACAAAGAGCAAGATGACTCAAGTGATGATGACAAGAATGAGAAGAAGCAATACAAGAAGAAAGGTGGCAACAAGAAGGAGCACTACAAGAAGAAGAATGGCAAGGCCTAAATTGTTGGTGATTGGCTCACCGACATTGAAAGCTCAAGTGGTGACTCCTCCGGCAATGAAAGTGATGATGAGAAGGTTGCCGCCATTGCCATCGATGCTCCATCACCATCATCTTCACCACCATCTACATCGTCTACACACCTATGTCTTATGGCTAAGGGTGACCGGAAGGTACAAAGTGAGGATGAGAGTAGTGAAAGTAATAGTGAATATGAATCACGTTCTTATGATGAACTCATAAAATTGCTAAACAAGTACACAAAAGTCATAAGAAAAACTAGAAGTGAAAATGAAAAGCTTGAACTTCAAAATGACACTCTTCTAGCAAAGCTTAAATCTAGTGATGAGCTTAGAGAACAAAATGAGATCATGACCTCCAAGCTCAAGGAGCTCAAACTCTCTCTAAAAGAACTCAAAGAAAAACATGATAAACTTGAGAGTGTTCATGATGAGCTTATCACTAGATATAGAGCAATGAAAGAAGAGCTAACAACTCTAAAAGCAAACTATGACAACCTTGAGATTGCTTATGAACTTGCAATTGATGAAACACATGTTGCTACTAACAATGTTGCTAAGCTTGATGTAGCCACATCTTGTGATGACTTACTTGTGGAGAGCACAAGCAAATGTGTTGATTGCAAGGGCAAGAAAGTGGTAGTGGCCGAGAGCTATGAGGACACTATCGTGCTCAAGGATGAAATTGTCAAGCTCAAGAAAGAGTTCCAAGAACAAGTCAAGCACAAGACCATTGTGATTGAGTCACTTGACCAAGATAAGAAGCTTGCATATGAGAACAAGTTGCTCAAGGAAGAAAATCAATATCTCAAGCTTGGTTTGATGTATGACAAGCAAGAAGAAGATGAAACTTTCATCTTGGATGAGTTGGCTAGCAACAATGACCCAATCATCAAGAAGCTAACTCAAGAGAACAACAAGCTCAAGAAAGAGAAGGAACATTTAACCATGGGGTTAGCAAAGTTCACCAAAGGGAAAGACCTTCAAAGTGAGCTTTTCATGAACACCGTCATGAAGATGGACAAGAGTGGGATTGGCTATAAAGCTCATCAAACAAAGCTCATCAAGTCTCTAGCCACTCATGATCAACCAAGCAAGCCAAAGCCAAAGAGATGCTTTGAGTGTGGTCAAGAAGGACACTTTGCTCATGAGTCTAAGGCACCACTACCACCACCCTTGCCCAAGCATGCAAGACCATTTGCCTTCAATGCTCATTACATTGTAAGAAAAGACAAGTGTGGCAAGGTCAAGGTTAGCTTCATGGGGCCGCCCAACAAGCAAAGGCCAAAGAAGATTTGGGTGCCAAAGCAACTAGTAGAGAAGATCAAGGGCCCTAAGCAAATGTGGGTCCCTAAATCTCAAGCTTGATCTCTTGTGTGTAGGTGAAATACAAGACCGGTGGATCACATTGGGTAATTGATAGTGGTTGCACTCAACATATGACCGGAGATCCCCGGATGTTCACCTCTCTTGATGAAGATGTTGACAACCAAGAGAAGATCACATTTGGTGACAATTCAAAAGGAAAAGTCAAGGGACTAGGAAAGGTTGCTATATCAAATTACAACTCCATCACCAATGTGCTCTATGTGCAATCTTTGAGCTTCAACTTGCTCTCGATTGGACAATTATGTGACCTTGGATTTGAATGCCTATTCAAGAAGAAGGAAGTAATTGTGACCAAGGAAGATGACAATGAAGCGATATTCAAAGGCTTCCGGCACAACAACTTATATGTAGTTGATTTCTCATCCGATGAAGTTGATGTCAAGACTTGCTTATTCACCAAGACTTCACTTGGGTGGTTGTGGCATAGAAGGTTAGCGCATGTTGGAATGGGTACACTTAAGAAGTTGATGAAGAAAGAATTGATTAGAGGCTTGAAGGATGTGACATTTGAAAAGGACAAGCTTTGTAGTGCATGTCAAGCGGGCAAACAAGTTGCAAACACTCATCCAACCAAAGCTTATCTCTCTACTTCAAGAGTGCTTGAGCTACTTCACATGGACTTATTTGGACCAACCACATATGCTAGTCTTGGAGGCAACAAATATTGCTTGGTCATAGTTGATGATTTCTCCCGGTACACTTGGACATTCTTCTTGCAAGACAAGGCCGAAGTTGCATCAATATTCAAGAAGTTTGCAAAGAATGCCCAAAATCAATTTGATGTGAAGATCAAGAAAATTAGAAGTGACAATGGCAAAGAGTTTGACAACACCAACATTGAAGAGTATTGTGATGAAGTGGGAATCAAGCATGAGTTCTCCTCAACATACACACCACAACAAAATGGGGTTGTAGAAAGAAAGAACCGGACATTGATTACCTTGGCAAGAACAATGTTAGATGAGTACAACACTTCGTGTAACACCCTAAAAATTTATTTTCGAATTAGTATTCAATTTGGCACAATTATATGAATTATCTGAGAATTATTTAGGCAAAATAACAATTTTTGGAATTATTTAAAATAAACCATAAGGTTTAGAAACATGAAATGCTGCATTCATGCTGGTGCATAATATTTTTGATTGATTGTAAGACTAGGTTGTTTGGTTTAAAAATCAAATTTAAAGGGATCTATACAAATATATAGTTCTGGAAAATACAAAAGAGTTTTCTCCTATTCTTATTTCTCTTCACCCAAATCTGGCCCAGCCCCCAAACCCTGGCCGGCCTGAACCCCGCGCCCACCCCTGGCCTTGGGCCGTGGCGGCCCAGCACCCCGCTCCTCGCCCGCGACGCGCGCGCACGCGGCCCAGTGGCGCGGCCCGCTCCGCGCAGTCAGCCCGCGCGCCCTCCCCCTCTCCCCCTCTCACTGCGCGGTGGGTCCCGCCTGTCAGCGCTCGCCCTTCCCCCTCTCTCTCGCTGCACCGTGGGGTCCGCATGTCAGCGTCTTCCCCCCCTTCTTCTCCACCGAGCCGGGAGCACCGCTAGGGGCATTCATCCACCTTCAAACGCCGATTGATGGAGGCCATCAATCGGGGCTCCATCAAGCCGCCTTGACGCCGGGAGTTAACGCCCGCATGCGCGCTCCCTCAATGCCCCTGCTCGCCCTATAAAACCCCAGGCCGAGCCCCCCCTTGCTGCCCTAGCCACCACCGGAGCTCGGAGTCGATCCCCCACCTCGGTTTCCCCTTGCTCGAGCGACCTAGAGCCCGGAGATCGTCTCGGGAGTTTGGTTGAGACTCGCCGCGACCGTAGGCATCGTTTTCATCCTTGTTTTGATCTTGATGCCACGAATTTGAGCTCACCGTCGCCCTTTTCTTCCCCAGACCGCCGAGCTCGTGGCCACACTGCTCGGAGCACCTTCGGACGCCGCGAGCATCTCCATCGGAACCGCGGTACTTCTACGATACTCCCCTTGCTTTCAATTTTGAGCTAGAGCGCTAGACCACTGAGCCCGAGGCTCGCCGAGGCCGCGGAAGTGGCGCCACCGCGGGGCCGTCGTCCCGACGTGCTCCCCGCCCCTTCTTTGTGCTCTATCGAGTTCGCCTCGTCGCGTAGATCATTTCGGTAGCTTTACTTTGGTTTGGAGTGGCCGGGAACGAGTTTCCGGTGAGCTCCGAGGAGCTCACCTCGTCGGCGACAATGGCGCCGCCATGCTCGGCCTCGGCCAGGCGAGCACCCCGCCTCCCTCCTTCCTGAGCCGCCCGATTAGATCCCAACGGTCCAGATTACATACCCCTTCGGGGTTATGTAACCGGTCCACCGTGGACCCGTCGGCGCGGTCCACGACACTCGGCCGGCCGGTCCACGCGCACAGTGGTGGACCGAGCCAATCCCCGCACGCCACGTGGCCCCCTGTCGGTCAGCGACGCGGTCAGCCGCGGGCCGCTGGAGTTTTTGCAGTTTAACCCCCTTGTTTCAAGCAAATCAACCCGCGGTCCAATCCAGTTCAAAAGTATTTCTTTTAATCCTGTTTTCTTTCGTTTTGAGCCCTGTACTTTTAAATAATAGTGCGCGCAGTCCAGACCCGTTAGAAAGTCAGTTTTAATTCGTTTCTGGATTCAGTTTATTCACAGAAATGCCATTCATTTTGTTTTATGCATAACTTTCACGTTTTAAATCCGATTAGAGTGATTCTTTCGCTCATGTGTTCATAGAAATGCGTAGAGTAGATTTAAATACTTTTCAATCACTGTTTTAACTGTTTGGTGTAATGTTCTAATAGAACTCTAATTGTATGCATGTGATGATTGGAATGGATGCTTGATTGGTGTTTGGATCACGAATAGAAGGAGATCAGGTTGGAGTGGTTGAGGAGCAGTTTGTGGAGCTCTACCAGGAAGAAACTTTTGAGGAAGGCAAGTGTAATATAGGCTTCCTTGTACCTATGAATATACTTAAATCATACATATGCATGTCTCTAAATAGGAAATACCTATAAGGACTTTACCTAGATAAATTTGTACCACAAATCCTTGTTACCCATGGGAAGGTGTGCATCTATGTAGGTAGTTGCTTGCTATGCTCAAAACTCAAGTTAATAAATTAATCTGATTAATTGGTATATGCAACATAATAAAATATGTACTAGAAACTTGGTTCAGGGGGCTAGAGCTTGGGTTTGAAAGCTCTAGATTCCTCTCCATAAGGACTTAATCCTGAAGCGGCCACCCAGGAGGACACGTACAATCCCGAGAGTCAAATGGCTCTGACCTTAATCATATAACTAGTATGTCTCTAGCAATTTAGTAGTTACCGAAAGGCGCTAGAGGGGGGTGCCTCGTGGTGTATAGATGTCACTCCTACCTTGGTGTGTACAGTGCCGCGACCACATGTGCCTCTTGAAGGAGGTCGTCTATGCACACTTGCCACTGAAACCTCGCGGCTACTATTTTGTTAGGGTGACTAGTGAAAGGTTACGTAGTGGGACCCGGTCACACTTCCTCGGTAGAAGTGGTGTGGGCCTTGCAAACCCCGACACTAGGGAACCACGGCTCGGGGGTAAAGTTGTACAATTTCTGCAGAAATCTAAAACCTGTTATAACAGTCGAGCTCTCGGTCATGAGCGGCCTGGATCCTTCTTGGTTAGCGGTTACTTGGTTATATTTGGGGATTATAATAACTTTGATTAATTCATATGTAACCAGGGTTGGACATTCACTAAAAGTAGTAAGTCTTGGTAAATAAAATATGACCAACTAAAATGCTAACCGCTGTTAAACCGAGTCAAGCCTTTGAGCCTTCATATACCCCTATGTTATACTTGCTAAGCATGGTGCGCTTACACTTGTCTATATTTCAATGAAAATCCCGGATGGGTAACAGATGTGTGTACTGAGGAGTTCCCTGAAGATGTCCAGGACTTCTAGAGAGCTGGTGTTCACCAGTTGGTGTCCCTGTGGCAACAAGGGCTTAGCTTCCCGTTTTATGTAATAATGTTGCTATGAGCAAGACTTTGTGAGATATTTAAGTTGAATAAGCGATGTAATAAAGTACTTTACTTTGATATATTTACAATTTGTGATAATATGTGTGTTTGGACATCCTAGGCGCACATATTTGAGTACTTGGTTTTGTTATCAAAACTGGGTGCGACAAATTGGTATCAAAGCTTAGCCTGACTGTAGGACGATCAGCCTAGTTAGAAATGGACGTTTTTAGTGTCTTGAGCACTTATTTTACTAATTATTTTCTTATAAAATTAATGCTTATAACTTGCCTAATATCTATTGAGAAAATTATTTTATTCTAATCCTCATACATTTTCTTATAGATGGCCCGTACCAAGTGGACAGCTCGCAAACGTGTCATCATGCCCAACAAGAGGACAAGGTTCACTCTAGGCAAGCGTGTTCCCCCGCATCTGGTTGAAGCACTGAGGGATATGGAGGAGGATCCACAAGAGGAACAAACCATGGATGTACCCATGGATGAGGATGCTGAGGAGGAAGTCATGATAGAGGAACCAGTTGAGGACGAGGAAACCGAAGAGGAGCCCATGGAGCAAGATGAACAAGAAGGAGCTGGTGATCCAGATGATGGAGATAGTTCTGACAGCTCTGATTCAAGCGACCACGGCAGTGGTGGTGATGATGGAGATGGTGATGGAGATAGCCAAGATCACCATGCTGCGCTTCTGGCAAAGGGATGGACAGTGGTGATCCATTTCGACTTGCATGGTGACGCCTACTACCATCCGAAGCTTCTTACTCTCGCACGTCGTTTCCATGCCCGGTGCACTGTACAGTACCGCACCGAGCATTGGACTCACCCCGACTACATCGGCTTCTGGGAGACTGAAGCTTACATCCGAGAAGGAAGTCGGGTGTGCCACATCCACCGTGCGATCACCGCCAGGACTACCCGCGCAGCAGCTATCCGGGACGCTGCCCGGCAGGCCTTGGTGTTGAACCGCGACCGCCACTTTGCTGACATTGCATGGGAAGAAGATCGCTATCTACCCCGCCGGCGGAGTGGTCAGAAAATTTGCAACATCGCTGCACCACTTGTAGCAGGGAATCCCAGAATCCGACCCACCTTGGCATGCTTGGCTCAAACCAACACAGACTTGGATCGAGTCTCAGATGAGCTAGATGCCCTGAGGAAGGCCTACCTTGAGTTGGCTGTCGAGAACTCCATGTTAAAGCAACAGCAGGGGAATCATGTTGAAGAAGTACCACTCATCCTCGCGGAGTCACCTCTAAGGAACCACGAGGACCCCAACACCGGCACCAACCTTGACCCATAGGAGGTTTCCCCATTTGTAATAAACACGCATAGAGATGCGAGAGCGTGTTCTTATTCTCTACTGATTGAACAATTGCTACTTCGTGAATGCATGCTTGTAATAATGCTTAATGGATGAGTTGGATTTTTGTCATGATTTCAATGATTGTGGGCCTGTCCACAGTCATTTAGGATAGGGCTAAGGTCTAAGGATAATATGAATAAATAGTTGGGTTTTACTTATATCTTGCTGTCTACCCATGTTTTTCCCTCTGAGCAGTCCGCTTTAAAAATTGTATATCTCGAGTTCTGGATGGACTAAAAATACAAAAACTTTATGGAATAAAATAGATTTCTATATCTTTCTTTTGGCTCTGGGATCACCTCAATATCTGTTACCGTTTGAGAGATAAAATTTCCACAAGCTGACCTCTCTGCGCAGTCAGAAAACTTCAGAACAGTAAAAGTTGTTCCTTGTTCTTACCTATGTAAACGCCAGAATTTGAGGAAGTGATCTGAATGAAAGTTGTAGGAAAATTTCCAAGCTTTCCAGAAAGTTAAATTTCGCAGCGAGATGTTAAACAGAAAGAAAGTTATGCTTGTTTTACTTCGCTGTAGCTTTAGTAAGAACAGCAGAAAAATGCAGAATGCATACCACATCGTACTCACAACATATGTAATCCCATACTTGATCAGATGGTGATAATTCCAGCATGTTATATCTCTTGAAAATTAAGTATCTTGGACATATGAGACTCATATTATGCATCTGGTACAGATGGCCAACACTAGGAGGAACAGGAGGGGTGAGGATGTGCCACCACCACCACCACCTCCTACTATGGAGCAACTGATGATGATGCAAACACAACTGCTGCAGCAACTGGCCCAAAATATGCAGAACAATGGAAATGGTAATGGAAATGCACCTCCTCATGTTAGGGACAAGAGAGGAGAATTCTTGAAGGGACATCCACCTATTTTCAAACACTCCACCGACCCTCTCGAAGCGGATGACTGGCTTCGTGCGATCGAAAGACAACTGGAGATTGCACAGTGTGATGACAGAGAGAAAGTGTTGTATGCGGCAGGGCAATTGCAAGGAGCTGCCCTTGATTGGTAGGATTCCTTTCATTTTGGCCGTGCGGATGCTGACCCCATAACTTGGATGGAATTCCGTAATGCTTTCCGCTCTCATCATGTCCCTGCCGGACTGATGAAACTAAAGAAGAAAGAATTTCTCTCCCTCAAGCAAGGAAGTATGTCTGTTGCTGAATATCGTGACAAGTTCATACAATTGTCACGATACGCTCCCACAGAGGTGGAGAACGATGAAAAGAGACAGGAATTATTCATGGAAGGGTTGAATGATGGGCTCCAATACCAGCTGCTATCCCACACTTTTGCAAGCTTTCAGTATCTGGTGGACAAGGCCTTGGTGATTGAGAACAAACGCCGCCAAATGGAAGATAAAAAGAGGAAGTTCCAGGGGCAACAGTCAGGAAACAACACGCGTACTCGTACCAATCCTCCGCAAGCTTATCCTCAGCAACGCTCTCAAGGTCAGTCAAGCCTGGTCAATCGTAATCCGCAGCCACAACGTGCACAGCAGCAGCAGCAGCAGTACCGAGCTCCTAACCTACGTCAGCAGCCAGTTAATAATGCTCCTGTAAAGACAAACGTTCCCAATGCTCCACCAAAGAATGGCGCACCAAAAGCACCAAATGCCAACAATGATAACAAATGTTACAGCTGTGGTGAGCCGGGACACTACTCCAATAGGTGCCCCAAGAAGATGGCCCAGAACAATATCAGAGGAAGAGTAAATCATGTGACAGCCGAGGCGGCACAGGAGGCACCGGACGTGATGCTTGGTATGTTTCCAGTCAACTCAAGCCCCGCTACAGTTTTATTCGATTCCGGTGCATCACATTCCTTTATTGCTCAGTCTTTTGTCAAGAAATATGATATACCCATGATTGCTATGAAAAACTCCATGATAGTTAGCTCACCTGGAGCAGAAATGCAAGCTACCCTTAGATGCCCTCTAGTGAACATCACCTTAAGGGGGGTAGAGTTTACAGTTAGCCCGGTGGTTTTGAAAACTTCTGGCATTGATGTTATCTTGGGTATGGAATGGTTGAAACAGAGAAAAGCAGTTATACAATGTGATAGCAAAACAGTTCAGTTAATGACACCTTCAGGCCAGCAAATTGAGGTAGAGGTTAGTATGTCGACTAAGCAATATTACACAGTTAATCAGCTGAAGGGGACATCCATAGAAGACATACGGATAGTGAATGAGTATCCGGACGTATTCCCTGAGGAACTGCCAGGTATGCCACCTGACCGTGACATTGAGTTTATAATTGAACTTTTACCTGGAACTGCACCCATAGCTAAAAGACCATATAGAATGGGTGTGAATGAGTTAGCAGAACTTAAGAAGCAATTAAGAGAGTTGCTAGATAAGGGTTATGTTCAACCAAGTTCCTCACCTTGGGGAGCACCAGTGTTATTCGTAGAAAAGAAAGATGGTACACAAAGAATGTGTATAGACTACAGATCACTTAATGAGGTCACAATTAAGAACAAGTATCCACTCCCTAGGATTGATGACCTATTTGACCAGTTGAAAGGAGCCTGTGTGTTTTCTAAGATAGACCTTCGGTCTGGTTATCATCAGTTAAGGATAAGACGATCTGATATTCCTAAAACTGCTTTTGTGACTCGATACGGACTATATGAGTTTACAGTTATGTCCTTTGGGTTGACAAATGCACCTGCCTACTTTATGTATTTGATGAACAAAGTATTCATGGAATACCTTGACAAGTTCGTGGTTGTGTTCATAGATGACATACTTGTTTTCTCTAAGAATGAGATAGAACATGAGAAACACTTGAGATTGGTGCTACAAAAGCTTAGAGAACATCAACTCTATGCTAAGCTTAGTAAATGTGAATTTTGGTTAAAAGAGGTATCTTTCCTTGGGCACATCATCTCTAACGGAGGGGTAGCAGTGGACCCGAAAAAGGTCCAGGATGTGTTAAGCTGGAAACCACCCAAAGATGTGAGTGAAATTAGAAGTTTCCTTGGAATGGCCGGGTACTATAGAAGATTTATTGAGGGTTTCTCAAAGCTAGCCAAACCAAAGACCGCTCTGCTAGAAAAGAATGCCAAATTTATATGGTCCAAAGAGTGTCAGGCCAGTTTTGAAGAGTTGAAAAAGAGACTGACTTCTGCCCCCGTACTCATCTTACCTGACACCACTAAGAGTTTCTCTATCTACTGTGATGCCTCTCGGCAAGGTCTTGGTTGTGTACTCATGCAAGAGGGCAGAGTGGTGGCCTATGCCTCTAGACAGTTAAGGAAACACGAGTTGAACTACCCGACCCATGATTTGGAGTTAGCGGCCGTGGTGCACGCTCTAAAAATATGGAGACACTATCTAATCGGTCATAAATGTGAGATTTATACAGATCATAAGAGTTTAAAATCTTCACCCAGTCTGATTTGAACTTAAGACAACGAAGATGGTTGGAACTGATTAAGGACTACGACCTGGAAGTACACTATCACCCGGGTAAAGCTAATGTAGTGGCAGATGCCCTGAGTAGAAAGAGCTATGTTAATATGGCTTATGTGACTCAATTACCTAGGGAGTTGTGCGAAGAGTTTGAACATCTGAACCTGAGTATAGTGGCTAATACTATGGAGTTGGAGGTGGAACCTACACTAGAACAAGATATCCGTAAAGGACAACTGGAAGATGAGAAAATTAAAGATATCGCGGAACGGATAGTGATTGGTAAGGCACCAGGATTCCTCATGGATGATCAAGGAACAGTATGGTTCGGTAAGAGGATTTGTGTACCCGAGATAAAGTCTATTAGAGAGGCTATCTTGAGAGAAGCTCATGACTCCGCTTATTCTATACACCCGGGTAGTACCAAAATGTACCTCGACTTAAAAGAAAGATATTGGTGGTATGGCTTGAAAAGAGATGTGGCAGAATATGTGGCTATATGTGATACATGCCAAAGAGTAAAAGCAGAACATCAGAGACCAGCAGGATTACTTCAACCCATGAAAATACCCGAGTGGAAGTGGGAGGAAGTTGGGATGGACTTTATAGTGGGACTACCTCGGACACAGAAAGGATACGATTCTATTTGGGTTATTGTAGATTGATTGACTAAGGTAGCTCACTTCACCCTGTCAAGACTACCTATTCCGGGGCAAAGTTGGCAGAATTATACATGGAAAGGATTGTGTGTTTACATGGGGTGCCAAAGAAAATCGTTTCTGATAGAGGGACACAGTTTACATCACACTTTTGGCAGAAACTACATGAGTCCATGGATACCAAATTGAATTTTAGTTCGGCCTACCATCCTCAAACAGATGGACAGACAGAAAGAACAAACCAGATACTAGAGGATATGTTGAGAGCTTGTGCCCTGCAGTACGGGACAAGTTGGGACAAAAGTTTACCCTACGCAGAGTTCTCCTATAATAATAGTTATCAGAAGAGTCTCAAAATGGCACCTTTTGAGGTATTATATGGCAGGAAGTGCAGGACACTGCTATTTTGGAGTCAAACTGGGGAAAGTCAAGTTTTTGGGCCAGAAATCTTGCAAGAAGCAGAGAAACAAGTACACACAGTAAGACAGAACTTGAAAATAGCACAGTCACGACAGAAAAGTTATGCAGATACCAGGAGAAGGGATTTGGAATTTCAAATAGGAGATTATGTGTATCTCAAGGTCTCACCTATGAGAGGAGTCAAGAGATTTCATACAAAGGGGAAGTTGTCTCCCAGGTATGTGGGACCATTTAAGATCATTGCTAGGAGAGGAGAAGTCGCCTATCAACTGGAATTACCTGAGCAACTCTCTAGTGTTCACAATGTTTTCCATGTGTCACAGCTTAAGAAATGTCTGAGAGTACCCGAAGAACAGTTACCTCTGGAAGAGCTCGATGTTCAAAAATACCTTTCCTATAAAGAATATCCTGTAAGAATTTTGGAGACAGCAGAAAGAATCACCAGGAGCAAGGTAATAAGAATGTGCAAAGTACAATGGAATAGGCATTCAAAAGATGAAGCAACCTGGGAAAGAGAGGACGACTTAAAATCTGAGTACCCTCATCTTTTTGAACCATCCGAATCTCGAGGACGAGATTCATCCTAAGGGGGGTAGGTTTGTAACACCCTAAAAATTTATTTTCGAATTAGTATTCAATTTGGCACAATTATATGAATTATCTGAGAATTATTTAGGCAAAATAACAATTTTTGGAATTATTTAAAATAAACCATAAGGTTTAGAAACATGAAATGCTGCATTCATGCTGGTGCATAATATTTTTGATTGATTGTAAGACTAGGTTGTTTGGTTTAAAAATCAAATTTAAAGGGATCTATACAAATATATAGTTCTGGAAAATACAAAAGAGTTTTCTCCTATTCTTATTTCTCTTCACCCAAATCTGGCCCAGCCCCCAAACCCTGGCCGGCCTGAACCCCGCGCCCACCCCTGGCCTTGGGCCGTGGCGGCCCAGCACCCCGCTCCTCGCCCGCGACGCGCGCGCACGCGGCCCAGTGGCGCGGCCCGCTCCGCGCAGTCAGCCCGCGCGCCCTCCCCCTCTCCCCCTCTCACTGCGCGGTGGGTCCCGCCTGTCGGCGCTCGCCCTTCCCCCTCTCTCTCGCTGCACCGTGGGGTCCGCATGTCAGCGTCTTCCCCCCCTTCTTCTCCACCGAGCCAGGAGCACGGCTAGGGGCATTCATCCCCCTTCAAACGCCTATTGATGGAGGCCATCAATCGGGGCTCCATCAAGCCGCCTTGACGACGGGAGTTAACGCCCGCATGCGCGCTCCCTCAATGCCCATGCTCGCCCTATAAAACCCCAGGCCGAGCCCCCCCCCTTGCTGCCCTAGCCACCACCGGAGCTCGGAGTCGATCCCCCACCTCGGTTTCCCCTTGCTCGAGCGACCCAGAGCCCGGAGATCGTCTCGGGAGTTTGGTTGAGACTCGCCGCGACCGTAGGCATCGTTTTCATCCTTGTTTTGATCTTGTATGCCACGAATTTGAGCTCACCGTCGCCCTTTTCTTCCCCAGACCGCCGCGCTCGTGGCCACACTGCTCGGAGCACCTTCGGACGCCGCGAGCATCTCCATCGGAACCGCGGTACTTCTACGATACTCCCCGTGCTTTCAATTTTGAGCTAGAGCGCTAGACCACCGAGCCCGAGGCTCGCCGAGGCCGCGGAAGTGGCGCCACCGCGGGGCCGTCGTCCCGACGTGCTCCCCGCCCCTTCTTTGTGCTCTATCGAGTTCGCCTCGTCGCGTAGATCATTTCGGTAGCTTTAGTTTGGTTTGGAGTGGCCGGGAACGAGTTTCCGGTGAGCTCCGAGGAGCTCACCTCGTCGGCGACAATGGCACCGCCGTGCTCGGCCTCGGCCAGGCGAGCACCCCGCCTCCCTCCTTCCTGAGCCGCCCGATTACATCCCAACGGTCCAGATTACATACCCCTTCGGGGTTATGTAACCGGTCCACCGTGGACCCGTCGGCGCGGTCCACGACACTCGGCCGGCCGGTCCACGCGCACAGTGGTGGACCGAGCCAATCCCCGCACGCCACGTGGCCCCCTGTCGGTCCGCGACGCGGTCAGCCGCGGGCCGCTGGAGTTTTTGTAGTTTAACCCCCTTGTTTCAAGCAAATCAACCCGCGGTCCAATCCAGTTCAAAAGTATTTCTTTTAATCCTGTTTTCTTTCGTTTTGAGCCCTGTACTTTTAAATAATAGTGCGCGCAGTCCAGACCCGTTAGAAAGTCAGTTTTAATTCGTTTCTGGATTCAGTTTATTCACAGAAATGCCATTCATTTTGTTTTATGCATAACTTTCACGTTTTAAATCCGATTAGAGTGATTCTTTCGCTCATGTGTTCATAGAAATGCGTAGAGTAGATTTAAATACTTTTCAGTCACTGTTTTCACTGTTTGGTGTACTGTTCTAATAGAACTCTAATTGTATGCATGTGATGATTGGAATGGATGCTTGATTGGTGTTTGGATCACGAATAGAAGGAGATCAGGTTGGAGTGGTTGAGGAGCAGTTTGTGGAGCTCTACCAGGAAGAAACTTTTGAGGAAGGCAAGTGTAATATAGGCTTCCTTGTACCTATGAATATACTTAAATCATACATATGCATGTGTCTAAATAGGAAATACCTATAAGGACTTTACCTAGATAAATTTGTACCACAAATCCTTGTTACCCATGGGAAGGTGTGCATCTATGTAGGTAGTTGCTTGCTATGCTCAAAACTCAAGTTAATAAATTAATCTGATTAATTGGTATATGCAACATATTAAAATATGTACTAGTAACTTGGTTCAGGGGGCTAGAGCTTGGGTTTGAAAGCTCTAGATTCCTCTCCATAAGGACTTAATCCTGAAGCGGCCACCCAGGAGGACACGTACAATCCCGAGAGTCAAATGGCTCTGACCTTAATCATATAACTAGTATGTCTCTAGCAATTTAGTAGTTACCGAAAGGCGCTAGAGGGGGGTGCCTCGTGGTGTATAGATGTCACTCCTACCTTGGTGTGTACAGTGCCGCGACCACATGTGCCTCTTGAAGGAGGTCGTCTATGCACACTTGCCACTGAAACCTCACGGCTACTATTTTGTTAGGGTGACTAGTGAAAGGTTACGTAGTGGGACCCGGTCACACTTCCTCGGTAGAAGTGGTGTGGGCCTTGCAAACCCCAACACTAGGGAACCACGGCTCGGGGGTAAAGTTGTACAATTTCTGCAGAAATCTAAAACCTGTTATAACAGCCGAGCTCTCGGTCATGAGCGGCCTGGATCCTTCTTGGTTAGCGGTTACTTGGTTATATTTGGGGATTATAATAACTTTGATTAATTCATATGTAACCAGGGTTGGACATTCACTAAAAGTAGTAAGTCTTGGTAAATAAAATATGACCAACTAAAATGCTAACCGCTGTTAAACCGAGTCAAGCCTTTGAGCCTTCATATACCCCTATGTTATACTTGCTAAGCATGGTGCGCTTACACTTGTCTATATTTCAATGAAAATCCCAGATGGGTAACAGATGTGTGTACTGAGGAGTTCCCTGAAGATGTCCAGGACTTCTAGAGAGCTGGTGTTCACCAGTTGGTGTCCCTGTGGCAACAAGGGCTTAGCTTCCCGTTTTATGTAATAATGTTGCTATGAGCAAGACTTTGTGAGATATTTAAGTTGAATAAGCGATGTAATAAAGTACTTTACTTTGATATATTTACAATTTGTGATAATATGTGTGTTTGGACATCCTGGGCGCACATATTTGAGTACTTGGTTTTGTTATCAAAACTGGGTGCGACACTTCGGAGAAGATGTGGGCCGAGGCAATCAACACCGCCTGCTATGCTTCAAACCGGCTCTTTCCTCACAAGTTCCTAGAGAAGACACCATATGAATTGCCCAATGGGAAGAAGCCCGATGTCTCATTCTTTAGAGTGTTTGGATGTAAATGCTACATCTATAAGAAGCGCCAACACTTGGGAAAATTCCAAAGAAGATGTGACATTGGTTATTTGGTTGGCTATTCATCAAAGTCCAAGGCATATAGAGTCTTTAACCATGCCATAAATATGGTTGAAGAAACATTTGATGTTGAATTTGATGAAACTAATGGCTCCCAAGGATCAAGTGATAATCTTGATGATGTAGGTGGTGAACCATTGAGGGATGCCATGAAGAACATGCTGGTGGGAGACATCAAGCCTAAAGAAGATGATGATGATGTGCAAGTCATTGAGCCACCATCGACCTCACAAGGTCCACAAGATGAAGACAAGGATGTGAGAGATGCTCATGAAGACACCCAAGTCACTCATGAGCAAGCCGTGGCACGAGCACAAGATGTTGATGCTCCCCAACCAACCCCTCAAGTGGCACCAAGAAGAACATCACATCTCCTCCAAGATCACTCTCAAGGTCTCATCATCGGGAGTCCATCACGTGGTGTAACTACTTGTTCTAGACATGCTTTATTTATTGAACATCACGCGTTTGTATCTCTTGAAGATGAACCAAAGACTATAGAGGAAGCTCTTCGTGATGCGGATTGGATCATGGCCATGCAAGAGGAGTTGAACAACTTCTCGCGCAATCAGGTATGGACACTTGAAGAGCAACCAAAAGATGCAAGAGTGATTGGAACAAAGTGGGTCTTCCGGAACAAGAAGGATGATCAAGGCAAAGTGGTGCGCAACAAGGCAAGACTTGTGGCAAAAGGCTTTTCACAAGTGGAAGGTCTTGACTTCGGTGAAACCTTTGCACCGGTGGCAAGACTTGAAGCAATCCGTATCCTACTTGCATATGCATCTAGTCATGATATCAAGTTATTTCAAATGGATGTGAAAAGTGCCTTTTTAAATGGTTATATTAATGAGCTTGTCTATGTTGAGCAATCCCCCGGTTTTGAAGACCCTAGGTTCCCCAAGCATGTCTACCGGTTGTCCAAGGCTCTCTATGGTCTCAAGCAAGCTCCTAGAGCTTGGTATGAAGGCTTAGGGACTTCCTCATTGAGAAGGGCTTCAAGATTGGGAAAGTTGACACAACACTCTTCACCAAGAAAATGAATGGGGAAATCTTCATTTGCCAAGTTTATGTTGATGATATTATTTTTGGCTCTACTGATGAAGATTTTTGCAAGAAATTTGGTGATTTGATGTCCAAGGAGTTTGAGATGTCCATGATTGGCGAGCTATCCTTCTTCTTAGGATTTCAAGTCAAGCAAATGAAGGAAGGGGTCTTCATCTCTCAAGAGAAGTACACTCAAGATCTTCTCAAGAGGTTCAAGATGATGGATTGCAAGCCAATCAAGACTCCCATGGCATCAAATGGGCATCTCGACTTGGATGAGGGATGTAACCCAATTGACAAGACTCTCTATCGCTCCATGATAGGAAGTCTACTCTACCTCACCGCATCTAGGCCTGATATAATGTTTAGTGTGTGTATGTGTGCAAGATATCAAGCAATGCCTATGGAATCTCACTTGATTGCGGTCAAGAGAATTCTTAGGTATCTAAAATACACACCTTGCCTAGGCTTGTGGTATCCCAAAGGTGCAAGATTCCAACTTGTAGGCTATTCCGATATCATGTTTAGTGTGTGTATGTGTGCTAGATATCAAGCAATGCCTATGGAATCTCACATGATTGCTGTCAAGAGAATTCTTAGGTATCTAAAATACACACCTTGCTTAGGTTTGTGGTATCCCAAAGGTGCAAGATTCCAACTTGTAGGCTATTCCGATTCGGATTATGCCGGGTGCCGGATTGATAGAAAAAAGCACATCCGGAGGGTGCCATTTCCTAGGTAGATCACTTGTCTCTTGGATGTCAAAGAAACAAAATAGTGTTGCCTTGTCAACGGCCGAGGCGGAATACATTGCCGCCGGTGCTTGTTGTGCACAAATACTCTATATGAAACAAACTTTGCTAGACTATGAAGTAGTACTGGACAAAGTACCTTTGTTGTGTGACAACGAAAGTGCCGTAAAACTTGCAAACAACCCGGTTCAACACACCCGCACAAAACATATTGACATCCGCCACCACTTCCTTAGGGATCACGTTGCTAAAGGTGACATATCTCTAGAGAATGTGGGAACGGAAAATCAATTGGCGGATATCTTCACAAAACCCCTAGATGAAGCTAGGTTTTGTATGTTGAGAAATGAACTTAATGTGCTTGACCTATCCAACTTCACTAAAAGATAAAAGTTGTGTGTTGAATCTTGTAAATAACTTTTGCTTTGCATATCATGCATACTAAAACTAAAATCCAACTTGCATATAGGGCTTGTCTAACATGGTTAAGATAACCCCCCTTGTGTGTGTGAAAAAGCTTAACCTTGGATCAAACTTGACAAGCATTAGTTTACTTTCAAGTATTGCATTACAACTCATATCATATGCATGCTTGTTAGTTGACCGTTTCTTTTCGGTTATTCGTTGAGCATCCGCTGTGTTCGTCCATAGATAGGGGGAGCATTCAAAGCTCATTGTGATTTAAACCCCTAGCTTTATGGCCATATGATGCTCCTTGGTGATTTTCTCGAATTATTTCCATAAAAACTACTAAGCCTATAGCTAAATATTTGTGAAAATTTGAGAGTTTGAGAGAAGTCACTCATACCAGTTCCATTTGGTATTTATTTGTGTGCTTTTGGAAATGGAACTTGGTTGGGTCAAAGTCGGGCATAGTGCTTGGTTGAAAAAGTGCTCAGAGGAGCACCGAACGATGCACCGGACGCTGCCTCCGTGCGTCCGGTGCGGTGAGTGTGCCAGACTGCACTCACCGGACGCAGGAACAGTGTCCCTGCAGCGTCCGGTGCTCACCTGGTGTGACCTGAAGCACCGGACGCTAAAGCCAGCGTCCGGTGCCCATCGTCCGGTGTGATGCCGATTTGCAATCTTCTCTGCGCATGAGTCCGGTGGTCACCGGATGCGTCCGGTGCCACATTAAGAGCGTCCGATGACCCCGCGGCGGGCGCATAAAGCCCGCGCCCAGGGGCTTCGCACGGCCGTTTCTTTTTCTTCCGCCGCCTTCGCCCAAGTCGCCCGTGCCCTAGACCGCCGACCCGCCGCCGCCGTCGTCCGTTCGCCGATTCTCCGGCGTCCTTGGAGTTTTCCCCGCGCCAGATCCGCCGCGGACTCGTCCCCATCCCTCCTCTTCTAGCGTGGATCTGATTTCGCGAGATTTCAAGGATTTGGGTGAGTCCTTTGGTTCATGCCCTTAAGGTGTTTGAGGTTTTGTTTCATTGGATTAGAAAAGGGTTGTTAACCTCGATCTTCTCCGTTTTCCCACTGCAGCACCTTAAGGAAAGTTTTCGCGTTCTCCGGTGGTTGTCGATCGAGAGATTTCATCCGGAACGCGTCTCGTCCGTGGATCGTAAGTTGTTCGCTACCGTTCCTCGTCTATTCTTGCGATCTATAGGGTTTAATCTCCTCTAGTTGTTATAATTTCTTATATATACCCTATCTTGTCTATTCTCTGCAGCACGTTGTTCTCCATTGTCAGTCGGTTGTTTGTCAGATGCTTGTTTTGCAATGGCTCGTACCAAGAACGTCAGTGGTCCGGCAGCTGGCTCAGGAGGTTCCCCAGGGGGTGATGGTGGAGGTGATCCTCCTCGTCGCCTGTCAGCGGCAGAGAAAGGGAATGGCAAGAAGCTGGCCACCAAGAAGCGGAAGGCCAGTGACAGAGATGCAGAGGTCGCAGAGGCAGTTGCAGCAGCGGCTGAGGCAGCCGAGAGGGGTGGTCGTTCAGGTGCCCTTAGGATTGGGGATGACCTCACGCCATGGCAGCGGCGTGCAGTTCTTGAGACAGAGGCATTCCATGGATCCCCTCCAGGCACCGTGACGATTGGAGGACAGAGGATTAGGCTCGTGGTTAGGGATCCGGCTTAGGAGGATCCAGAGACTGAGACAGAGACCCAGGCAGAGGGTCCAGCACAGGAGCAAGAGCAGACCCTCAGGAGGTCGACTCGCGCTCGTTCCCAGGCCACTCCTCGGACTGGTACGCAGAGTCAGTCTACCTCCACTGCTCGTGCCACACCAGCTAGAGGCACTCCAGCTTCACGACAGAGGCCAGTCAGGATCCACAGGGATCTTTCTCTTGTGTCAGCCAGAGAGATCGAGCAGCTGCGGTTTGTTCCGTTTCCTACATGGTTCCCAGCTGCTCGGGATCCCAGAGCCGGTGCCAGGTTCTACACTGTAATCCAGGAGGACATCTACGAGGCACTGGTTCGCTCTCAGGCACAGTTCAGGGAGCACAGAGTGATAGACCTAGAGATACTGGGGAACGTGGTTGGAGCAGTCATTCGTCAGTATTTCACCTACTCCATGGACTTCCAGAGTTACTAGCACTCCCCGGCACTTACTGTGAGCAGTGGGTCAGAGAGTTCTACGCGTCAGTGTGGGTTTCTCCAGACCATAGTTATATTCACTACGCACTGGCAAGGATAGACTACAGAGTGATAGCTCAGAGGGCTAGAGAGGTGCTTGGACTACGAGCCTCTCCCACCAGGATTCACCAGCTGTGCTACGAGAACATGGATCCCCCTCGTCGTCCTCACGGTGGTGAGATACCACCGGTTGACTTCGTGGCTCCCTGTTTCCGTCCACCTTTTGGGGAGGGCTCCAGCAGGACAGTGGGAGATTTGACACGCCCAGCTAGGATCCTCGACTTTGTGTCGAGGAAGACTCTTCTCCCCAGGACAGGCTACAGAGATGGCTTCACTCGTATCCAGCAGTGGCTCGTCGCTCACCTCATCTCCCAGACGCAGTTTGATTTGTGGGATCTGATCGTCTCAGAGATAGAGGACACCATCTCCGAGAGCTTCAGGGGACGGCGTCAGTTGCCGTACGCACAGTGGATTACTCTGCTGATTCTTTGTGCCAGGCCTCTACCCCTGCCAGCTCACTTGCAGAGGGAGTTGACAGAGTCAGACACAGTCTTCACTCACTACGACCCCAGGCAGATGCTGCGAGCACACCACGACCTCAGAGCTGCACCTCCTCCTCGTGCTCCACGTGGACCGGTGCCCCCAGCTTCTCCTAGGGGCACCCGCAGTACAGCAGCAGTTGCAGAGACAGAGGAGCAGCAGGACATAGTGATTGGAGCTTTCGCCGATGCAGAGGCTGAGGGAGAGTTTGATTTTGCGTCAGACAGCTCAGATGATGACTATCAGCCGCCAGTGACAGATCTCCCTCCCAGAGCACACGACCATGAGGCAGGCGGTTCTTCGAGTGCTTTAGACCCCGCCCTGCTTGCTCTTCTAGAGGGTATGAGGGCAGACCAGCGCCGCGCAGCTGAGGAGCAGGCGAGGCGAGACAGGGATCAGGCTGCCATCAATGCAGCCATGCAGGCCAGGCAGGATGAGCTCCAGCGTCAGCTTCTCACCTTTCAGGAGCAGCAGCTTGCTTTCCAGGCTCAGCAGACAGCGATGATGGCCGCTCTCATGGCCGCCTCCGGGATTCAGCTACCGCAGATTCAGCCCCCAGGCACATCGACTGTCAGGCCACCTACTCCAGCACCTCAGACTCAGAGTCAGTCTCAGCAGCCTCTCCAGCTACCAGCTCAGAGTCAGCCGTTTTCGACGCCACAGCACCAGGTCTCTCAGGGTGCGATCTCTTCAGGCTTTGAGTAGGTACCTAAGTTTACTCCTCTCCGCTCAGGCTTCACTCCTCAGTCAGCGTCAGCGTCACAGCTTGTGTGGGACTCGCAGACAGATCCGCACCTCAGCTTCACCTACAGTGCTCTGACTGGTGACCCTACGCCTCCTCCTCTGCAGGCCCCTGTAGTCTTTACGGCGCCAGTTACCACTACAGAGCTTTTGTCGTCGTCTGTAGCGTCGTCCGAGCAGCTTGCACCGTCTTCTACCGTGCCAGAGACGACAGCTACGCAGCCAGCACAGCTTCAGAGGGTCACTCCACCTCCTCTGCCTCGACAGCCGACAGTTCAGATGATGCAGCTCGCTTCGTGGCCGTGCCGAGGGACTCCACTGCTCCGCCTCCTCCACCGACTTCTTAGGTTTTTGGCGCTTGATGCCAAAGGGGGAGAGAGTGTGTATGAGACTTAGGAGTTAGGGGGAGCTAGACAGGGTGAGCTAGAGAGGGTGTTTAGGAGTTTATTCTTTTGAGATACTTTTTATGTGTGCTACTTTATCATGCATCACGTTTACTTTCATGCATTGCACTTGTGTGAGATACCTTGGTTGTGAGACATAACTTGTGCTTAATGTGATTTCTTAATGTCATGTGTTTTGGCTCATATTACCTTTGCTTCCGCGTTGTACTCTGATGTACTTGTGAGCCTTATGTTTTTATCCTGTCGTATATCTCTCACATATTTGGATGCAGGATATTGGACTTGGTTGATATTAGCATGTCTAATCCTGTTGTTCTTATTGCAACATGCTTATTGAAACCAAGTCACTTTAAAAACCTCAACTCTTTTTATACTCGAGGTTGTCATCAATCACCAAAAAGGGGGAGATTGAAAGAGCATCTAGGCCCCTAAGTGATTTCGGTGATTAATGACATTATTGATTACTATGACTAAAGTGTGTTTTGCAGAGGCAAAGTCATAGGAAAGGTCATGGTAAATAGGTACTCGATGGACAGGGACGTACATGCCTACTTAATAGTGGAAATCGTTTCGGCTTTCAAAGGACGGATGGACATCGTCGAGACTAGACTAGGTCTAAGTGCCATATGGTGAAGAAGGGCACTTAGAGTAGTTTAGGACTTTGTTCTCCTTTGACCGTACTATTAAGAGGGGCTTTGTTCTAGTAGCTTGACTTAGGCAAGGCTTTAGGTTTAGGTGTGGTGCACACTTGGTAAACCTAGCACTAGGTAGCTCAGAGATAGTCCTTAGATCGAGAGGAACCAACTTCGTTTTGGAGCGATCGCGTTTCGACGAAGTTTAGGTGCCCAAAGGGGCACCGGACGCTGCACCGGACACTCTGTGAGTGCGTCGGTGAGGTCATTAGCCGTTGGAACAGTGTGGTGCCTAGGGTTAGGCACCGGACACTAGCACCGGACGCACCGGGTAGCGTCCGGTCCCATACCCAGGGAGGTTGCAAGCCTTCCCTGAGCACCGAACGCTAGCACCGGACGCACCGGGTAGCGTCCGGTCCCATGCGCAGGGAGCTTGTAAATTTCCCCCGAGCACCGGACGGTGCACCGGACACTGGGAGTTAGCGTCTGGTGAACTGTTAGAGAGAAGTACAGGTAACCGTTATGAAGCACCGGACGCTCGGTGCAGTGCGTCCGGTGCAACATAATGTGCGTCCGGTGACCCCGTTTTCAGTGGAAAACGGTTGGCCGACCTTTGGACTTCGTGGATAGTATTTATACTCCTCCACCTCATCCATGAGAGATCTCTTGCCCATTTGAACATCAGAGAAACTTGTTGTGGAGCAAGAGAGTTGCAAGAGCCTAGAGAGGATTGAATTTTGAGTGATTTCTTGAGAGAATCCTTCTCTAGTGAGTTCCAAGAGTCAAGTGTGCATCCACCACTCTCTAGAGCCTTGTTTGGGTCAAGTGAGAGTTCTTTGCTTGTTACTCTTCGTGATCGCCATCACCTAGACGGTTCGGTGGTGATTGGAGGCACGAAGACCGCCCGGAGTTCTTGTGGGTGGCTCGTGTCAAGCTTGTGAGCGGTTTTTGGGCGATTCACCGCGACGGAGTGTCGAAGAATCAGCCCGTAGAGAGCACTTGGTCCTTGCGCGGACCAAGGGGGAGCAAGACCCTTGCGCGGGTGCTCCAACGAGGACTAGTGGAGAGTGGTGACTCTCCGATACCTCGGCAAAACATCGCCGAGCACTTTCTTCCACTACTCCTTTACTTTCTAGCATTTACTTTGTGCTTTTACATTCTTAGAATTGCCATGCTAGAATAGGATTGGAACTAGGTTGCCAAACTTTTATCTAGTAGCTCTCTAGGTCACACTAGGCACAAGGGGTTTAATTGGAGCTTGTAGGTTGCTTAAATTTTTAGAGAAGCCCAATTCACCCCCCTCTTGGGCATCTTGATCCTTTCAGGTGCAAAAGGTTTGGAGTTTTCTTGGTCTGGCTGGATATTATCGTCGATTCATTCCCGAATTCTCAAAGATATCCAAGCCTATGACTCGTCTACTTCAGAAGGATGAGAAGTTTGTGTGGACGCCTGAGTGTGAAGAGGCATTCCACAAGTTGAGGACATTGCTGACATCAGCTCCTGTCCTAGCTCAACCTGATATCGAAAAGCCCTTCGATGTCTTTTGTGACGCATCAGGCATTGGTTTAGGCTGTGTGTTGACGCAGGAAGGTCATGTGATCGCGTATGCTTCGCGCTAACTTCGAAAGCATGAGGTCAATTACCCTACTCATGACTTAGAATTGGCAGCAGTTGTTCATGCTTTGAAAATCTGGAGGCATTATTTGCTGGGTAATCTATGTAATATCTACACCGATCATAAGAGCCTCAAGTATATCTTCACTCAACCTGAACTGAACATGCGGCAGCGAATGTGGCTTGAGTTGATTAAAGATTATAATCTACAAGTGCACTATCATCCGGGCAAGGCAAACGTGGTTGCGGATGCCTTAAGTCGGAAGGCGCACTGTCACTCAATGCAAGTGGAAGATCCGTTGTTGTCACATCTTATGCATCCACTTGTGCTCAACCAGATTTCTCTGGAGAGTACTCTTCGCAATCGAGTCATCGAATTGCAGCAATCAGATGTAGGCATCCACCATATAAAGAGGAAAATGAAGGAAGAAGAAACCAAGCATTTTCGGGTCGATGAGAATGGAATTCTTTGGTTCAAAGATCGACTAGTGGTCCCAAAAGACCGCGAGCTGCGAAATCAGATCTTATCTGAAGCTCATTCATCCAAATTGTCTATCCATCCTGGTAGTAGTAAGATGTATCAGGATCTGAAACCTTTGTTTTGGTGGACAAAGATGAAAAGGAGATCGCTGCTTTTGTCGCTCGTTGTGACAATTGTTGTCGTGTGAAGGTTGTTCACATGAAAGCTAGTTTGCTTCAACCCTTGTCAATTCCTGGTTGGAAATGGGAAGAAGTCAGCATGGATTTCATAAGTGGACTCCCAACTTATGTTAAGGGTTACGACTCCATCTGGGTGATTGTAGATCGTTTGACCAAGGTTGCTCGATTTATTCCGGTTCGAACTGACTATCGTCCACATCAATATGCAGAATTGTATTTCGAGCACATTGTTCGTCAGTATGGTGTGCCTCGAACTATTGTATCCGATCGTGGACCGCAGTTCAGTGCTCGTTTTTGGGAGTGTCTGCATGAGCAGATTGGTACTCATTTAGTCCGTAGCTCTGCTTATCATCCCCAAACGGCTGGTCAGACTGAACGGGTTAACCAAAGCCTAGAAGACATGTTGAGGGCATGTGCTCTCTCTTCAATGGGTTCTTGGGTTAAGTGGTTGCCATTAGCTGAGTTCTCCTACAACAATAGTTATCAGGAGAGTATCAAAATGGCTCCATTTGAAGCCCTGTACGGTCGAAAGTGTCGAACCCTGTTGAATTGGGTAGAAGCCGGAGAGCGAAGGTATTATGGCATCGATTTCGTAAACGAAGCAGAGCAGAAAGTTCGTACCATCCAGCAACATCTAGAAGCTGCTCAAGCTCGTCAGAAAAGTTATGCCGACAAAAGAAGGAAGCCGATTGAGTTTTCAGTTGGTGACCATGTGTATATCAAGGTGTCTCCGATGAAGGGTGTACGAAGGTTCGGAGTCAAACGAAAGCTTGCACCTCGTTATGTGGGACCCTATCGGATTCTCGAAAAGAAAGGGAATGTGGCGTACAAAGTTCAACTCCCAGTTGTGCTTCGAGCTATTTTCCCTGTCTTCCACGTATCACAACTAAAGAAGTGCCTTCGTGTACCGGAGGAACTAGTGGAAGTTCGAGACATCAAGTTGAAGTCAGACCTGGTGTATGAGGAGAAACCCGTAGTGATTCTTGATCGCAAGGAACGGGAGACTCGTAATCGTGTGGTTAAGCTCTACAAGGTGTTGTGGAGTAACCACGGGGAAGAAGATGCTACTTGGGAGACGGAGGATTATTTAAAAGAAGTTTACAAAACATTCTTCGAAAATCAGTAAGCTTTCAAATCTCGGGACGAGATTTTTTGTAAGGGGGGAGGGCTGTAACACCCCAGTGTTATGGTTGCATTGATCATGTGCATAGCATAGGCATCATCATCTACTCAAAGCATATCATGATCATCATCTATCTTGAGCCATGTCATTCTATGCAAAATGTGATTTAAATTGCTTAAATAGGCTTCCTATGCTTATGTTTGAGTGTACCATGCTTGTGTTTGTGCTCTATGCCTTGGTAATTAGTTTATCTATGCTTAACTTAACCTTGGGAACAATGTTCATGTTGATCACTTCTCCAAAATATGCCTTGAAGTCATACTTGTGCAAATAGGCCCTAGAAACCTCTTTTGCTTAGGCTTTTAAAAAGTGTTTCATAAAATGTTTGCATGTCAAAACTTCCTACAGCAAAGTTGTAGAAAATTTTATAAGGAACAAAAGTTGTTTTATGGCCATCTCATGAAAATGAACACATATAGCTCAAAAGTGACCCACAAGGCAGATTTGGGGCTGTTTCCAACACTTAGAAAATTTTCTAAGTCCTGGAACCAAACCAGTTTGCTTGATCGATTTTGAAAACTCTATATCTCTCAATCCCGGCCGATCTGGCTTTTGCTCTTGTTGACAAAGTTGTAGAACTCGATTGAAACTCCAACTTTGTCAACTGCATCATCTTCTATCTCGGGCTGGTTTGGGAGTTATCCGTTGCCGAAGTCGCTCTGTCAGTCGGTCGCCGTGTTCTCTGAATCGAAGCCGAGCTCACCGTCGGGGATGGCCAGAGCGCCACCTGTCCGCCAGATGTCGTCCGTACGCCGGCGATGGCCCCGCTCGTCAGCTCCCAGCGCGCGCATGACGTCCACGGCGACGCCCCGAGCAGAGTGGACGTGTCCACTTCCGCCGTGAGCTCTCCGTCGCGAGCGTACTCCGGCGAGCTCGCGCGCGTTCCTTGCTGCACCATTGCTCACCAAACTCCACCCACAGCTCCGCCGTGAACCGCTCTCCATTCTCCACCCACCATCTCGCTGTGAAATCCACCGGTGAGCCGCCATTCCCTTCTTCCCCCAAATCGGGTCGCCGTGACCATCTTTTCCGGCGAGCCCAATGCCGAGCCCGGTGAAGCCTCTTGTCTCCTCTGCTCAGGTCGTAGATGTAGAGTAGGTCCTTAGCGAGCGTTTGCGCCTCTTGGTAGACACTCTACCGAGCTCTCCGTCGCCGGACACGATGCGCAGCGCCGCCGTGTTTCCGCCGGAGATGGGTGCTCTCGTGGCCAGCGTGTTCCACGAGGTTTCAAGCCAAGCCGCGTACCAAGGAAGCTCCGCCGTAGTTCGCTGGTGCTGTAGAAGGTCTTAGGTCACGCTCTACCGGCCTGAGGGCTCCGGCGTAACGCTGAGCACCTCCGCCGAGCCGCCATCGTCGACGGCGAGCCCCTTCCGGTGGCTCCGCCGTGGGGAAAAGGGGGTCAATCGAGTCGCTAGAGTCTGGGGATCACGTTGGTGCCCTGGGTTTGGCTGGAGACCTCGCCGTCACGGAGAAATCGAAGGCGAAAGTCGCCTCGGCCGTGAGGAAGACGACCCTGACAGGCGGGGTCCACTGTCAGCGTCACTCTCCTTCCCTCCTTTTCTTTTATTCAAAATCCTGATTTTTGCTTTTCTTGCAAAAATCATATCTCCTGTTTCTGAGATCCAAAAATGGTGAAACCAATTTTGTGGTATTCCTTGAGATGGCTAGTTTTTAATAAAAATATAAAATGAACCATGTTTTCTGGGAAAATATTTATTAAGGATTTAATCTTGTTATTTATGGATAAATTCATATCTCTTGCTATACTGCTTAGTTTGCTCTGAAAATTTTATGGTAGCCTCTGTATGGTATTAGAGTGCTTTGGTAAATATGTCATGATTTTTGGAGTACTGCAGCTTTGATATGTAATTTATGATTGAAATTTGGCTTGTTTCCTTGATTGAATTATATAAAATAATTGGTGCTTATGCTGGTGCTCTACTTTGGTAGTAAACATGTTTATGGTATTCCTCCTATGTAAATAATTTGAAATCTGTTGTTTGACACCATATAAGTCATGTTTCTGAAATTATGAAATAAACAATTGGGCACATGTTAAATACTTATCTTTATTTTGGTATGTGCAATTGCTGTGAAATTTTTATGGTGATGCTTTGATGCTTTACTTGTGTTCCTGTAATTTTTGTAGATTTTCTGAGCAATTGGACTAGGCATCTTGTAATTATGCTTCTTTCTAGAAGTAATTAATAAATGCCTTGTTAAGTATATGTTTGAGGGTTATCATCTGATGTTCTGGTAATCTTGTGATATGCTTGTGCTCATAAGCCATGTGGTTTGCATGGTTTGTGTTTTGGTTATGTCATCAAATAATTAATTAATGGGTTAAAGGCTGTTCTGGACAGCAAGGAAGTGATTTAACTTTTGCTTAATGATAACTTGGCATTCTGTGGCACTTGTCTAAATCAAAGTTGTTGTAAACTTATTGAACTAGCTGTGGTTTAAATTTGAGGTCATTTGGCCAAGTAGTTTAAAAGTTATAGCTGTTCCAAGTCGGGTTCCAGAAATAGGTGCTCTCTGTTTTTCTGGGACAGAACCTGGAACTTTTTTTAAATGACTGGTTTAATATCTGAATCTTGCTGAGATGATTACAGATGATTTGTAGACAATTTCATAAGCTTTCCATAATGTCTTCACTTATATTTGTTGGATCTATCTATCATTAGTTATGATTTATTTACTGAGTTACTCCTGTTTTATGTGGCTTGCTGTTTTAGTATCATGGTAAGTTTTGGACTAGGTTAACTTGTTAGCTTTTGTGAACTTGTTATAACTGCGTACTCCGTAAATGAGTGCCCAGTGAATCCATTATGTTATCAAGCATTCATTCTTTTATATGCACACCTTCTTATTCACCGAGCATGCAATAGGTGCATCGGACACAGCAGTTTCCTTCGATCTGCAAGTGAATCCCGAAGGCCAGGAGGGCAGCCAAGAGGTGGAGGTCCAGCAAGTCGGACCCAAGGAGCCAGAAGAAGAAGTTGAGTGTCCAAGTCATGAGCCAGCTTCGTTCATGAAAGGCAAGCCCCGGAGCATTCTAAGTCTCCCTTTACTTTTGAAAGTTTATTTAATATGTTATATCTATTGCTGCATTAAGTATAGGAGTTGTGAAGAAACCTTTGCTGCATTTTACTCAATCCTTGTCCAGATATCTTACCACTACCTGGTTATAGAGTTAGGATTGAGTAGCAGCTTAGCCATGCTTAAATCGGTAGAAGTCGGGTGATATCCTGTCACCTGCGCGATATAGGGTTATGTCGGATCACGGTGGTCTATATGTGCTATCGTGGATGGAACCTGATTAATTTGACTTAAGCCGGACGGAGTTGTGCAAGGTTGTAGTAACTCCGTCTGTGGCAGCTAAGGACCGATCGTTGTACCTCCTCTTGTCATGTTGAACGCATGCCTAACACTTAGTTGGCCGGATAACTCGTTCCGACCGCGAAGCCGAGTAGTATAACTCAGGCCGGAAGACCGGCAAGTATAAAGTGCGCACTACCGGAGGAAGTGCGGTGTGCGGGGGACCATTGGCGTAAGCCCAAATGCAGGTGAGTTAAAATTCCTGACCTCCCTAGTAGAGTGGTAGCCCTGGGAGTGCGGCGCTGATCGGAGCCGTGATTCCTGAGTTGTACCAAAGGTGACCCGTGGGCTCTCCGACGGGGGATGCTTGGGTGAGTGCTAGGAATAACCCTCCAGCTGGATAGGAATTCGATTCGAATCGCCGTCTCTCCCGGTGAGTGAGAACTTGACAGAGCAGCGGCAAACATAGCATTCACTAATGAACTTAGTTCATGAGAATGATGATAGCAAGAAAAACAGATGATGAACCTGATATGGTTATTATTGCTTGTAATAATCAAGTGATGTGTTGTAGTACAGGTGCTAATCTAGTGGTAGGCTTATGATAAATAAATATCATGCTCTTACTTTGTGCTAGTCTTAATAAAGGCTTTTTGGCAAAAATGTTGAGTCAACCAGCTCTACTTCTATATCTTAGCCTTGCATGATCCTTGGTGTCTTTTATATTTTACTAGACGGGTAAGTCTAGCTGAGTACATTCTCATACTCAGGGTTTATTCCCACCTGTTGCAGATGACATCTTTTATGACGGCTTCTGCAAGACCTGTCTCCATCCCGCTGGGATGAGGACTAACCGTCGGGCACGGTTCTCTACCAATCTCGTATCTGATGCTTTTGGAAGGATGGCATAGACTCTTGCAGTAACTCGAACTTAAGAACTGAATTTGGAAAGTGTGTGTGTAACTATTTTGCTTCCGCTACTTCAAACCAGTGTTGTAATAACTTAATACTCTGATGTGGTGCCGCTTCGACGGCAATGAATGACTATGTAACATTCGCTGTGTTTATGTTGAATTATTACAATCTTGGTTTGTTGCGAGTTGGTTTGAAGTCCTTCGTGATTTCAATTGACTACCGGGATTATATGGGCTCAAGTTTGGAAACTTGATTGCTTGGCGATCGTTTCTGCACTTGAACTCTTATAATTTGGTCCGTTCTGTGACACCTAAGTACCGTTACTTAAGATTGTAATCATTGTGCACTTTCAAGCGTAGTGCCACAGCTTTGCATATCGCAAGTAAGGATGGTTAGGAAGGCCAATCTGGCATTCCTATTTATTGTTACCAGACTACACTGCTAAGGCCGACGCCCTTGAGTTGCCTTGGGTTCTCTCTCTGATGTAGCGATAGTTACGGTATGCCAACACCCAACATTTCTGGTACCATTGCTAAGGATGGATCTATGGTCTATTTTTAGTAGTGACGCTAAGAAATGCCAAAACCAGCATCAGCACGATGACCCGCATCTTCCTGTCTAGTTTGCATCCCTTACTCCCTATCTGTAACACCCCAGTGTTATGGTTGCACCAATCATGTGCATATCATGAGCATCATCATCTACTCAAAGCATATCATGATCATCATCTCTCTTGAGCCATGTCATTCTATGCAAAAATATGTTTTAAATTGCTTAAATAGGCTTCCTATGCTTATGTTTGAGTGAACCATGCTTGTGTTTGTGCTCAATGCTTTGGTAATTAGTTTATCTATGCTTAACTTAACCTTGGGAACAATGTTCATGTTGATCACTGTTGACGGTCCTTAAGTACTAAAATTAATAATCAAATAAACATGAAAAAGGATCAATATGAAACAAACATCTAGAATAGGGGTTTTATCTGACAGAATTCCACGAGCTTTGGTGTTTATCTATTTCTGCAGGGGTTTATCAGAAAATAGGGAGAGAAGGCCCACATGTCATGTTTACAATGAGATAATTACGTGCCGCGCAATTTTCCTCAATCTAGAAGGATCCAGAAGCCACGGGAACGAACGGGACGCGAATCGGGCTCGGGAGCTGGGCGGCCGCCCACCCCCCTTGGGCGCCTGCCCTGGCCAGGAGTTGGATCAGGACTCTCTCTCTGGACAACTCTCCACCGACCTAAAGGATCAATCTAAACCATACAATCTATGTCGGTTTGATCCAATGGCTCACATTCACTTGAGGGGACTATAAAACCAGACCCCCTGGCCCCTGGAGGAGAGGAGGAGAAATCATTATTCAGAGGTAGCCATCAAAGTTAGGGTTTAGATCTCTCTCCCACAGAGAATTAGAATTAGCTACTCCCTAATCCTTCAAGTTTAGAGGTTGATTAGATAGCAATTAGAGAAGTAGAGCACTACGCTCTGGATTCGGATCTTCGGTAATAAAGATTGGTATTATTCATATCTTTCTCTAATTCTTTGTTATAATTGCATTATGTCTCTAATTATTATGTTCTTAGTTTGTTCTAGTTCTATATTTGATATAGTTCTAATTGATAATGAGTTCATGCATAAGTTTGCAAAGCGCTTAGCTCTTGTCGCGAGGGAGTTAGGTGATAGATCACATGTGAGCGTGGTGCTTAGATGTTATTTATCTGCAAATGTATCCTATTGGCCGAGTCGTGTGGTAGTTCGCGATAGTGACAGCTTCATTGATTCTTATATAGTCCACCCTCCGTTGATAGGACAGGCAGAACCGGTATTGTGGAGTAAGTTATGCGATGCTCTGATTTACTTTATCAATGTTCCTTATACATGAATGAAGAGTCTTTTATGCTATATATGATCTTGTAGATAACTAGAGTAGATTATGACTTAGTAGTTAGTAGATAACTTAGAATCCATTCTCCAGCTAATCCGACATCACCTACATATATGAGGAGTAGTCTATTTTCTAATCGCTGTGCTATCTACCCATGAACTTATACTTTATCATCATTATCTTTATGGTTTACCCCCTGCTAAAGTATGTGACTGTGTGACGAGTTTCTTATTAGTAATCATGTTCTTGCAAGTTTATCTCTAGTCTATGCCTTGATAGATTTTGCCCCCTTGATTTAATTCCATCTTCTTGAGATCCCCTAAGCAAAATTATAAATAACGATACCTGGAATACTTATCCTGGTGAAATGCTACAATGAGGTGTTTTATCTGTGCGCTTGCGGATAGAATAGATTATTTTCTAGAGAGCCTTTACATTTATAAATACCTTTGTACACTCTGGCGCCATGCTAGGGATGACAACCTAGTATCTAAGTGGTGTTAGCTAGTGTCAACAAGCATTTCTGGCGCCGTTGCCGGGGACTTATAGGATTTATAGGACTTATAGGAATTATACGAGTCTCAGGAATAAGTCATAAAAGGGAACAAAAGGGTAATATTAAGGAAAGCCAGAAAATCAGTCAAGGTTATTCATATAAAATATTAGACTAGACTATAGAGAAATAATTGCATAAAACAGCTACTAAGTGAGAAATCATAACAAGGCACCGCTGCTTTGGCAGGTTCACCCTGTTGTTTTTCTATGTTTATATTTTTATACAGGGTATAACAGGATTGACTTTGGGTACATTCAACTCTACATCATCAGAACCAAAGCAATCAAGAGAAGAAGAAGCTAGCTACCAATTGCTGAAGCTATGGCACAAAAGACCTTGCAAGAATTCTCTGCTCCAAGTCTTGAGAACATTCCAACCGGTCCAAGATTTGCAATAGAAGAAGGAATACCCGAGTTTGAGCTCAAGTCAAGCCTGATCAATTTGGTACAAGCTACACAATTCAGTGGAAAGGCACATGAAGATGCCAGTGCACACTTACAGAATTTCTTAGAGATTGGAAGCACAATCCACATCAATGGAGTTGACAAAGACGTCATACTGCTTCGCCTTTTTCCATTCTCACTAGAAGGAAAAGCGAGGAAGTGGTTCTACACTCATCAAGATAACATCAACAACTGGACGAACTTGTCAGATACCTTTCTATCAAAGTTTTTCCCTATAGGCAAAACAACTGCCTTAAGAGGAAATATTGTCAGTTTCCAACAGCAGAAGACAGAAGCCATTTCAGAAGCATGGGAGCGTTTTCAAGGATACATATCAGATTGTCCTCACCATGGAATGGCCACATGGTTACTTATGCAGACCTTCTACCATGGATTAACCCAGAAGGCTCGTGAGTGCCTAGATGCATCTGCTAAAGGATCATTCTTGGAGCTTACAACTGGAAAAGCAGAGATACTTTTGGATAAGATAGCAGAAAACCAAAGCTGGTTCCAAGATAAAGCTCAACATTGTCATCAAACTGAAGAAATACCAGAAGAAGTAAATGCATTATCAACTAAGATGGAAAATTTGCTCCATTGGATTGACCAGAGGCCAAGTTCAAAGAAGATCAAAGGGCCATTGAGACAGCATACAAATATCAACCAACTTCGAGTCAACCCAATAGCAAAGGTATGAATTCAGGTAATACTATCAAGCAACTTTCGTTAAAAGAGATAATTGCTCAACAAACCAAAATTAATGATGAAGTTAAACAAAGGCTAGATACAAATGAATCATCTCTAAAAGATATATACAATAAAATAGATTTTCTACTAACTGCCTTTGATGAGCAAAACAATCTTAATAAAAGGGTAGAGCTTAAATTAATAAAGTTAGTGTTGACGGTCCTTAATACTCACATTTAACCATCAACTAATCATAGAAAAGGATCCAAATGCAACCAACACCTGAACTTAGGGTTTTATCTGACAGAATTCCACGAGTTTTGGTGTTTGTCTATTTCTGCAGGGGGTTATCAGGAAATACGGAAGAAAGGCCCACACGTCGGGTTTACATAGAGATATTAACGTGCTGCGTAATTTTCTATCATGTAGAAGACTCCAGAAGCCACGGGACCGAAGCGGAGGCCGAGAGGACATAGGGACAGGGCGCCCGCCCTCCTTTCCTGGGCGCCCGCCCTCAGCCAGAGTCCAATCAGGACTCTCTTTCGGGATAATGCTCCACCGACCTAATACTTCAAGGAAAACCACACGATCAATGTCGGTTTGATCCGACGGCCCAGATTCATCTGAAAAGACTATATAAGCAAGGCCCCCTGGCCCCTGGAGATCATACCTCTTCTACAGAATCAAAGTTAGGGTTTCAATTCTTCATCCAAGTAGAGAGGATCCCTCTAGTTCTTCTAGTTCTAGTTCCTCTAGTTCTAGTTCTAGTTAGTTCTAGTTGTAATCTAGAAAATAGGGAGAGAGAAGAGGAGAGCGGAGGAGGAGGAGCCAGATCTGTCGGATCTTCCTCAACATTGTACTTTTGCAGCATCTGGTTCGTTCTTCATCGTTCTCCAGGTTCTTCATTTCATAACTCCTGAGTTCTCTAATTAATTTTATTTACATTCAAGTTATTTATTGGATTCCCGCTTGCATCAAGTGCTCTAATCTTTGGAACATTAGAGTAGTAATTAATAGATTAGACGTGGTGTTTAGTCTTGCGATTACCTGGAATTGCACCCAATCCTGCGGATTGTTGTGGTAGCCTTAGGGTAGTGACTGCCCTAACGGTCGACGTATTCCACCACGTTCGGATCGGTGTTTGTAGGACCGTAGTCAGACCTTCCTAGCCCCCTTCTCATCTCTTTCCGTGGTTAGTGTTCTGATGTCCCGATATAGATAATCTTGAAGTAATTCTTGATTCTTAGATCAACTAGAGAACTCTCACGAAACTTCCTCTCTTCCCACCAAAAATATTCATATAGTTATCCCTGGGCGATTTTGGATCTTAATTAGTACACTCACGTTCCCTGTGGAAAATCGATACTCTAGAATACTCCCGGGTGAAGGCTACATCGGTATCCGTGCGCTTGCGGATTTTTCTGTTTGCGTTTAAAATACCCAACAAGCTTTCCGGCGCCGTTGCCGGGGAACGGTTGCTGTGCTAGTTTCGAACCAAGTCGTCCGTGTATCCTTTTTCTTTTTCTTTTTTTACCACACTCACCTTATCACTTTCACCATACCATATGGATTTCACTCTAAGCATTAATGAGCATGGAATTTATTTCATAGCCACTTCATTTACTCCATGCTCATATGCAACATCTTCACAATCCATTGGTCTCTCCAACATCACCACATTCGAGATCTCCAACCCCCACTTCCTTTCTCTTTATAAAAACATTAAAAGGGCGGTTGTCGATGCATATGTGTATAATAAATATTGCAGATCTCGTTGAGTTGATCTTGATATAGGTCAGCGTTGGAGGGGAAACCACTTCGCCGACATAAATTGATGGTTTCCCAAGGACAAGCTTAGTGTCCTAAAACAAGCACTGATCAGACCGTAACATGAGCTTTTAATTATTTGCAACATTACCTTGTGTATTGAGCATATAAGGATAATTGTAAAAAATTCCTTCAGGTATTCTTGTCACTAACCTTTTCAGGATTGGAGCAAGAAGATCGGATGAATGACAAGCACAAGGTATATCCAACCAATCATCATACAACATTGAATTAAATTCATCCAAACTTGAATTTTGCAAAATTCAAGCTTGGGGGGTACTTTACATAAAAATATCCTTTGCCATGTTGCTATGTTAGTTGTCTCTACCTTTGAGACATGCTCAATTTGTTAAATACTAATCACACTACTTCATCCCCACTTGAGTAGATCTCTATAAATGCTCTCATGCTACCTTTATTTGCTTTAGTATATGTCTAGGTTTGGAGTAGTTTCATTTATCTCTTAATTAAGCATGGTTCTTAGTTTAGGAATGATGATCTTACTTCCAAAGGATTTTAAATTAAGCATGATGCTTAGGTTAAAATTCCCTCCTAAATCAAATTAGACATGGTGTCTAGGTTGATCTTTGAGCCGATAGTATGATATAGTAGATATTGGATATTTTGTTGGACTAACCCCTGCAGGAAAACATTCAATATCGATCTGGGAAGTCCTGAGATAAACTCACATTGGAGATAAAGAGAGAGACACATGAAGTTTAACAATTTACACAAGGAAGGCACAAGAGATGATCGATGGAGGGTGCCACAAACACGATGCACAACCCCTAAGAAAGGAAAGCTTCCACAAGGTGATATTGTACCATCACTCTTCAATTAAGGTAACATCTTAAGGTATGCGACTATCACTGTTATAAGTTTCTCCTTATTTCTGGCATTCACATGAGTAAAAGAGACAAACATGTAAGATTTACAACTCTAGATTAACCAACCCAATCGATTCAATATGTTTAGTCCTTCCACCTTTGTGATCCTACACTCCTAATCATATAAGCTAAAATGTTGCACACTCAATCTCTGGAAGATATAAACAAAACACATAAGTATAGATAGATTATCTTTCCATTAGGTTGAGCAATCTGATCTAACAAATGTTTTAAATGTTACACTCATGATCTTATTATCCATCAACTTTGTCTTGCTCACTATGCTTGAGGTTAGAGAAGAGCAAATACATTTTTTGGTTCTGTTGGTGTTTTCCACCAACAGGGCCCATGCACTTGATCTCTGCCTTGTCTCTATGAGCAGGTACATTTTGAGCAGCATATGAAGGAGTTTTACAACTCCCAGACTCCACCAAGTGAAGAACCTAGATCTACGAGTACAAACACACTGGAGATACTGGACACTCAAGCAATCACTGCCCTAGGATGCTTGAGGACGTAACTACTGGAGTAACCCCATTGTGGAAGTAATTACAGACCTTCTGCCGGTCAAGAGAGACAGTCGAGGACGCCCTGTCATCCCGATCTCCATCGGCATGGTGGAGTTCCTAGAAGCACTCTGCGACTTTGGCTCCAGCGTCAACATTATACCCAGGGGAATATTGAAGAACCTCTACGTCCGAGTTGGTACCTTATACGCTCCAGCAGACTTCGTGGTGATAGAGACTGATACTGATGAGAGGGCACCCATCATCCTAGGGAGGCCATTCCTGAACACCTCGGGAGCTGTCATCTACGCTAGTGCTGCCAAGATCAGTTTCTACATCAAGGGAAGGACGGAGACGTTTTCCTTCAAGAACAAGACTACACAAATCTTAGAGCAATCTTGACATGAACCAAGGAAGGACCAACAGGAGGAACAAGAACAAGCAAATGTGGACCAAGTCAGCTAAGATGGTCACTACAGCTCAAGGAGGTCAAGATCGTCAACTCAAGTCACCTTTCTTGATCAAGAAGGACGACCCTGGTGTCCCAAGCATCTAGTGCACAATCAACGGATGTTCTTTTCAGAAGACACTCTACGACACCGGATCTGACATCAACATAATAGCCGCAGTCACTTATCAGCTCCTGTATGGAACCATGCCCCTACAACCAATATACAGTCAGCTCTAGATGATTTTAAGGTTATTGACATGGGAGAAGACAAGTACGATCCACCCATCATCCTTGGAAGACCGTTCCTCAGCACTGTTAAAGCAATCATCTACATTGGAACCAGAGAAGTCCACATGCACTTCCCTCTGAGAAGGTACGCCGCTATTGTACTGACCCTAACTATATAGTTGAAGACTCTAAGCAGGTCAGGACAAGAAGGAAACGACGCAACCGCAACCAGAGAAGGCAAATCATCAAGGACGGATGGGCAGACTACGAAGGAGAAGTAGTAAGGTCTGAAGACATACAGCTTGAACATAATTGTCCTGAGGAGACCGTAGCACCGAGTCAGGTGTGGAGAGAGAAGATAGTTATACATGAAGAGCAGGCGCTGCCGAAACCACTGACTACGCCATCCAGTGAATCCCAGGACGACTAAGAATATGGAGAGTCCCGTTCGGAGGACTTAAAAACACCGAACGCCTTGCCAAGAGGTAAACTTGGTAGTTATTTTTTTTCCCTTTCAATTATTTAAAATAGTTTGCTTAGTTAATCAGGTTCATATCATCTTGAAAAGAAAATAAAAATGTTAAAAATAGTAAGACCCATATGAGTATGCTCATGGCATAAAACCCATAAGTACATTCACTGTGGTGGCATAAAAATAAAATAAATATATTTTTATCGTATAATAATAAAATTATAAAATAAATTTATGATCCTACTGAAGAGAGTAATATTTATTGAGGAGGCTCAACATGATAAAGGCTAAGAGTTTTTATGCTAACACTTAACTAGTTCCACAAAGCTTTGTTGTCTATTTGAGCTCCACAGAATTCATGGATCAAAGAAGACTAGCAGACGGAGGACATCCTAATCGCTATCAGAGTACTGCCGACATTCAAATACACCTCCGCCACCTGCTAGCTACATCAGAAGAAATTACGTCAAAATCCAGCTTGGGGGAGAGCACCCCCATTTATCCAGCTAAGTGTTCTACTCACGTTTATATTTTACTCAAATAATAAAAAGATGCATAATCATAAAAACCCAAATAAAGATTTTGTGCTTATATATATCTTTGCTTAGTTTGCTAAATAAATAAATAAATAAAGTTTGCTATGAACCCTCATGATAAGCTCTCACATGGAAATGATGAATAGTTGCTCTGCCATGACTAGTTCTAAAAATTGAAATCTCTCTCAAGTTTAGGCATGACTGTTATTAATTAAGATTTGCTCTAAACCTGAACTTGTGGGAAGAGTACTTGATCTAAAGTCTAAGTTGTTAACGGATATGATATGGGAAGGTTGAGCTGTTGTTTATCTGTTCCTAGAGATGCTAGAATTCTGGAGAATTTTATCTTTGAAAATCTTTAAAATGTTGCATGATGAGTTCCCTGTATGATGAGAGTTTAAATTCCTACCACAGCCATATATACATGCTTGCTAGACTATGAACCACACATTTACTTTACTACTTATGAGCATTGAGTGTGGTCAAGCTGTGTAGACCCTTAGGAGCTTGTCATGTGGTTAGATCAAGATTCACTTGCACGTTCACTCACACATGCTGCTTCTACTCCGGAAGTATGCATCCACATATATCCATCCATTTCCATCTCCAGAACCACCCAAAAATATTCTACTCCTAATCCGGGAGAGAATAGCCAAAAACATTCTCCTATTTCTGTTTTTCCCTATAAAAAATGCTCAAGTTATCTTGTTACTACCACTTGCTATATTATCTCATGAGATGAGTGCTCTAATAAAAAAAAGGAAAAAAATATACGAGGAAATAAAAAGGGGCAAGTGCCCGGAACCTCGAAAGAAAAGAAAAAGTGAGACGAGAGGTAAAAATGGACAAGTGTCCGACAGTAGAATTAGGGGTACAAGATACCCACCTGAGAGAAAAAAAAAGAGAAAATATAGAGCATCTCATTCCCCTCGAAAAGTTTCAAAAGAGCAAGAAAGGTATGTATCCCCTCAAAAGAGCATAAGTAGAATTAGACTTCCACCATTGTTATCACCATCATTACCATACACCATTCATTCGCCACACATGCACATCTTGATTTGACTTATTGACTTGTTCTTCTGGATCCATGGTTTGACTATGCAATAAATGTCTTGTAAGTATGTATTAGCTGTCTCCCACCTATGAGCTCCAGATATTAAAAGCCTTATTAGAGTAGGGTGAGAGAGAAGGCAATGTCACTATGCCTCATACCAAAAATACCACATACTTTGAGAGAAGGCATACACCTTTACTGCCTTGGTAAGGATCCAGAAATATCACAAAAGAGAGATTAGAGAGAGTCATACAAGGAATCTCTGAGTTTTATTTGAAAATCTGCAAAAACTCCAGAGCTATAGTTAATCGAAGAACAAGAGACATGGTGCTTGACTAGACTGTTCTATCTTTTAACTACTCAAGACAGAAGTGACGGTTACAAGTCCCATGGTGAAAGGTAAATGAGTAAGTTTTAAGTCTTAACAGTTTACTCTAACCTAGAGATGATATCTTGTTTGAATGCATTTGTATCTTTAAGGCATGAAACCACTGCAGAAACTCTTGAGTTCATCTTTGCTCAGGGACGAGCAAAGGTTAAGCTTGGGGGAGCTTGTTGACGGTCCTTAATGCTCACATTTAACCATCAACTAATCATAGAAAAGGATCCAAATGCAACCAACACCTGAACTTAGGGTTTTATCTGACAGAATTCCACGAGTTTTGGTGTTTGTCTATTTCTGCAGGGGGTTATCAGGAAACACGGAAGAAAGGCCCACACGTCGAGTTTACATAGAGATATTAATGTGCTGCGCAATTTTCTATCATCTAGAAGACTCCAGAAGCCACGGGACCGAAGCGGAGGCCGAGAGGACACAGGGACAGGGCGCCCGCCCTCCTTTCCTGGGTGCCCGACCTCAGCCAGAGTCCAATCAGGACTCTCTTTCGGGATAATGCTCCACCGACCTAATACTTCAAGGAAAACCACACGATCAATGTCGGTTTGATCCGACGGCCCAGATTCATCTAAAAAGACTATATAAGCAAGGCCCCCTGGCCCCTGGAGATCATACCTCTTCTACAGAATCAAAGTTAGGGTTTCAATTCTTCATCCAAGTAGAGAGGATCCCTCTAGTTCTTCTAGTTCTAGTTCCTCTAGTTCTAGTTCTAGTTAGTTCTAGTTGTAATCTAGAAAATAGGGAGAGAGAAGAGGAGAGCGGAGGAGGAGGAGCCAGATCTGTCGGATCTTCCTCAACATTGTACTTTTGCAGCATCTGGTTCATTCTTCATCGTTCTCCAGGTTCTTCAATTCATAACTCCTGAGTTCTCTAATTACTTTTATTTACATTCAAGTTATTTATTGGATTCCCGCTTGCATCAAGTGCTCTAATCTATGAAACATTAGAGTAGTAATTAATAGATTAGACGTGGTGTTTAGTCTTGCGATTACCTGGAATTGCACCCAATCCTGCGGATTGTTGTGGTAGCCTTAGGGTAGTGACTGCCCTAACGGTCGACGTATTCCACCACGTTCGGATCGGTGTTTGTAGGACCGTAGTCAGACCTTCCTAGCCCCCTTCTCATCTCTTTCCGTGGTTAGTGTTCTGATGTCCCGATATAGATAATCTTGAAGTAATTCTTGATTCTTAGATCAACTAGAGGACTCTCAGGAAACTTCCTCTCTTCCCACCAAAAATATTCATATAGTTATCCTTGGGCGATTTTGGATCTTAATTAGTACACTCACGTTCCCTGTGGAAAATCGATACTCTAGAATACTCCCGGGTGAAGGCTACATCGGTATATGTGCGCTTGCGGATTTTTCTGTTTGCGTTTAAAATACCCAACAGTTAGCTGCTGCACTGCCTGTTGCTACTAACCTTGAGCAGGTAAAGAATATAACTACTAGAGGAGGCAAAGCCACCAGAGATCCACCATACCCAAAAGAGAAACAAAGAACATCAGCACCAGTGCAACCAGCAGTAATTGAAGAAGAAAGCCCAGTTGAAGCAGAAGATCTGCTCCAACCACCAAGAACTGGAGAAATGAGGAAAGATTTTTACGACACCAACTATTTGCCATTTCCCAGAAGAAACAGAGGACTGCAGTCGGATGAGCAGTTTGGTACATACATATGCAAAGTACATCAGAGATATTCTTAACAAGAAGAGACCACTGCCCACCACTGAGGTTATCAAGCTGACGGAAGAATGTAGTGCGGCCATCCTCAATAAACCACCAAAGAAGAAGGAAGATCCAGGATGCCCCACTATTGATTGCTCGATTGGAAACCAACACTTCAACAATGCACTTTGTGATCTCGGAGCAAGTGTCAGTGTGATGCCAGCATCAGTCTACAAAAAGCTTGAGCATGCAACCTTAGAACCAACATCAATGTGCCTACAACTAGCGGATCAATCGGTTCGACACCCGTTGGGCATCGCCAAGAACATTCCAGTCAAGATCAGAGATTTCCTGGTACCAGTAGACTTCGTAGTACTGGACATGAGTCCTGACTCGAAAGTGTCCATCATCCTTGGAAGACCATTTCTAAGCACTGCTAATGCCCACATTGATGTCGGGAAAGGAGAAATCAAGTTCAACATAAACGGTCAAGAAGAACACTTCACATTCAAACCCAGACCAGAGAAAGACTCTACAGTGAAGGAAGTTCATGAAGAACCACTGGAGACACCATCTCCGGAGGAAGGAAACTCAGAAGATTAAAAGATTTGGAGGTCCAGCTTGGGAGACCTAAAAATCCCAAACCCTCACCGGGAGGTAAATCGGTATTTATCCGCATTATTAATTTTCTCATATTTAAATTCTTGCATAATTAATTCTTGCATTAGTCATAGCATAATTATAATAATCAAAAAGCCCCATATAAATAATATTTGTGGTGTGTAACAACCCATATTTATTAATTATTGTGGATGCACAAAAATATTTTCCAATATCATTTTCATTAAGTTTCAATTCTCATAGATTTTCCTGCATTATATTTATTTATATTGATACTCTAGAAGCATGACCCACACTCTTTGGGTCCCACATGTCATACACTTCACCTCACATACATCCCATCACATAATTTCATCCACCAATATGTTTCCACTCACTTGACATCTTTCCACCGTCCAACCACTACCAACACAATATTATTCTACGTGAGATCAAAGCAAGGAAGCATGTGGAGGAGGCACACCCAGGATGGACACCAGGGGTGGGCGCCCGCCCACCTACCTTGGGCGCCCGCCCTGTCCCCTGCTCAGCCTATAAAAGGCCACCTTCAGCTCCCTTCTCTTCACACAAACACTTCAGAAAACCACACAAATCTCAGTTTCCCGAGAAGGAGCTTTTGTAGTGAAGAGAAGAGAGTAGAGAGAAAGAGGAGAGTGGAAGGGAAGGTTGGAGTTCTTTTGAGAAAGTGATTATCACCTAGCAAATAGTGATCCCGCTGTCCAAGCGGAAGTAAAAGTTGTTTAGGGGGGAGGCTCTACCAAAATAGAAACTTGTCTTGAATGATTAATCCCTGGACTACTGATACTCCGGACAGCTGACCACTAACATTTTATCTGACATTTTCCACCAGTTGTGTTTTTGCCAACTTTTGTTTGCAGGATGTTTAAGAAGGTAAAGAATGCAGGGAAGGCTATCAAGAACATTGGTACAAGGAGTTCATCCCCACAATGCTCACAACCATCAGAGATGAGCGTCGACCCGACACCCACACAAGCTCCGTCATCTTCATCAGGTCAGCAAGTTAAGGTCCTTCTCAAGATAGGAGACCTAGGACTGAAGACCCGAAGAGAGAAGGAAGTCTATCAGCAATTGAAGAATAAAGATTTCATTCACACCCCTACTATCGATCCAATCCTACTACGAGAAACAGGTATGGACACTGAATTTGACTTAATTTTTCAGATGATGGGTTGGACAAATTTTTGGAATATAACTGAGCTGGGTTCTCGTCTTCTCACCCTCGAATTTCTTTGCACCTTACAATACTATGAGGGGGCAATTGTTTTTCGGATGTTTAAACAGGAAATTATGTTATCTTGGAGAGAGGTGAGCGACCATCTTGGTTTCTCTTCAAGATGCATCCTGAACATTGACTCCGATTTACCCAATTTTGAGAGACACCAGTTTTGGAGAGAAATATCTAGAGATAATTTTTACAGTCAAGCCCGAACCAGTGACATGGAACACCCCACTCTTAGGATGTTCCACAAATGGCTTGGGTACAATCTTTTCTATCGTGATGATATTAGGAAAGTAAGAGTAGGAGATTTACAACTTTTATATGCTGCTATTAGTAAAGTACCCACTTCACCTATTATACTATTAGTTTCACATTGGCTTAGTATACCTAGTCTTCAGGGACCAGTAGGATGTACTTCACTTATCACTCGTCTAGCCACTAATCTTCACTTACTAGAAAACTCGTCACTAGACTTCATAGAAGAATTAAGAATTTATCATGGCTATGACACATTTAGACAAGCTCGGATGTTAAAGAAATAGGGGAATATAATGTATATGCTATATGATGATAAAGGCAAGATTCGGTTACCTAACCCGAACCTTGGCCGCTACTCTGTGCAAAACTTTTTGATTGAGATTGCAGCAACACCAGTGAACCAGAGAACTCCACAGCGAGTGGCATCTGAAAGGATAACCACTCACCGAGAACGCACTTGGTATGGAGCTGACCCCGGACCAGAAGAAGCAGCGCACCTGCATTATTGCGATTACAATCCACGAGTCCTTCGAGACCCATGGGCTCGGCATGCGCAACCACAAGAGCCAACAGAGGAGACATGGCCGGAGAGCCAAGATCACCAGTGGACAAACCCGCCTTTTCATACGGGCAGGTATTCCACTGATCCATATGAAGCTTCAGGATCCAGACCTCCACCCCAATTTGATGCAGGACGATACTCCGACGCCTCCTACGCCTTCACGAATGACTACTATCAAGAGGCCGGTGCTTTCTTCACTCGTACCGACAACACCCTCCTCGACATCCAGAACACGCAAGCAGAACATGGAAGACTCCTGGAAGAGCAACAAAAATGGAACCAGGACCATGCCGCTGCAGTACAAGAACTGAGACAAGATACAACAACAATGAACGACAACATCACAACCATGATGTGGTTCTGGAACATCGGGTAAGACCGACGTCAACATCCAGCTTGGGGGAGTTCCTCCCTAATTTATCAAGTAAGTTTTTATTTGCTCTTCTTATTTATTCTATTCTGTCTTAGTATTTTATTTATCTTAAAAGGAAAAATTAGAAAACCAAATAAATATTTTCTTGCTTTAATCTACTGCACTTAATAAACATGAAAACAAAATAAAAAGAGTAGATAAGTGTGCTTTATTTTTCTGCTAAGTTTAATCTCTAGAAAAAAAAACCAAAAATATGCATGATGGAAATGATGAACAGTTGCTCTGTTTGCTTACTTACAAGTACCTAGCTTTTATATTAGAGTTCTTCCAGGAATTACTAAAACTGAAATTACTATCTTTGGGAAGCACAAAACTAAAGTTTAGGTAAGAGAAAGGCATGATATAAAGTTGAGCTACTGTTTATCTTGTTCCTACTACACTAAGTTCTAGAGATTTATTTTGAAAACTTACAAATCACATGATGAGTTCCTAGCATAACAAAATTACCTACCACAGCCATACTTGCTATAACATCTTTTACTATATTCACATTGAGTTTGATCGAGCTGTGTAGACCCTTAGGAGCTTTTCATGTGGTTAAATTAAGATATTCACTTGCACGCATCTACCACAGCATTTATCATCAATCATGAAAATTGCTAAAAATATTATCACTCACTGTCCCAAGTATTGTTATTCTCTCTCTCTAAAAAGATTTAATGCAGAAGAGGCATGGGTTATGCAAAAATATGCGAGGAAATAAAAAGGGGCAAGTGCCCGGAACCTCGATAAAGAAAGAAAAAGAGTGAGACGAGAGGTAAAAATGGACAAGTGTCCGAAGTAGAATTAGGGGTATAAAGATGCCCACTTGAGCGGAAAAAATGGACAAGTGTCCGGCACTAGAATTGGGGGTATCTACTACCCACCTGAAAAAAAAATAGCCCATGTTCTCCCAAAGCAAAGATCAAAGAGGAGGAGAGATAGCAATATGAGGAGCAATGAGAACTAAGTTTTATAATCTCTTATGCATTTTCACCATCACTATCATTTACTCCATCACACATGCACATCTTGATTTAATTATATGCTGAGTTCCTTTGGATCCATGGCTCGATTAGACAACATATGTATGAGCTGTTTTCCACTCCTATGAGCTCCACTTAAATATTCCATTAGCTATAGGTAAGTGACATTATGGTAAGGATCCACAAATACCACATATAGAGAGACCTGAGAGAATCATTGCTGGGAACTCTGAGTTTTATTTTGAAAACTTCTGAAAAACTCTAGAACAAAGGTGAAGTATAGACAAGAGGGATAGTGCTTGACTTAACTATTTTGTCTTTCGATTACTTAAGATTTAAGTACAGGTACTAAACTCCATAACACTTCACTCTAATCTGGAAGAATTTTTATGTAAAAGCATGTGTGCCTGTCAGGAAAGAAAACATCGAAGCAACTCCTGATCCGTCTGAGTTTAGCTATTTGCTCAGGGACGAGCAAAGGGTAAGCTTGGGGGAGTTTGTTGACGGTCCTTAAGTACTAAAATTAATAATCAAATAAACATGAAAAAGGATCAATATGAAACAAACATCTAGAATAGGGGTTTTATCTGACAGAATTCCACGAGCTTTGGTGTTTATCTATTTCTACAGGGGTTTATCAGAAAATAGGGAGAGAAGGCCCACATGTCATGTTTACAACGAGATAATTACGTGCCGTGCAATTTTCCTCAATCTAGAAGGATCCAGAAGCCACGGGAACGAACGGGACGCGAATCGGGCTCGGGAGCTGGGCGGCCGCCCACCCCCCTTGGGCGCCCGCCCTGGCCAGGAGTTGGATCAGGACTCTCTCTCTGGACAACTCTCCACCGACCTAAAGGATCAATCTAAACCATACAATCTATGTCGGTTTGATCCAATGGCTCACGTTCACTTGAGGGGACTATAAAACCAGACCCCCTGGCCCCTGGAGGAGAGGAGGAGAAATCATTATTCAGAGGTAGCCATCAAAGTTAGGGTTTAGATCTCTCTCCCATAGAGAATTAGAATTAGCTACTCCCTAATCCTTCAAGTTTAGAGGTTGATTAGATAGCAATTAGAGAAGTAGAGAACTACGCTCTGGATTCGGATCTTCGGTAATAAAGATTGGTATTATTCATATCTTTCTCTAATTCTTTGTTCTAATTGCATTATGTCTCTAATTATTATGTTCTTAGTTTGTTCTAGTTCTATATTTGATATAGTTCTAATTGATAATGAGTTCATGTATAAGTTTGCAAAGCGCTTAGCTCTTGTCGCGAGGGAGTTAGGTGATAGATCACATGTGAGCGTGGTGCTTAGATGTTATTTATCTGCAAATGTATCCTATTGGCCGAGTCGTGTGGTAGTTCGCGATAGTGACAGCTTCGTTGATTCTTATATAGTCCACCCTCCGTTGATAGGACAGGCAGAACCGGTATTGTGGAGTAAGTCATGCGATGCTCTGATTTACTTTATCAATGTTCCTTATACATGAATGAAGAGTCTTTTATGCTATATATGATCTTGTAGATAACTAGAGTAGATTATAACTTAGTAGTTAGTAGATAACTTAGAATCCATTCTCCAGCTAATCCGACATCACCTACATATATGAGGAGTAGTCTATTTTCTAATCGCTGTGCTATCTACCCATGAACTTATACTTTATCATCATTATCTTTATGGTTTACCCCCTGCTAAAGTATGTGACTGTGTGACGAGTTTCTTATTAGTAATCATGTTCTTGCCAGTTTATCTCTAGTCTATGCCTTGATAGATTTTGCCCCCTTGATTTAATTTCATCTTCTTGAGATCCCCTAAGCAAAATTATAAATAACGATACCTGGAATACTTATCCTGGTGAAATGCTACAATGAGGTGTTTTATCTGTGCGCTTGCGGATAGAATAGATTATTTTCTAGAGAGCCTTTACATTTATAAATACCTTTGTACACACTGGCGCCATGCTAGGGATGACAACCTAGTATCTAAGTGGTGTTAGCTAGTGTCAACAATCACTTCTCCAAAATATGCTTCTAAGTCATACTTATGAAAATAGGCCTTAGAAACCTCTTTTGCTTAGGCTTTTAAAAAGTGTTGCATAAAATGTTTGCATGTCAAAACTTTCTACAGCAAAGTTGTAGAAAATTTTATAAGGAACAAAAGTCCTTTTATGGCCATCTCATGGAAATGATCACAATAGCTCAAAAGTGACCCACAAGGCAGATTTGGGGCTGTTTCCAACACTCAGAAAATTTTCTATGTCTTGGAACGAAACCAGTTTGCTCGATTGATTTTGAAAACTCTATATCTCTCAATCCCGGCCGATCTGGCCTTTGCTCTAGTTGACAAAGTTGTAGAACTCATTTGGAACTCCAACTTTGTCAACGGCACCATCTTCTAACTCGGTCCGGTTTGAGAGATAATCATCGGTGAAGTTGCTCTGTCAGACTGTCACCGTTTCTTCTGAACCGAAGCCGAGCTCACCGTCGTGGATGGCCAGAGCGCCAACTGTCCGCCAGATGGCGCCCGTACGCTGGCGATGGCCCCGCTCGTCAGGTCGACGGCGTTGGCATGGACGCCACGGCACCCCACACTCACTCAGCGCCCGTCAATTCTCCTCCTCCGCTCTCTCGCGCTCGCTCGGGCGGAAAACGCCGTCGCCATTGCCGCCGAGAGCTTCGCCAGCTCCTCGCGCCCTCGCCTTTGCGTCTTGCTTCGCCTCCAAGTGCCTCCAAGTCTGCCTCGAGCTCCTCCATCTTCTCCACCCATCAGTTGGACGAGATCTCCCCGAGGTGAGCGGCATTTCGCAAGTTCTCCGTCGTCGGGTTCGCGGCCACCGCGACACCGATTCCGGCGAACCTCGCCGCTGCTCTACCCTTGTTCCCTTTCTTCTCTCTAGGTAGCGTTAGGGTCTGCTTAGGTCTTGGCGTCGGTCCACACCACGCCATTACGGCTGAAACCTCACCGTCGCGCGGGAACACGGCCGCTGCACCGCCGTGCTCACCGCCGACGAGCACCTCGCACGTGAGCAGGTTCACCGGAGCCGTTAGGGTTAGGCGCTCCTACCTCGAAAGCTTCGCGCTGACTCACTGATGCTTAAGCCGCCTTCCTCTGACGCTCTACCGGTCGGAGATGGCCGGCGTAAGCCGGAGTAGCTCCGCCGTGCCGCCATGGCCGACGGCGACCCCTCTCCGTAGCCGAAACCCTAGCACCACCTACCTCAATCGACGCGGAATCTTCCCAAGAGCACGTTGGTGCCCTTGGATCCGCCGAAAAAGCTCACCGTCGGCAAGCAATGCCGGCGAAGGGGGTCCTCTGTCTCGGTGTCGCTGACACGCGGGTCCCGCATGCCAGTGACTCAACGGTCACCCCCTTTTCTTTTATTCAAAACTGGACTTTTGACTTTCTTGCAAAAATCATATCTCCTGTTTCTAAGATCCAAAAATTGTAAAACAAATTTTGTGGTATTCCTTGAGATGGCTAGTTTTTAATAAAAATATAAAATGAACCATGTTTTTTGGGAAATTATTTATTAAGTATTTAATCTTGTTAATCATGGATAAATTCATATCTCTGGTTATACTGCTTAGTTTACTCTGAAAATTTTATGGTAGTCTCTGTATGGTATTAGAATGCTTTGATAAATATTTCATAATTTTTGGAGTACTGCAGCTTTGATATGTAATTTATGGTTGAAATGTGGCTTGTTTCTTTGATTAAATCATATAAAATAATTGGTACTTATGCGGGTGCTCTACTTTGGTAGTAAACCAGTTTATGGCATTCCTAATGTGTAAATAATCTGAAATCTGTTGTTTGGCATAATACAAGTCATGTTTCCAAATTTATGAAATAAGCACTTAGCTACATGGTAAATGTATATCTTTAATTTGGTATATGCAATTGCTCTGAAATTTTTATGGTGATGCTTTGATGCTTTATTTGTGTTCCTGTAATTGTTGTAGATTTTTCTGAGCATTTGACTAGGCATCTTGTAATTATGCTTCTTTCTAGAAATAATTAATAAATGCCTTGTTAAGTAAATGTTTGGGGGTTGTCATCTGATGTTCTGGTAACCTTGTAATATGTTTGTGCTCATAAGCCATGTGGTTGGCATGGTTTATGTTTTGGTCATGTCATTAAATAATTACTTAAAGGGGTTAAAGGCTGTTCTGGACAGCAAGGAAAGGATTTAACTTTGCTTAATGATAACTTGACTTTCTGTGAAACTTGTCTAAATCAAAGTTGTTCTAAACTTATTGAACTAGCTGTGGTTTAAATTTGAGGTCATTTGACCAAGTAGTTTAAAAGTTATAGCTGTTCCAAGTTGGGTTCCAGGGATGGGTGTTCTCTGTTTTTCTGGGACAGAACCTGGAACCTTGATTAAATGACTGGTTTAATTTATGAATCATGCTGTGATGTTTAAAGATGAATTGTAGACAATTTCATAAGCTTTCCAGAATGTCTTTATTTGCGTTTGTTGGATCTGTCTATCATTAGTTATGATTTATTTACCAGGTTACTCTTGTTGTGTTGCTTGCTGATTTAGTATCATGGTAGGTTTTGGGGCTAAGCTAACTTGTTTACTTGTGTGAGCTAGTATAACTTTTGCTCCATAAATGAGTGTCCAGTGAGTTGCTTGTGTTATTAAGCATTCATCTTTAGCATGTGCATCTTCTTATTGTTCGAGCATGCAATAGGTGCATCGGACGCGACAGCCTCCTACGAGCTGCAGGCGAATCCCGAAGGTCAGGAGGGCAGCCAAGAGGTGGAGGTCCAGCAAGCCGGACCCGAGGAGCCAGAAGAAGAAGTTGAGTGCCCGAATCACGAGCCGGCGTCGTTCGTGAAAGGCAAGCCCCGGAGCATTCTAAGTCTCCCTTATTTTCGAAAGTTCACTTAATATGTTCTATCTATTGATGCATTACGTATAGGAGTTGTGATGAAACTTTTGCTGCATTCTACTCTATCCTTGTCCAGATAACTCTCCGCACCCTGGTTGTAGAGTTAGGATCGAGTAGCAGCTTAGCCTTGTTTAATCGGTAGAAGTCGGGTGATATCCTGTCACCTGCGCGATATAGGGTTATGTCGGATCACGATGGTCTATATGTGCTATCGTGGATGGAACCTGATTAATTTGACTTAAGCCGGGCGGAGTTTTGCAAGTTTGTAGTAACTCCGTCTGTGGTAGCTAAGGACCGATCGTTGTATGTCCTCTTGTCATGTTGAACGCATGCCTAACACTTAGTTGGCCGGATAACTCATTCCGACCGCGAAGCTGAGTAGTATGACTCAGGTCGGAAGACCGGCAAGTATAAAGTGCGCACTACCGGAGGAAGTGCGGCGTGCGGGGGACCATTGGCGTAAGTCCAAAGGCAGGTGAGTTAAAATTCCTCACCTCCCTGGCGGATTGGTAGCCCTGGGAGTGCGGCACTGATCGGAGCCGCGATTCCTGAGTTGTACCAAAGGTGACCCGTTGGCTCTCCGGCAGGGGATGCTTGGGTGAGTGCTAGGAATAACCCTCCAGCTGGATAGGAATCCGATTCGAATCGCTGTCTCTCCCGGTTAGTGAGAACTTAACAGAGCAGCGGCAAACGTAGCATTCACTAATGAACTTGGTTTATGAAAATGATGATAGCAAGAAGAACATATGATGAACTTGATATGGTTATTATTGTTTGTAATAATCAAGTGATGTGTTATAGTATAGGTGCCAATCTAGTGGTAGGCTGATGATAATTAAATATGATGCTCTCAAAATAATTTAGTTGTGAGTTAAGATTTTGGCAAAAGTTGAGTCAACCAGCTCCACTTGATATGTAGCCTTGCATGATCCTTGGTGTCTTTTATGTTTTACTAGACGGGTAAGTCTAGCTGAGTACATTCTCGTACTCAGGGTTTATTCCCACCTGTTGCAGATGACATCTTTTATGACAGCCTCTGCAAGTCCTGTCTCCATCCCGCTGGGGATGAGGACTAACCGTTGGGCACGGTTCTCTAACAATTTCGTCCCTGATGCTTTTGGAAGGATGGCATAGACTCTGGCAGTAACAGAAACTTGTGAACTGAACTTTGAACAAGTGTGTGTAACTATTTTGCTTCCGCTACTTTGAACTTGGGTTGTAATAACTTAATGACTCCGATGTGGTGCCGCTTCGACGGCAATGAATGACTATGTAACATTTGTTGTGTTTATGTTGAACTATTACGATCTTGGTTTGTTGGGAGTTGGTTTGAAGTCCTTCGTGATTTCAATTGACTACCGGGATTATATGGGCTCAAGTTTGGAAACTTGATTGCTTGGCGATCGTTTCTGCACTTGAACTCTTATAATTTGGTCGGTTCTGTGACAGCTGGCATCGGAGCAAGTCCAGCATTATAAATGCAGCGTTTGTGTATTTAAAACAAAAGAGTTTTTAAATAAAATGGTGTAAAACAAATAATTAAGTTATGCCAGTGGTCGAATCCTCCTTGCCCATATAAGGACTCTAGGTGGCTATTTAAGTACTGACTTGGGGGGGTTTTATTAATGCATCTCCGGCAGTACTCAGGTATGGATGTGTGATGACCGCACTATGCTACCCTGTGGTCTAATGGTGGAGGTAGCCTTCATATGTGAATTAGCCACATATGTCGCTAGATTTAAATTATGCAACGTCGCACCTACGCCCTGGTAAGTGTGAGCTGTGAGAGCATGATCGTCCAAACGGCGGTCTAGGGGAGTGTTCGCGGTGGTTTTCTGGAGTGGTTACATGTCAAAACCATGGAACCACGAAAGAAACTTAATTGGGGAGTATTTAATTTCTCGGGTAGTTGTGGTGTCATTGTTTGAGCATGTTGGCATGCCCAAGCGATGTGCACTTAGTTTACTGTTTTCTTGAGTGATATATTGGGAAATTGTAGGGCTGAAATGAAATTTTCTGCAGGTACTCCAACAGCGCACGTGTAAACCGATAGTTATCGTATCGAGAGTAGAATGTATGCCACCGTATATCCGTTAGAACATTAATTTTCTAAGTTTGTGAGGACGTACGGTTCGTGCATGCATCATGTCGCATTCATACATACATTCTGTCTACTCCTTCCCTTACAATTTCGTCCCTTTTAAATAAATAAATGTTGCTTAAACTAATTCTCTTTTACCCATGGTATTCCTATTCCTTTCCACAGATGGACGCACCCGCTTCACCCCGTCCCAGTGACACTTTCTTGCATGAGTTTGGTACTCCTACCCTGCTCTGGAGGGTGTTACGGACTGTTGGGTATACTGAGCCACCTCAGTATTCTTGGTGGGAGATGGAGAGCACAGGAGGGATACACTGGTTTGCTGTGCAGGGAGTTGTCCCTCCACATGGGGACAAGCCTGCATGGACAGGCTGGACTTGTAGCTCAGATGGGCAGACTCCTTGGGAGGCAGCTCAGGTTGCAGCCCAGACTATCCTGCTCGATATCTGTCAGAGGTGTGATGATGAGCTGACGGGAGGACCAGCGGCCTCCATTCCCAGTGTTGACCCAGCAGCAGCGGAGTGGAAGCAGGCTGATGGTTATGCTTTGGTTCGAGGCAGGGGAGAGAGAGCTGAGAGTTGTAGTCCCGCTATGAGTGCTATGATGGTTGTGCTCAAGCTGATCAGTCAGCGAGAGGGCACCTATGCACAGGTGATGGTGGCTGTTCGCAGGGCCCAGGAGATGCAGCGGAAGGCTGAAAAGTGTGCTCGCAAGTTTCGCAAGCAAGCTAGACTCCTGGAGCAAGCTTAGAAGGACCGCAATGACTGGGAAGGTATTGCGGAGTACCATAGGCAGCAGTGGGTAAAGGCCATTAGGGAGAGAGATCATAAGCAGGATCAGATGAGCCAGTTAGCTAGAGAGAGGGAGACCTTACAGGAGCGCTTGGTGCAGCTCACTCGTGAGAGGGATACTGCACTCCGTGTGTCGGAGAACAGGCACCAAGCATGGGAGATGCACCGAGTTCAGTCGCTTGAGAGGGAGAACTATCTGCAGGATCAGATTGAGGCTGGTCTTGTGGAGATTCACCGTCTCAACAACTTGCTACACCCTATTCCTCGCCCTATACCCGTGTATCCAGAGGTGGGACCTCAGGTGATTGTGGCCGATGATGATGGTATGGAGGTTGATGGACCGGCAGCGGCTGCACCACCTTTGCACGAGGACGTGGAGGACGAGGAGCTTGAGCCGGTTAGCGACGAGGATGGAGAGGCGATCTTCGACGCTGACTCGGACTACGAGCCTGGAGTGTAGGGAGTAGTGGGTAGTGTTGTGTGAGGATCTTTTGCAGTATGCTAGTCGGCCGTGGTGCTTTTGTAACCATGTTGTAATCCGAAACTTTGACCTTGACTCATGGCATGTACTGTGATGATGTAATAACTTTGTGGACCCAATGTGCAATCTTAACATGTTTGTTATGTTATGACGATGTTTTCTGTTGTGGTGCATATTGCGGATATCTCTGTCATGTGTTGGATTGGTGATGTTGTTTTGTGGAATTGAATTATTGTGCCTTTTCTGTAAAGCTATTCTCTCGAATACTTTCAGGCATAAATACAAGTTCTTCTGCGGCAAATCTTGTCATCATCAATACTCACTAACTGTGTCTTTACAGATGTCTCGTGGCACCCGAGGTGCGGAACAGCGTGCAAACATGAATCCACCACCTCCTCCCCCACCACCAAATCCAGCTGAGCTGATGCAAATGATGGTGGAAAATCAGAGGATGCTCACTGAGACCATCAATCGGATGGCAAATCAGGGTGGTCGTAATGCACAGGAAGGGCCAGCTCCTAACCAGTACAGTAGCTTTAAGGATTTCATGGACACAAAGCCCCCACCTTTCAGAGAAGCTGAAGAACCCCTTCAAGTTGAAGAATGGCTGAACACGGTGGAACAAAAGTTCCGCTTGCTTCGGTTGACTGAAGGTCTGAAGGCAGAGTATGCAGCTCACCAACTGCAAGGACAGGCCGGTATCTGGTGGGATCAGTATCGGGAAGCTCTTCCAGCCGACACCGTGCTTGATTGGAATCTTTTCCATGATGCTTTTAAAGGGCATTTCATTCCTCCTGGTGTTATGGAGATGAAGCATACTGAGTTCATGCAGTTAACTCAGGGCAACAGGACTTTGAAGGAGTATTTCCATCCTTTCAATCATTTGTCTAGGTATGCTCCTGAGTTTGTGAACACAGAGACGAAAAAGATTGCTAGTTTCAAGCGGGGTTTGGGCCCCAAATTGCTGAAGACTATGGGCCGCACTAAGTGTGCAACTTTCAATGAGTTTGTCAGTGATGCTCTCACTCAAGAGAACTATAACACTGTGTACACTGCGACCAAGACTCGCAAGAGGGCTTTTGAGGCTGGGGCTGGGTCATTTCAGTCTAAGGCTCCAGTGGCAGCCAAGCCACCGTTCCATGCTCCAACGCCGAATCAAAGGTACCGCCCTCCAGTGAAGAAGAATCAGGCCAAGATGGGTTTTCGCAAGGGATACTCTATTGCCCTTCCTAGGGGCAACACGGGTCCCAACTATGCCAAGACTCCACCTGCCAACCGTCCGTGCTGGAACTGCAATCAGACCGGGCATTGGCAGAGCAACTGTCCGTACCCGCCGAAGAAGGGCAACCAAGGGAACGTTCGTCAGGGGCGTGTTCACTACACCACTGTAGAAGCAATCCCTGCTGGCGAGGTAGTCACGGCTGATAAGTTTCTGGTAAATCAACATGATGCACTTGTGCGTTTTGATTCTGGAGCATCGCATTCCTTTGTGAGTTCTGAATTTGTGTCTAAGCATAATCTCAAGGCAATTACACTTGATAAGGGCAGTTATTGTATTAGTGCTGTGGGAAATGATATTTCTACCAATCAAGTGGTTTTGGGGGCAACTCTGGAAATAGGAGGCTATCAGTTTCTTGCTGATTTGGTTGTTCTACCCGGTGTGGGCATAGATGTAATTCTGGGGATGAAGTGGATGAGTGGCAATGGAGTTCTTATTGACACCACCACTCGTGTAGTGATGTTGAAAGACCCAAATACCAAGGAGGCATTTCTAGTGCAACTCCCTCGTGATGTTCAAATCCGTAGCACTGTGAATGCAGTTACATCTAAGGCTATTCAGGACATTCCGGTGGTGTGCGAGTTTCTGGACGTGTTTCCTGATGATTTACCCGGGCTTCCTCCGGATCGGGATGTGGAGTTCAAAATTGAATTGATTCCAGGTACCGCTCCTATCTCTAGAAGACCTTATAGAATGCCACCCAATGAATTAGCTGAGCTTAAGACCCAACTAAATGAGTTGTTGAAGAAGGGTCTTATTCGTCCTAGTTCTTCTCCTTGGGGTTGCCCAGCTATCTTTGTGAAGAAGAAGGATCAATCTTTGCGCATGTGTGTGGACTATCGTCCCCTAAATGCGGTGACTATCAAGAACAAATACCCTCTTCCTCGCATTGATATCTTGTTTGATCAGTTGTCTAAAGCTAAAGTGTTCTCCAAGATTGATTTGCGATCTGGGTACCATCAGATCAAGATCCGTCCTGAAGATGTACCTAAGACAGCTTTCTCGACGAGGTATGGGCTGTATGAGTACCTTGTCATGTCCTTCGGTTTGACGAATGCACCTGCTCACTTCATGTATCTCATGAATTCGGTATTCATGCCCGAATTGGACAAGTTTGTGGTGGACTTCATTGATGATATCTTGGTATATTCCTGCAATGAAGAAGAGCATGCAGAGCATCTGCGTATAGTGTTGTCGCGTTTGCGTGAACATCAGCTTTATGCCAAGTTTAGTAAATGCGAGTTTTGGCTGAAGAAAGTACCTTTCTTGGGCCATGTCTTATCTGAAGAAGGTATATCGGTGGATCCGGCTAAGGTGCAAGAAGTGCTGGATTGGAAAGTTCCAACTTTGGTACATGAGGTTCGGAGTTTTCTCGGTCTGGCTGGATATTATCATCGATTCATTCCTGACTTTTCAAAGATATCCAAGCCTATGACTCGTCTACTTCAGAAAGATGAAAAGTTCGTGTGGACACCTGAGTGTGAAGAGGCATTCCACAAGTTGAGGACATTGCTGACATCAGCTCCTATCCTAGCTCAACCTGATATCGAGAAGCCTTTCGATGTCTTTTGTGACGCGTCAGGCATTGGTTTAGGCTGTGTGTTGATGCAGGAAGGTCGCGTTATCGCGTATGCCTCGCGCCAACTTCGAAAGCATGAGGTCAATTACCCTACTCATGACTTAGAATTGGCGGCAGTTGTTCATGCTTTAAAAATCTGGAGGCATTATTTGCTGGGTAATCTGTATAATATCTACACTGATCATAAGAGTCTCAAGTATATCTTCACTCAACCTGAACTGAACATGCGGCAGCGAAGGTGGCTTGAGTTGATTAAAGATTATAATCTTCAAGTGCACTACCATCCGGGCAAGGCAAACGTGGTGGCGGACGCCTTGAGTCGGAAAGCGCACTGTCACTCAATCCAAGTGGAAGATCCGTTGTTGTCACATCTTATGCATCCACTGGTACTCAACCAGATTTCTCTGGAAAGTACCATTCGCAATCGAGTCATCGAAATGCAGCGGACAGATGTGGGCATCCACCATATAAAGAGGAAAATGAAGGAAGAAGAGACCAAGCATTTCTAGGTTGATGAGAACGGAATTCTTTGGTTCAAGGATCGACTTGTGGTCCCAAAAGACCGTGAGCTGCGAAATCAGATCTTATCTGAAGCTCATTCATCCAAATTTCTAGTCATCCTGGTAGTAGCAAGATGTATCAGGATCTGAAACCTTTGTTTTGGTGGACAAAGATGAAAAAGGAGATAGCTGCTTTTGTCGCTCGTTGTGACAATTGTTGTCGTGTGAAAGCTGTTCACATGAAAGCTGGTTTGCTTCAACCCTTGTCAATTCCTGGTTGGAAATGGGAAGAAGTCAGCATGGATTTCATCAGTGGACTCCCAACTTCTGTTAAGGGTTACGACTCCATCTGGGTGATTGTAGATCGTTTGACCAAGGTTGCTCGATTTATTCCAGTTCGAACTGACTATCGTCCACATCAGTATGCGGAGTTGTATTTCGAGCACATTGTTCGTCAGTATGGTGTGCCTCGCACAATCATATTAGATCGTGGACCACAGTTCACTGCTCGTTTTTGGGAATGTCTGCATGAGCAAATTGGTACTCATTTAGTCCGCAGCTCTGCTTATCATCCCCAAACAGCTGGTCAAACTGAGCGAGTTAACCAAATCCTCGAAGACATGTTGAGGGCATGCGCTCTCTCTTCAAAAGGATCTTGGGTTAAGTGGTTGCCATTAGCCGAGTTCTCCTACAACAATAGTTATCAGGAGAGTATCAAGATGGCTCCATTTGAAGCCTTGTACGGTCGAAAGTGTCGAACCCCGTTGAATTGGGTAGAAGCCGGAGAGAGAAGGCTTTACGGCATCGATTTCGTGAACGAAGCCGAGCAGAAAGTCCAGACTATCCAGCAACATCTGGAAGCTGCTCAAGCTCGTCAGAAAAGTTATGCCGACAAGAGAAGGAAGCCGATTGAGTTTTTAGTCGGTGACCATGTGTACATCAAGGTGTCTCCGATGAAGGGTGTACAAAGGTTCGGAGTCAAGCGAAAGCTTGCACCTCGCTATGTGGGACCTTATCGGATTCTCGAAAAGAAAGGGAATGTGGCATACAAAGTTCAAATTCCAGTTGCGCTTCGGGCTATTTTCCCTGTATTCCACGTATCATAATTAAAGAAGTGCCTTCGTGTACCGGAGGAGCGAGTGGAAATTCGAGATATCAAGTTGAAGTCAGACTTGGTGTATGAGGAGAAACCCGTAGCGATTCTTGATCGCAAGGAACGGGAGACGCGTAATCGTGTGGTTAAGCTCTACAAGGTGTTGTGGAGCAACCACGGGGAAGAAGATGCCACTTGGGAGACGGAGGATTATTTAAAAGAAGTTTACAAAACATTCTTCGAAAATCAGTAAGCTTTCAAATCTCGGGATGAGATTTTTGTAAGGGGAGAGGGCTGTAACACCCCAGTGTTATGGTTGCACCAATCATGTGCATATCATGAGCATCATCATCTACTCAAAGCATATCATGATCATCATCTCTCTTGAGCCATGTCATTCTATGCAAAAATATGTTTTAAATTGCTTAAATAGGCTTCCTATGCTTATGTTTGAGTGAACCATGCTTGTGTTTGTGCTTAATTCCTTGGTAATTAGTTTATCTATGCTTAACTTCACTTTGGGAACAATGTTCATGTTGATCACTTCTCCAAAATATGCTTCTAAATCATACTTATGAAAATAGGCCTTAGAAACCTCTTTTGCTTAGGCTTTTAAAAAGTGTTTCATAAAATGTTCACATGTCAAAACTTTATACAACAAAGTTGTAGCAAATTTTATAAGGAACAAAAGTCCTTTTATGGCCATCTCATGAAAATGACCACAAATAGCTCAAAAGTGACCCACAAGGCAGATTTGGGGCTGTTTCCAACACTTAGAATATTTTCTAAGTCTTGGAACGAAACCAGTTTGCTCGATCGATTTTGAAAACTCTATATCTCTCAATCCCGGCCAATCTGGCCTTTGCTCTAGTTGACAAAGTTGTAGAACTCATTTGGAACTCCAACTTTGTCAACTGCACCATCTTCTAACTCGATCCGGTTTGAGAGATAATCATCGGTGAAGTTGCTCTGTCGCACTGTCACCGTTTCTTCTGAACCGAAGCCGAGCTCGCCGTCGTGGATGGCCAGAGCGCCACCTGTCCGCCAGATGGCACCCGTACGCCGGCGATGGCCCCGCTCATCAGGTCGACGGCGTTGGCATGGACGCCACGGCGCCCCGCACTCACTCAGCGCCCGTCCATTCTCCTCCTCCGCTCTCTCGCGCTCGCTCGGGCGGAAAACGCCGTCGCCATTGCCGCCGAGAGCTTCGCCAGCTCCTCGCGCCCTCGCCTCTGCGTCTTGCTTCGTCTCCGAGTGCCTCCAAGTCCGCCTCGAGCTCCTCCATCTTCTCCACCGATCAGTTGGACGAGATCTCCCCGAGGTGAGCGGCATTTCGCAAGTTCTCCGTCGTCGGGTTCGCGGCCACCGCGACACCGATTCCGGCGAACCTCACCGCTGCTCTACCCTTGTTCCCTTTCTTCTCTCTGGGTAGCGTTAGGGTCTGCTTAGGTCTTGGCGTCGGTCCACACCACGCCATTACGGCTGAAACCTCACCGTCGCGCGGGAACACGGCCGCTGCACCGCCGTGCTCACCGCCGACGAGCACCTCGCACGTGAGCAGGTTCACCGGAGCCGTTAGGGTTAGGCGCTCCTACCTCGAAAGCTCCGCGCTGACTCACTGATGCTTAAGCCGCCTTCCTCCGACGCTCTACCGGTCGGAGATGGCCGGCGTAAGCCGGAGTAGCTCCGCCGTGCCGCCATGGCCGACGGCGACCCCTCTCCGTAGCCGAAACCCTAGCACCACCTACCTCAATCGACGCGGAATCTTCCCAGGAGCAAGTTGGTGCCCTTGGATCCGCCGGAGAAGCTCACCGTTGGCGAGCATTGCCGGCGAAGGGGGTCCTCTGTCTCGGTGTCGCTGACACGCGGGTCCCACATGCCAGTGACTCAACGGTCACCCCCTTTTCTTTTATTCAAAACTGGAATTTTGACTTTCTTGCAAAAATCATATCTCCTGTTTCTGAGATCCAAAAATTGTAAAACAAATTTTATGGTATTCCTTGAGATGGCTAGTTTTTAATAAAAATATAAAATGAACCATGTTTCCTGGGAAATTATTTATTAAGTATTTAATCTTGTTAATCATGGATAAATTCATATCTCTGGTTATACTGCTTAGTTTACTCTGAAAATTTTATGGTAGTCTCTGTATGGTATTAGAATGCATTGATAAATATTTCATGATTTTTGGAGTACTGCAGCTTTGATATGTAATTTATGGTTGAAATGTGGCTTGTTTCTTTGATTAAATCATATAAAATAATTGGTACTTATGCTGGTGCTCTACTTTGGTAGTAAACCTGTTTATGGCATTCCTAATGTGTAAATAATCTGAAATCTGTTGTTTGGCATAATACAAGTCATGTTTCCCAATTTATGAAATAAGCACTTAGCTACATGGTAAATGTATATCTTTAATTTGGTATATGCAATTGCTCTAAAATTTTTATGGTGATGCTTTGATGCTTTATTTGTGTTCCTGTAATTTTTGTAGATTTTTCTGAGCACTTTGACTAGGCATCTTGTAATTATGCTTCTTTCTAGAAATAATTAATAAATGCCTTGTTAAGTAAATGTTTGGGGGTTGTCATCTGATGTTCTGGTAACCTTGTAATATGTTTGTGCTCATAAGCCATGTGGTTGGCATGGTTTATGTTTTGGTCATGTCATTAAATAATTACTTAATGGGGTTAAAGGCTGTTCTGGACAGCAAGGAAAGGATTTCACTTTGCTTAATGATAACTTGACTTTCTGTGAAACTTGTCTAAATCAAAGTTGGTCTAAACTTATTGAACTAGCTGTGGTTTAAATTTGAGGTCATTTGGCCAAGTAGTTTAAAAGTTATAGCTTTTCCAAGTTGGGTTCCAGGGATGGGTGTTCTCTGTTTTTCTGGGACAGAACCAGGAACCTTGTTTAAATGACTGGTTTAATATATGAATCATGCTATGATGTTTAAAGATGAATTGTAGCCAATTTCATAAGCTTTCCAGAATGTCTTTATTTGTGTTTGTTGGATCTGTCTATCATTAGTTATGATTTATTTACCAGGTTACTCTTGTTGTGTTGCTTGCTGATTTAGTATCATGGTAGATTTTGGGGCTAAGCTAACTTGTTTACTTGTGTGAGCTTGTATAAATTTTGCTCCGTAAATGAGTGTCCAGTGAGTTGCTTGTGTTATTAAGCATTCATCTTTAGCATGTGCATCTTCTTATTGTTCGAGCATGCAATAGGTGCATCGGACGCGACAGCCTCCTACGAGCTGCAGGCGAATCCCGAAGGTCAGGAGGGCAGCCAAGAGCTGGAGGTCCAGCAAGCCGGACCCGAGGAGCCAGAAGAAGAAGTTGAGTGCCTGAATCACGAGCCGGCGACGTTCGTGAAAGGCAAGCCACGGAGCATTCTAAGTCTCCCTTATTTTCGAAAGATCACTTAATATGTTCTATCTATTGATGCATTACGTATAGGAGTTGTGATGAAACTTTTGCTGCATTCTACTCTATCCTTGTCCAGATAACTCTCCACACCCTGGTTGTAGAGTTCGGATCGAGTAGCAGCTTAGCCTTGTTTAATCGGTAGAAGTCGGGTGATATCCTGTCACCTGCGCGATATAGGGTTATGTCGGATCACGATGGTCTATATGTGCTATCGTGGATGGAACCTAATTAATTTGACTTAAGCCGGGCGGAGTTTTGCAAGTTTGTAGTAACTCCGTCTGTGGCAGCTAAGGACCGATCGTTGTACGTCCTCTTGTCATGTTGAACGCATGCCTAACACTTAGTTGGCCGGATAACTCGTTCCGACTGCGAAGCCGAGTAGTATGACTCAGGCCGGAAGATCGGCAAGTATAAAGTGCGCACTACCGGAGGAAGTGCGGTGTGCGGGGACCATTGGCATAAGTCCAAAGACAGGTGAGTTAAAATTCCTGACCTCCTTGGGGGAGTGGTAGCCCTGGGAGTACGGCGCTGATCAGAGCCGCGATTCCTGAGTTGTACCAAAGGTGACCCGTTGGCTCTCCGGCAGGGGATGCTTGGGTGAGTGCTAGGAATAACCCTCCAGCTGGATAGGAATCCGATTCGAATCGCCGTCTCTCCCGGTTAGTGAGAACTTGACAGAGCAGTGGCAAACGTAGCATTCACTAATGAACTTGGTTTATGAAAATGATGATAGCAAGAAGAACATATGATCAACTTGATATGGTTATTATTGTTTGTAATAATCAAGTGATGTGTTATAGTATAGGTGCCAATCTAGTGGTAGGCTGATGATAATTAAATATGATGCTCTCAAAATAATTTAGTTGTGAGTTAAGCTTTTGGCAAAAGTTGAGTCAACCAGCTCCACTTGATATGTAGCCTTGCATGATCCTTGGTGTCTTTTATGTTTTACTAGACGGGTAAGTCTAGCTGAGTACATTCTCGTACTCAGGGTTTATTCCCACCTGTTGCAGATGACATCTTTTATGACGGCCTCTGCAAGACCTGTCTCCATCCCGCTGGGGATGAGGACTAACCATTGGGCACGGTTCTCTAACAATTTCGTCCCTGATGCTTTTGGAAGGATGGCATAGACTCTGGCAGTAACAGAAACTTGTGAACTGAACTTTGAACAAGTGTGTGTAACTATTTTGCTTCCGCTACTTCGAACTTGGGTTGTAATAACTTAATGACTCCGATGTGGTGCCGCTTCGACGGCAATGAATGACTATGTAACATTCGTTGTGTTTATGTTGAACTATTACGATCTTGGTTTGTTGCGAGTTGGTTTGAAGTCCTTCGTGATTTCAATTGACTACCGGGATTATATGGGCTCAAGTTTGGAAACTTGATTGCTTGGCGATCGTTTCTGCACTTGAACTCTTATAATTTGGTCGGTTCTGTGACACTATCGTCCTTACTTTTCTACTCCCCGACTCTAAGTATTTAAAATGAAATTTAATTCACATGACTAACATGAGTCTTGGCATTTAAAGATCCATATGTGACCCATAGTTTATTCTAGCATATGTTTATGCTTATGGGTACAAAAATTATATAGGAATACATTTTGACTAAATTGTTGATGAAAGTGACATAGATCTAAGCTCATCACACCAATCCTGTTCAAGGTACTTGGAATTTTATTTTAAATATCATAAAACCATAGTTTTATTCACTCCTCATTAGCAATGAAATTCCTACCAGAGCCAAAACATGTATGTCTGAAATAACCCTTGTGAGCAGCTTGCATATGTATTGAGTATGGTCAAATCATGTAGAGCATAGTGAGAGTTTTTGTCATAGTCCTAAGATCAAGATCTCACACACCACATTTTGCACCACTCTACACTGCGAGCATGCAACATCCCATTCCATCCCACAAATATATATGCTCCATATGCTCAATAGTATAGAATCTCTCTCTAAGAGTTAATTATAGATGAGACACAAAAGCAGAGGCAAAAAAAAGCTATCCTTGTCTCATAGAAATAAAGAAATAGAGAGAGCAAAGTCAATAAAGGAGCTATCTAGTCATCAGTCTCATATCACACGCACACTTGCACATCTTGATCTCGGACTATGACATTCCTCTCCTTAGATCCTTGCTTTGACATTACAATAAATACAATGCATGATATGCTACCTTGTTTTTCCCTACCAAGCTCCACATAAGCCTAATAGATGTAGGAAGTAGCAAGAAGGGCTGACAGTTATGCCTTGGTAAGATAGCTTTACAAACTAAGGGGTTTGAGAGAATGATAAATGAGGAGTCAGAATAAACTATGTGCTTTCTTTTGAACTATCACGAAAACTCTAAGCACCAAGAATAGAGGTTTGGGAGCTGATTTTGTCTTAGTAATGTTCCTCTTATCAACTTCTCAAGGAAATCTGCTAGACACTTACCACATAACCCATTTGCATGAGCTATGTCCTAAATACAACTATATGCACCATGATCTTTAACTTGTATATAACCTTTACTCGAGGACGAGTAAAGACTCAAGTGTGGGGGATCTTGTTGATGGTACTTTCACTATGATTTTTGACCACTAAAACCGTCATCAAAGGTTAAGTTTTGGGGATAACACCAACCAACTGAGTAGTGACATAGGTACAATTCACTTGGTTCCACATGTACATGTTATTATTTGGATGCAGGTGCAAACAACCACTAATCAAGCCTGATCAATCTCAAATGAAGAAAAGATGATCAAGAACCAAAACCACCACATATCAACAAAACATTTAAGATGACAAGTGGGGATAACATGTGGAGAAAGGTGGTGGGCCAACCCCCCAAATTGTAGGTCAGCCGACCTACACTTGGTGGGACGCCACCTGGCCCACACTCCCACCGACATCAGCATCTTATAGAAGATTGTTGGGACCCACATGGAGGCAATAGGTCGGTTGACTGACCTGTCATGTGGGCCCACCTTGAGTCGGTTCACTCCCACCGACATCCCCATGATGAACATGTGATGGAAATTCCCAACCATTGATCATATGGCAATTCCAAGGTCGGTTTGATCCAACGGTAGAGAAGGAGCACATGGATCGCTGACGTGGTGCTGGAGTAGCCCCTACTCCATCTCCCCCTATAAATACCCCCTTAGAGAGCCTAGTTAATAATGATGTATCCTAGGAAGAGCTACTCTTAGCTAAGTGTGAGAATAGAGAGAAGAGAGTGAGGAGTTCCCCGAGGAGGAGCCCTGGCTTGTCGGGAGTCGTCTTCCAGGAGCGCCTCAACGGATGTTTGTCTTCTAGTAAGTCTTCCTTCTAGTTGCCTTTCATCTAAGTACTTCTAGTATTTACTTTCTGTCTTAGTTTATTTTAAGTATACAACCGGCCTATCTGGCACATTGCTTTGCCTTGTGTGAAGTGCTCGAAACCTTAGCTGGGTCTAGAGTAGTAGAATTAGTGTAGACGTGGTGTCTAGACTAAGTCTGCCCTTGTGGACTTCTTGTCACACCTGAAGAACGCCAGCAGCGAAGCGTGACAGGCCTCTACTAGACATTAGGAGTTCTCTTTAGTGTGTTGTTAGGCAAGTTGCAAATAATAGTTGGCCTGCATGGTAGGTGTAACACCCTAGGTGTTAAGCATGCACTTAGCCTTGGCAAAGCAATGCATAAGCATCCTCATCAATCATAAGCATCATGAGCATGTCATTCTCTTCAAGTATGATTTTATGTGCATCATTTCATGTGTTTTAAATATGTTAAAAATAGGATGCTTGCTTCTAAAATTGTGAAACATTCAAATTAGGTTGCTTTATGTGTAAGAAGAATTAAGAACATTTTTGTACAATTTTTGGAGCTATGGAAATTGAGAAATGGAATTTATACAAAATATCCAAAATAACTTTATTTAAAAACCTAGAACTAAGTTTTAATTTGTAATTCAAATTCTATTTAGAATTTGGTCTTACCTATTAAAGCAAAGTTGTAGAGTTTTTAGTTTGGCACCACTTTGCTTTTGGGAGAAAGTGGTGAAAATGATTTGAAAATGGCCAAAATGAATTTATGAGAGAATTTGAGAAAAGAAATTCAAAAAAAAATAGAAAAGGGAAAGGGGGCGCTAGCAGGCCGCGGCCTCGCTTCTGGCCCGCTGGCCGAAGCCGGCCTGGCCCGCCCGCGCCTTCCCCTTCCCCCTCCTAGCGCTCGCGCCCGCGTCCGCGCGCGCGGACGGCCTCGCCGTGCCGCCGTGGCGCGCCGGCAGAGCCTGGCCGCCGCGTGGCGGGCATGCGGCGGCGTGGAGACGCCCTGGTCGGCCACCAGGAGCCCCTGGACGCGCCCGCCGAAGCCCCCGCTCCCATTTGCGCCCTCCACCGCTCGCTCTCGCCTCTCTGCTCGCCCTCGCGCAGCGCTCGCCGCTCCGCCGCACGCCATAGCCGCCGACGGCTCGGAGCTTCCCTCCCGGCCAGCTCCGGCCCTCTCCTTCCCCTTCGCGACCACCACCGGCTCCGCCTCGTCCTTCCGCGTCTCGTGCTTGCGCTCTTCCGCGCTCGGTAAGCCCTGCGTGCCCGCTAGAGCTCACCGAAGTGAGTCAGAGCTCCGGCGACCTCTCGGCTCGCACGGTTCTCCCTCTCCTCTCTGTCTCTGCTCGCGTTCATAGGTGCTTTGGGTCCGCCTTGACCTCGCGCACCTTTTCCCGTCACTAGCTCACGCTCTACCGCCGTGAAACGGCCGGACCACGGCGAGCAGCGCCGCCGCGTCCGCCATTCACGACGGCGAGGTAGTTCCGGTGCTCGTCCGGTGCCAAAGAGGGTACGGCTGGACTCGTCTTGTTCGCGCGAAGCCGTAGGTGCTCACGGTGTCGCCGGAAACCTCACCGGCGGCGAGATTCCGGCCGATCTTTGGCCGCGGGGTCACGGGGTGGATGACAGGTGGGGTCCCCTGACTCGCGTGTCCCGCCTGTCAGTGACTCCGAGGGTTTGAATCCGGGTGCGCTTAGCGTTTTGGGTGACTTTCCGTTTTAAAAGTTTTTCCAGGAAATGATTTAAATGTTCAAAAATCCATATCTTGATGAATATAGCTCCAAAAATGGTGAAATAAATTTTGGTGTGTTCCTTATTTCCAGATCTATAGCCTAGTATGATTGCATGTCATGTTTGAGTAACTTTCCTATAAGAATATAATTAATCCATGTTTTTCCTAAACTTGGAAAATGCATAGTAAATAAAATAGGGTTCACAAAAATGTAAAACTTGTTTTGCTGGCTCTGCATGTGTGTTTAACCACTGAGAAAATATTGTTACATATTATTTGGTGTATAAATGAATTTATGGTAATTTAAATGCTTGCATGGCAGTGCTTTATGATTTTTAATAATTAAATGGGTCATGCAATAAATCTGGAAAATTTTGTGGGTGTTTCTTATGATATTAGGTAAATTGTAAAAATATGAAATCTGTTGTTTGACACTTATATCACAGTAGGGTGATTATACTTGCCTTATCAATTAATCTTGTGATTTTTGTGGCTCAAAATAAGTAACCAAAAATTATAAAAAATTTACAGTAGACTTTATGATTAGCTAGTAGTCTCCTGTAATTTTTCTGGAATTTATTGGTGAACAGAATTGCATTTGATTTTTAATGGGCTTAGAAATGAATAAAGAAAATTATGAATGGCTGTGTATGTAGGTTGAATGAAATAAGTTGGGTTTGGTGTGTCTTTGAAGCATCATGGGGGTTGCTGGTTGCATTTGAAAAATATCTGTAGAAGAGAATGCAATAGATGTTTAACCCAAGTGCCTGTTCTTGGATGATGTTGCATACCTTGTGATGAGCATGACCAAGTGTATCATCCATGCATCATGTCATGGTCCTTTGGTACTTTCTCATACAAGCATCCACTCGGGCATCTCGCACTCCACTCATGAGCATATATGCATCATACAGGCTCGCAGGAGAACGAAGTGGGACCCGAGGAACCCGAGGAGATACAGGAGCAGGAACCTCCGGAAGCACAGGAACCCGGAGAGGAATTGCAAGAGTGTCCGGATCACCGACCCAGCACGTTTGAGAAAGGCAAGCCCCGGAGCATTCTAAGTCTCCCTATTCTCGCTAACTTATATAAAGTGCTATACTAGTTCTACTGTATTGCATATTAAGTGATAGGAGTTGCCTGATACCGTTGCTGCATGAGTACTCCTTGTTATTCCTACTCATTCAACTACCTTGTCCTATGTAGATAGGCACGGAGTCTATGCTTAGCTTGCTTAGTTCGGTAGAAGTCGGGTGATTCCCTGTCACCTGCGAGATATAGGTGGATACCTGCTTGATTAAGCATTGGTTGCTCGGGGAAAAGAATAACCAAGTGTGGAATGAATTTGGAGACCGGGCGGGGTCTTATGGTGGGTTAACCATGGTGCCCCTGCCTGTGTCGATTAAGGACCGATCGTTGACGGCCCTCTTGTCATGTTGAACGCATGCCCCACACTTAGCTGGAAGGATAAGTCGTTCCGACCGTGAAGCCTGAACACTATCCGGGCCGGGAATCGAGCCGCCATGCGCTGTATTGGTGATGGTTGAGGAGAACGACGAGGGCGCGGCGCGCAACCTTGGTATACCTTGGATACCTCGGTCGCCGGAACGGTCCTCGGGTACTGGCGGTGCCTGCCGAACCCGCGAATTGGTCCTGGATAGTGTAATACGGTGATCTGTAGCTCACTTGATCAGTGAGTGTGGTTTGTGTGGGGAATACCTCGCTAGCTGGTTAGAAATCGATTCGAATCGCCATCGCTCCTGGATAGTGAGCACTTGACATGAGCTTCGTCCTCGTAGTAAGGACTATGAAACACTTGGGTTATAATGATGAATGGTTTAGGAAATGCTATGATGAGGTACTATCATAGTTTCATATTGATTGTAATAGCACAGGAGCAAACCTAGATAATAGGTAATGATACTTTCAACTTGAGCAAATTAAAAGAAGAAAAGATTTAGGTAGGTTAGGGTAATAAAACCTTGCGGTCTTTGCAAAATGGTTGTCAGCTACCCCACCAAATAGCCTTCATGATCTTTGATGAGTCTTTATTTTAAGTTTATGACGGGTAAGTCTAGCTGAGTACCTTCTCGTACTCAGGGTTCTTTTCCCATGTTGTTTTGCAGATGGTCAAATGTACTATGGTTATTGCATCCTCTGTCTGTACCCCGCTATGGGTGATGACTAGACCAAGGGCGATGGTCACTCCGTCTCTTCCTTTGCTTTTGTGGGAATGACCAAACTATGGCACTGTATCAGACTTATCGTGTGTGTTGTAATTTCGAACTATGAAACTTCCGCTACTTGAAGAACTTGGTTTGTAATAACTTAAGTACTCCGATGTGTTTTCATGAATGTTGTAATTTGGATGTACTTATGGATGGCGGCCGCTAAACTTATTACAATCTTGGCTATATGCGATGTGTGGTTTGAAATCCTTCGAGATTTCACGGACTACCGGGATTATATGAGCTTAAGCGTGATGGTTCGACTATGCAAATAGTCACTATTAGGCTTAATCTCTTATAATTTGGTCGGTTCTGTTACAGCTGGCATCGGAGCAAGGTTTAGCGAGTTACTGTTCATAAGTACGTTTTAAACAAAAATCTAAACCGGTTTAGTAAAAGATTTAATTAATTAATTAATAATGATCAAGGTGTTAAACTAAGTTTTGGGAAAATTATCTAGTGTGCCATGGTCATATCCTTTATGCCCAGTTAAGGACTCTAAGGTGGCTAGCTAAGTACTGACTTGGGGGTTAATGCATCATATTTTTATTTCGTCGCTCATACGGCGTGCAATAGTATGAGTGCCATTCATTTGAGTGGTAATGTATGGATCAATTCTTCCTCTACGCCATGGTAAGTGGGAGTTGTGAGAGCATGATCAGATACACTGCCGGTCTAGGGAAGTGTTGTCAGGTGCTGTGTCATGCACACATGTTGGTGTGTCTTGGGAACAGTACCGCATGCTGGGAATTCCATCCTGAGAGGCGATGCCGTCCTTAGGGCGATGATGTGGGTAGTGACACGTCACATGCATGGATGGGTGTCTGTGTATGTGAAGTGTATAGTTTTAAATTTTGTTTTGCACGATCATACTGTGGGTGGGCTGAAATGAGTTTTCTGCAGGTACCCTAACCACGTTCTCGCTTAGAACGCTAGTTACGTTATGAGCGAACGTTGTATGCCACCGCGTATACCGCTTACTGTTAACCTTTGTTTTCTAAGTTTGTGAGATCGTAAGTTCGTACATGCATCATGTGCATTTCATATCATTGCTTACTTTCCCCCTTAATTTAATCTGTCTCAATTTTAAATGAAATAAATAAAGGTAATCCTTGCTCTTACCCACGGTATTCCATTTGCAGCAGATGGCACGCACTAGGCTCACCGCTCGCAAGTCCACTGGTGGGCGGGCCCCTCGCCGTCCGTTGGCAGCTAGGAGCTCGCGACATAAGAGCAAGTTCCTAGAGGAGTTTGGGATGCCCACTTTGCTTTGGAGGGTGCTCAGTTCGATGGGGTATCCCGAAGGAAGGGAGCCTCGCTACTATTGGGATAAGGAGCCGCTTGGTGACGAGACCCTGGTGGGGATCGAGGCAGTTGTCCCTACCAGTGGAGGAGACCCTGCTTGGGGCGGTTGGGTGTACGAGTCCCGAGGTGTCACGCCTTTCCACGGTGCCAGCAGGGCAGCTTTCGCAGTTTTGAGGGACCTCATGGAGAGGTTTCCACAGGAGCTGGCCCACGCCTTCGCTGGGGTGTTTCCCCGGGGTGACCCTTACACGTCGGTGTGGGATCAGTCCGAGGTGAATGCTCTAGAGAGGAGTGCGAATGAGGACCAGCACAGTGACAGTGTAGCTATGAGTGCCATGTACGCGTTGATGAAGACCTATGGAGGCCTGGAGCGTTGTTTGGGTCGCTTGTCCGGGTCTCTTCTCACCGTCCAAGATGAGAAGCGTCAGTTGCAGCGTGAGTTTGACTCTGAGGTTGAGAGGCTACAGGCAGAGTTGGCTCGTGTGACCAGAGAGAGAGACCAGGCAGTCCAGAAGAACAGTGAGCTGAGTCAGGACCTGCTTGCAGTGCGAGAGCAGAAGGACAGGGTGACTACTGCTCACAGGAACTGCGAGCGCATGCTAGTCCATGTGCTTGGACAGAGGAATGAAGCCTGGCACGAGGAGGACACTTTGAGGGCCCGACAGCTAGAGCTAGAGCAGCAGCTAGCTAATGCTGAGGAGTACAATGAAAACTTGCATGAGGAGATCCACCAGCTGCATAACCAGCTCCACCCTCACCACCTGCCTGGAGCAGCGGAGCTAGACTCTGAGGACGAGATGGACGCGGATCCCGAGATAGGAGCAGCTGCTAGTGGTGATGAAGATGAGGATGGCTCCGGCATGGACAGTGACCACAGCGAGTAGATGCTAGGGCTCTAGAGCTAGTCTTTCCTCTTTTGTGATGTATGTTGCATGGCATGTCATGTACTTTTGGATCTGGGCTGTGTAAGACTTTATGAGTTGATGCTGAAAGTCCAGTGTATGTATGCTGGCAAGTTGGATGTATGCAAACCTTGTTGCGTGAATGTTAAGTAATCTGTTAGTGATGTTGTGCGTGGATGACGAGTTGTTGTGCCTTTGTTTATTGTGTGAATTTATTCCCTCAGTAAATTCAGTATGGCACGATTTTACACATTTTCTACCGGTTGATGGCAACTCCTAACGATTGCTTATCATTGGCGTATGCAGATGGTGCAAACACGTGGCGGGGGTAACAGCAATCCGGGTCTTGGAGCAGGTACGTCAGGAGGTGGGGCTCAACGGAATGAGGACAGAGCACCAACACCGCCCCCACCACCGCCTCCCCCGTACACTGCGGATGTGTTTTTCGCGCAGTTTTTGGGAAGCCAACGCAACATTGAACAGATGCAGCGCAACATGGAAGAAGCTTTGCGCAACATAGCTGACAACACCCGTCGTGGAGATAATCAGGGTGGCCGGGAGGTCAACCAGTACAGTTCGTTCAAGGACTTCATGGATACCAAGCCACCAATCTTTAAGGAGGCCTTGGAGCCGCTCGAAGTAGATGAGTGGATCAACACCATGGAGCAGAAGTTTCGTCTTCTCCGAATGACAGAAGAACTCAAGGCTGAGTATGCGGCACATCAGTTGCAAGGACCTGCTGGGATTTGGTGGTCCCATCACCGTACCACCTACCCAGAGGGGACACCAATCACCTGGAACCGCTTCACCACCGCTTTCCGGGGAAATTACATTCCTCCTGGTGTGGTTGAAATGAAGGTTGGGGAGTTCATGAGGCTGTCCCAAGGGACGAAGTCTGTGAAGGAGTATCTACACGCTTTCAACAATCTCGCTCGCTATGCCCATGAGTTTGTGAACACGGAGGCTAAGAAGATTGCTAGTTTCCAGAGAGGCTTGAATCCAAAGATGCTGAAGACCATGGGTACAGGGGCCAGGGCTACTTTCAATGCCTATATCAGTGACTGTCTGACCCAAGAGAACAATAACAACAACTACAGTGCATCCAAGTCACGTAAAAGGGCTTTTGAAGCAGGATCATCCCAGTCCAGGGCACCGGTGGCGGGGCGACAGCAGTATCGTCCTCCTGCCCCGGGTGCTAGGTTCCGACCACCGCAGAGAAGGAACACCGGGCATCCAACCCAGCAGAAGCCGTACAAGGTGGCGATAGCTCCTGCCAAGCCAAAGGCAATTCAAGCCGCAGCACCTGCCGCCAACAATGCGCCCAAGGGTCTGTGCTATAACTGCCACAAGATGGGGCACTTTGCTAAGGAATGTCCCCACCCCAAGAGGCAGCAGCCAACCTATCCAGCTCGTGTGCATCATACCTCGATTGAGGAAATCCCGGAAGGAGAACCAGTAACAGCTGTTATGTTTTCCGTCAACCAACATCTTGCAGTTGTTTTGTTTGATTCTGGATCATCGCATTCATTCATGAGCCAAGCATTTGCACAAAAGCATAATCAACCAGTTACAGATCTGGGCTATGGCTACCGCATCAGCTCAGCAGGGGCAGATGTGTTGACCAATAGAGTGGTCCGAGGGGCAACCCTGGATATAAGTGGCCGAGTTTTTCGGGTAAATCTAGTGGTCATGCCTGGGTTAGTTTTGGATGTTATCATGGGCATGAACTGGATGAGAGAATGGGATGCTGTCATAGATACTGGGAAGAGGATGTTATCTCTCAGAGAACCACAGGGCAGTAACTCTTTTCAAGTACCTCTGCCCCGTCGTCTTGACTTTGCTAGCATCTCCTGTGCTACGCACGTGGTCCCTTTACCACAGATCCTAGTAGTCTGTGAGTTCCCTGATGTGTTTCCCGAGGAGTTACCAGGACTTCCCCCAGATAGGGAGGTAGAGTTTGCAATCGAGTTGATACCAGGTACAGCACCAATATCTAGAAGGCCATACCGGATGCCACCAAACGAACTCGCAGAGTTGAAGAAACAACTGAAGGAGTTACTAGAAAAAGGGTTCATCCAGCCCAGCTCATCGGAATGGGGTTGTCCAGCGTTGTTTGTGAAAAAGAAGGATCAGTCGTTGCGCATGTGCGTGGACTATCGACCACTCAATGCAGTGACAATCAAAAATAAGTATCCCTTGCCAAGGATTGATATCCTGTTTGATCACTTATCCAAGGCAAGAGTGTTTTCTAAGATAGATTTGAGATCTGGGTATCACCAAATCAAGATTCGTCCGCAAGATATCCCGAAGACTGCTTTTTCCACCAGGTATGGGTTGTACGAGTATCTTGTCATGTCCTTTGGGTTGACAAATGCTCCTGCATACTTTATGTATCTGATGAATTCGGTCTTTATGCCTGAATTGGATAAGTCTGTTGTTGTGTTTATCGACGATATCCTGGTGTATTCAGAAAATGAGCAAGATCACGCCGAACATCTGAGAATCGTGCTGACACGATTACGAGAGCACCAGTTATATGCCAAGTTCAGCAAGTGTGAGTTCTGGTTAAAGAGAGTTCCTTTCCTAGGGCACATTCTGTCTGAAGAAGGAATTGCTGTGGATCCATCAAAAGTGCAGGAAGTCATGGACTGGAAGGCACCAACTTCGGTCTCGGAAGTTAGAAGTTTTCTTGGTCTGGCCGGGTATTATCGTCGTTTTATACCTGACTTCTCCAAGATTGCTAAGCCAATGACAAGTTTGCTACAAAAGGACCATAAGTTTGTCTGGACGGAAGGGTGTGAGTTAGCCTTCCGCACCTTGCGAAAGTTGCTAACCACTGCTCCCGTTCTGGCACAACCTAATATAGAGAAGCCTTTTGATGTGTTTTGTGACGCATCGAAGAGTGGCCTGGGGTGTGTGTTGATGCAAGATGGCAGGGTGATAGCTTATGCTTCCCGACAGTTGAGAAAGCATGAAGTCAACTATCCAACGCACGACCTTGAGTTAGCAGCAGTGGTACATGCTTTGAAGATATGGAGACATTATCTGCTAGGAAATAAGTGTCACATTTACACCGATCACAAGAGTTTGAAGTACATCTTCACCCAGTCCGAGCTGAATATGAGGCAACGACGGTGGTTAGAGCTAATCAAGGATTATGACCTGGAAGTTCACTATCATCCAGGCAAAGCTAATGTGGTCGCAGATGCTTTGAGTCGCAAACCACACTATCAAATGGTTCAACCGTTGTTTGAAGATGGGTTCAATCTTATGCATCCTGAGGTCTTATGTCATATACAACTCAGTTGTTCACTCGAGAGTCAAGTCATTGAAGGTCAGAAAACGGACAAGGGTATTTTCCACATCAAAGAGAAGATCAAAGATGACCCAAAGACTCAGTTTCGGGTTGATGAGAAGGGGGTACTGTGGTTTCAACAGCGGTTAGTGGTCCCAAAAGATCGGGAGTTGAAGAATCGCATCATGGATGAAGCTCATCTCTCTAAGCTTTCTATTCATCCTGGCAGTAGCAAAATGTATCAAGATCTAAGGCCCCACTTTTGGTGGACCAAGATGAAGAAAGAAATAGCCGCTTATGTGGCCCGTTGTGACACGTGTTGCAGAGTTAAGGCCATCCATATGAAACCTGCAGGTCTGTTACAACCGTTATCAGTTCCGGAGTGGAAATGGGAAGAGGTCAGTATGGACTTTATCACCGGCTTACCGACAACCAGGAAGGGGAATGACTCGATTTGGGTAATCATAGATCGATTAACCAAGTCGGCTCATTTCATTCCAGTCAAGAACACATACAGACCTCCCGAGTATGCTGATATATATATGGCTGAGATCGTCAAGTTGCATGGTATCCCCAAAACCATCATATCGGATAGAGGACCGCAGTTCACCGCTCACTTCTGGGAGCGCATGCATAAGAGTTTGGGGACCAGTCTGATAAGAAGCACGGCATACCATCCCCAGACTTCAGGCCAAACTGAAAGGCTAAATCAAGTGTTAGAAGATATGCTGAGGGCCTGTGTGTTATCATCCAAAGGATCGTGGGAATCGTGGTTACCTTTAGCTGAGTTCTCCTACAATAATAGTTATCAAGAGAGCATCAAGATGGCCCCGTTCGAAGCTTTGTATGGTCGAAGATGTAGAACTCCGTTAAACTGGGTGGAACCTGGGGAAAGAAGATACTATGGTATCGACTTTGTGAATGATGCCGAGAAAAAGGTGCAGATTATACAGCAACATATGCAAGCAGCGCAATCACGGCAGAAGAGTTATGCTGACAAGAGGAGAAGGCCGCTTGAGTTCAAAGTAGGCGACTATGTGTATCTCAAGGTTACGCCAATGAAGAAAGTTCAACGTTTCTGAGTTCGAAGCAAGCTTGCACCCAGATATGTGGGACCATACCAAGTGCTAGAAAGGAAAGGCCCAGTGGCCTACAAGGTTCAGTTACCTGAGGGGATGAGCTCGATCTTTCCGGTCTTCCATGTGTCGCAACTACGGAAATGTTTGAAGGTGCCGGAGCAAAGAATCGAACCTCGAGGAATCAAGATAAAAGCGGACTTGGAATATAAAGAGCAGCCAGTGGGAATTGTGGATACCAAGGAGCGAGTAACCCGAAATAGAGTTGTTCGAACATACAAGGTGGTGTGGAGTCATCATGACGATAGGGATGCCACTTGGGAAACAGAGGATTACTTAAAAACAGTTTATCCAAAATTTCACAAGAAATGGTTAGTAACCCAAAATCTCGGGACGAGATTTCCCTAAGGGGGGAAGGGCTGTAACACCCTAGGTGTTAAGCATGCACTTAGCCTTGGCAAAGCAATGCATAAGCATCCTCATCAATCATAAGCATCTTGAGCATGTCATTCTCTTCAAGTATGATTTTATGTGCATCATTTCATGTGTTTTAAATATGTTAAAAATAGGATGCTTGCTTCTAAAATTGTGAAACATTCAAATTAGGTTGCTTTATGTGTAAGAAGAATTAAGAACATTTTTGTACAATTTTTGGAGCAATGGAAATTGAGAAATGGAATTTATACAAAATATCCAAAATAACTTTGTTTAAAAACCTAGAACTAAGTTTTAATTTGTAATTCAAATTCGATTTAGAATTTGGTCTTACCTATTAAAGCAAAGTTGTAGAGTTTTTAGTTTGGCACCACTTTGCTTTTGGGAGAAAGTGGTGAAAATGATTTGAAAATGGCCAAAATGAATTTATGAGAGAATTTTAGAAAAGAAATTCAAAAAAAAAATAGAAAAGGGAAAGGGGGCGCTAGCAGGCCGCGGCCTCGCTTCTGGCCCGCTGGCCGAAGCCGGCCTGGCCCGCCCGCGCCTTCCCCTTCCCCCTCCTCGCGCTCGCGCCCGCGTCCGCGCGCGCGGACGGCCTCGCCGTGCCGCCGTGGCGCGCCGGCAGAGCCTGGCCGCCACGTGGCGGGCATGCGGCGGCGTGGAGACGCCCTGGTCGGCCACCAGGAGCCCCTGGACGCGCCCGCCGAAGCCCCCGGTCCCATTTGCGCCCTCCACCGCTCGCTCTCGCCTCTCTGCTCGCCCTCGCGCAGTGTTCGCCGCTCCGCCGCACGCCATAGCCGCCGACGGCTCGGAGCTTCCCTCCCGGCCAGCTCCGGCCCTCTCCTTCCCCTTCGCGACCACCACCGGCTCCGCCTAGTCCTTCCGCGTCTCGTGCTTGCGCTCTTCCGCGCTCGGTAAGCCCTGCGTGCCCGCTAGAGCTCACCGGAGTGAGTCAGAGCTCCGGCGACCTCTCGGCTCGCACGGTTCTCCCTCTCCTCTCTGTCTCTGCTCGCGTTCATAGGTGCTTTGGGTCCGCCTTGACCTCGCGCACCTTTTCCCGTCACTAGCTCACGCTCTACCGCCGTGAAACGGCCGGACCACGGCGAGCAGCGCCGCCGCGTCCGCCATTCACGACGGCGAGGTAGTTCCGGTGCTCGTCCGGTGCCAAAGAGGGTACGGCTGGACTCGTCTTGTTCGCGCGAAGCCGTAGGTGCTCACGGTGTCGCCGGAAACCTCACCGGCGGCGAGATTCCGGCCGATCTTTGGCCGCGGGGTAACGGGGTGGACGACAGGTGGGGTCCCCTGACTCGCGTGTCCCGCCTGTCAGTGACTCCGAGGGTTTGAATCCGGGTGCGCTTAGCGTTTTGGGTGACTTTCCGTTTTAAAAGTTTTTCCAGGAAATGATTTAAATGTTCAAAAATCCATATCTTGATGAATATAGCTCCAAAAATGGTGAAATAAATTTTGGTGTGTTCCTTATTTCCAGATCTATAGCCTAGTATGATTGCATGTCATGTTTGAGTAACTTTCATGTAAGAATATAATTAATCCATGTTTTTCCTAAACTTGGAAAATGCATAGTAAATAAAATAGGGTTCAGAAAAATGTAAAACTTGTTTTGCTGGCTCTGCATGTGTGTTTAACCACTGAGAAAATATTGTTACATATTATTTGGTGTATAAATGAATTTATGGTAATTTAAATGCTTGCATGGCAGTGCTTTATGATTTTTAATAATTAAATGGGTCATGCAATAAATCTGGAAAATTTTGTGGGTGTTTCTTATGATATTAGGTAAATTGTAAAAATATGAAATCTGTTGTTTGACACTTATATCACAGTAGGGTGATTATACTTGCCTTATCAATTAATCTTGTGATTTTTGTGGCTCAAAATAAGTAACCAAAAATTATGAAAAATTTACAGTAGACTTTATGATTAGCTAGTAGTCTCCTGTAATTTTTCTGGAATTTATTGGTGAACAGAATTGCATTTGATTTTTAATGGGCTTAGAAATGAATAAAGAAAATTCTGAATGGCTGTGTATGTAGGTTGAATGAAATAAGTTGGGTTTGGTGTATCTTTGAAGCATCATGGGGGTTGCTGGTTGCATTTGAAAAATATCTGTAGAAGAGAATGCAATAGATGTTTAACCCAAGTGCCTGTTCTTGGATGATGTTGCATACCTTGTGATGAGCATGACCAAGTGTATCATCCATGCATCATGTCATGGTCCTTTGGTACTTTCTCATACAAGCATCCACTCGGGCATCTCGCACTCCTCTCATGAGCATATATGCATCATACAGGCTCGCAGGAGAACGAAGTGGGACCCGAGGAACCCGAGGAGATACAGGAGCAGGAACCTCTGGAAGCACAGGAACCCGGAAAGGAATTGCAAGAGTGTCCGGATCACCGACCCAGCACGTTTGAGAAAGGCAAGCCCCGGAGCATTCTAAGTCTCCCTATTCTCGCTAACTTATATAAAGTGCTATACTTGTTCTACTGTATTGCATATTAAGTGATAGGAGTTGCCTGATACCGTTGCTGCATGAGTACTCCTTGTTATTCCTACTCATTCAACTACCTTGTCCTATGTAGATAGGCACGGAGTCTATGCTTAGCTTGCTTAGTTCGGTAGAAGTCGGGTGATTCCCTGTCACCTGCGAGATATAGGTGGATACCTGCTTGATTAAGCATTGGTTGCTTGGGGAAAAGAATAACCAAGTGTGGAATGAATTTGGAGACCGGGCGGGGTCTTATGGTGGGTTAACCATGGTGCCCCTGCCTGTGTCGATTAAGGACCGATCGTTGACGGCCTCTTGTCATGTTGAACGCATGCCCCACACTTAGCTGGAAGGATAAGTCGTTCCGACCGCGAAGCCTGAACACTAGACGGGCCGGGAATCGAGCCGCCATGCGCTGTATTGGTGATGGTTGAGGAGAACGACGAGGGCGCGGCGCGCAACCTTGGTATACCTTGGATACCTCGGTCGCCGGAACGGTCCTCGGGTACTGGCGGTGCCTGCCGAACCCGCGAATTGGTCCTGGATAGTGTAATACGGTGATCTGTAGCTCACTTGATCAGTGAGTGTGGTTTGTGTGGGGAATACCTCGCCAGCTGGTTAGAAATCGATTCGAATCGCCATCGCTCCTGGATAGTGAGCACTTGACATGAGCTTCGTCCTTGTAGTAAGGACTATGAAACACTTGGGTTATAATGATGAATGGTTTAGGAAATGCTATGATGAGGTACTATCATAGTTTCATATTGATTGTAATAGCACAGGAGCAAACCTAGATAATAGGTAATGATACTTTCAACTTGAGCAAATTAAAAGAAGAAAAGATTTAGGTAGGTTAGGGTAATAAAACCTTGCGGTCTTTGCAAAATGGTTGTCAGCTACCCCACCAAATAGCCTTCATGATCCTTGATGAGTCTTTATTTTAAGTTTATGACGGGTAAGTCTAGCTGAGTACCTTCTCGTACTCAGGGTTCTTTTCCCATGTTGTTTTGCAGATGGTCAAATGTACTATGGTTATTGCATCCTCTGTCTGTACCCCGCTATGGGTGATGACTAGACCAAGGGCGATGGTCACTCCGTCTCTTCCTTTGCTTTTGTGGGAATGACCAAACTATGGCACTGTATCAGACTTATCGTGTGTGTTGTAATTTCGAACTATGAAACTTCCGCTACTTGAAGAACTTGGTTTGTAATAACTTAAGTACTCCGATGTGTTTTCATGAATGTTGTAATTTGGATGTACTTATGGATGGCGGCCGCTAAACTTATTACGATCTTGGCTATATGCGATGTGTGGTTTGAAATCCTTCGAGATTTCACGGACTACCGGGATTATATGGGCTTAAGCGTGATGGTTCGACTATGCAAATAGTCGCTATTAGGCTTAATCTCTTATAATTTGGTCGGTTCTGTTACAGTATCTGCCTAGGGAAGTGTTTCGCCACACCCTTTTCACCTATCGGCCATAGTAGGAAGGGAGTTAACTCTCAAGTATACTAAGGATAGCTTAGCCAGAAGCCAAATACTCGAAATACCTCTCCACCCAATCCTAGGCCCTTTGATCATCATCCGACGACTCAATTGGTCTAGTTAGTCCACATCTCGTTCCCTGTAGAAAATATGATACCTAGAATACTCCTAGTGAAGTGCTACATTGACCACCATTCGCTTGCGGTAAAACCGTTTGCCACTTCTGGTTTCACACAAGCATTTCTAGTGTTGTGCCAAGGACTGACAATCTTAGGTAGTGACGCTAAGAAGAGTCAACATCTACATCGACGAAGAATCTAGATTTCCTCTCCTTTTCAACCTTGCCAATGAGGCACTGAACAAAGATAACGATATGGTGATGGCTATTATCACTCCCCGAGCAATTCTGGTCAACACATTCAGCAGTGGAAAGAACACTAACATCACTTACAAGTTTTACAACCCATCAGCAGTAGCACGTCAGTTAGCCTTTGGAAAATTACCAATCAGGCTCTGTTATGCCGATGTGATCAAGCCAAGAGAAGACATCACCTGTGGTTTTGACTGGGACAAAGTTGTCTGTCGAGGGTACCAGTAAGGGGTATACTAACTGATGCACATAACAAGATTATCTGTACACAGATCAAGGCCCTCAACTCGACGCTCTGATCAGTCACATGCACAATCATCAACGGCCGCAGCCTCGAAGACGGAAAAGGTGTCGAGCGAACCACACAAGGGTCGAGCGCCAACTACCGTCGAATACGGAAATAGGCTCGAGCGAACCAGGAGGCGTCGAGCGCAAGGACACCGCCCGCCGCCTGACGCGCGCATGAGAACCCAGGCATTTAATGCGCCTGTCGCTTTCCCACCTAACACGCTAGTCACGAGAAGCGTGATGTGGAACAGGCACCCGTCCCGTCATTCTTTTTGCAGCCTTCCCCACCGAATGACCCAGAGCGTGTCAGAATGCGGGAAGCCGGGATGGAACGTCTAGTCAGGACCCCCTCGAGACGCCAAAAGTCAATACTCTGGATAGAAAGGTGCTACATAGCGTCCGACCCTCGACCGGACATGTTTCCTTCCTGGGGAAGGGTTAGACGTCGACTGACGGCACTGCCACCACTCTGACGTATCAGCCGCCATGATGTACAGGCGTGCAACGGACAAATCGGCCCAAGACGGCGTACAGAGTGGGATACAAGGGCACACGCAATCATCATCAAGCTACCAAGACGAGACGGCTCGAGACCACACCGGTACGGAGGCCTCGAGTAGGTCCGCGCGCCGTACCCCTATCGACCCCTACTTAGATACCTACATATGTACCCTGGTCTTCCCCTTGGAACTATAAAAGGGGAAGCCCGGGAGCGACCACAGGGGGACATCACGCAACATAACACCCATACGTAGTAGAGTCTCCATACTCCATCTCATTCTACCCCACGCTTGTATTCGCCCCTGTACAAGCACTTAGGTGCAAGATAATACAAACTCCCCTCCCCCGCTGGACGTAGGGCCTTCTCTTGCCCGAACCAGGATAAATCTTTGTGTCTTCTTGCATCACCATCTGGAAAAGGGAGCACGCATACAAATTTACTCGTTGGTGTGACCCCCCGTGGGGAAAACACCGACAGTTGGCGCGCCAGGTAGGGGTCCTGCGTGTTTTTCATCGATTTCCCGTTCCTTTCCAGATGGCCACTCTCGCCTCGCCGATTCCACGCTCCACGGTGATTTGGTTTGGGAGTCTCGAGTTCATGTCTACTGGCTCCGGCTATGACACGATCTTGCTCTCGATCAAAGGACTGGGAGGAGCCCGCGTTGCGCCAGTGCGGTTGAGGGCCCCGAGACGCCCTCGCCACCACGCCTCCCTGCCCAAGAAGAGGCGTGGACAGCACTATCGTCGCCCCTCTGCCTCGTCACGACCAGCAGTTCGCGCTACGCAGGAGGTGACACAAAAGCTGGCAGCACCGTGAGCCGGAACCGTGGTCATGCCGGCTCAGCATCACACGACGACAAGAGGTGACGCACCCCGCGCGCTCTCCCCCACCGCTAGGTTACTTCCACATGGGTTGCTCACTCCAAGAAGGGCATTGCCATTCGGATTGGACAACGCCGCGACATCGCTCGCCAGGGCGATATGCCCAAGCACCCAGACTTACGTGGAGAGACCAATGGTCCTCCCACGTGACTCTGAAGCACAGCCGCCGACGTCTGAGCTGCCAGATTTCTCCCAGTACGTGGCCTCTGTCGCCTAGGCCCAGGACGATACACAATAACCTCGCTCAGGCAGCGGCTGCTGGAGGACAGATGTGGATGTTTCTACGCTGCCGAGCCAGACTCCGACTCCGAGACCGATAGCTACGACCCTACTAGGGAATGCTATCACGTCGACGGAGCGGTAGAAACAACTGACGAGACGTAGGATGCCGCTACCAGCGGTCGAGCCCCTGCAGCAAGAGAAGACCCCAGGACGCCTCGGAACAACGGACAGGTCGACCCTCTTCCACAGGAAGACAGGGCAGCGCAACTTGCGCAGCTGCGAGAGCTCAAGACAAAGCTTGACGAGGATCGTGAGTGCCTCGTCCTGCTCGAGCAAATCCTAGAGCAAGACTTGCCTTACCCACCAAGCGGAATTGTCCGTAGATGAACTCGAGAGGTACACCGACAAATTGTCGAGGACGCGGAGCCAGAGCAGCCCGTTAGCCGTTTCCCTCGAGCAGGCCAGAATGTAGTGGCAGCAACAATGCTGCTGCGTAACATGCCAGAACCATCGAACTCCCAAGCTTGACGCATTCGAGACGAGGTACAGACTCTGCTCCAAGTGGCGGCAGTTCAACAAGCCGAAAGCTCGGCTTCACGACGTCGAGGAGCTGCCACTGAAAAGCGCGATGAGCCAGCCCAAAACGAAAAGGAGGTGTCAGTCCATGAACAGCCACCCCCCCGAGCAAAAAAGACCACGCTCATCCTCCCCGTTGACAACCAACGTCGACACGACGCACGACGCGACATTGAAGAGAATCGACGCCGTCGGCATGGGGACGCGGAAGAGCGCGGTTACAGCGCACATCGCGGTGGGAGGTACGACAGCGATGAGGACCGGATGGCCCCCGAGCCACCAGGCCCACGGTTGTTTAGCAGGGCAATCCGCAGCACGCCACTGCCCAGTCCGTTCTGACCCCCGACCAGCATCGCGAAGTACAGCGGTGAAACCAAACCAAAGTTGTGGCTAGCCGATTTCAGGCTGGCCTGTCAGCTAGGAGGTGCTCGAGGAGATGATCGAGCCATCATCAAACAGCTACCGCTTTTCCTCTCCGACACCGCCCCTCGATGGCTCGAGGAACTCCCAGCTGATCAGATCCACGATTGGGTCGATTTGGTTAGAGTTTTCGAGGGTAATTTCAAAGGGACCTACATACGACCCGGCAACTCGTGGGACCTCAGCAAATGCAAGCAGAGGTCAGGGGAAACTCTTCGAGAGTACGCTCGACGCTTCTCGAAGCAGCGCACCGAGCTACCGCATATCCCCAACCACGACGTCATCCTGGCCTTTGTCTCTGGTACCACCAATCGAGACTTGGTACGGGAATTGGGCCGGAATCGCCCTCAGACCGTCGATGAGCTGATGGAGGTAGTGGCAAACTACGCAGCAGGGGAGGAAGCGATCGGCGCCTTCTTCGGCTGTGAAGGAAGGAAAGGCAAGCAGCCCACCGATGAAGATGGGACCCCCAGTTGAGGGCCCAAGAAGAACAAGAAGAAGCAGAAAGCGCGGCAGTTCAAGCGGGAAGACTTCGACGACGATCTCGTCGCCGCCATGGAACGCAAGAGGCCTCGAGGCCCTCCAGATGGAGGCATCTTCGATAAGATGCTAGAGGAGCCATGCCCTTACCATAAGGGAGGAGCCAACCACAAGCTCAAGGACTGTCGTATGCTGAAAAAGCATTTCGACAGTCTAGGGTTCAAAAAGGACGCACACGACGACCCAAAAAATGAGAAGGGTGGCAACAAGGAGGACAACAAAGACGACGATGGCTTCCCAGCCGTCCACGACTGCTACATGATCTATGGTGGGCCCTCGACGCAGTTGACCACAAGGTAGCGCAAGAGGGAATGCTGTGAGGTCTTCGCGGCAAGGATGGCGGTGCCCCAGTACCTCAGCTGGTCGAGCACCCCCATCACCTTCGATCGAGAGGACCACCAAGACAAGGTAGTTGCCCCAGGCGTCTACCCGCTCGTCGTCGACCCCATCATCGTCAACACCCGGGTTTCAAAGGTGCTGATGGACGGCAGCAGCAGCCTCAACATCATTTACCTCGAGACCCTCGACCTCCTCGGCATCGACTGGGGGCGGCTCCAACCAAGCGCCGGCGGTTTCCATGGCGTCGTGCCAGGGAAGAACTCGCTGCCGGTGGGTCGAATCGATCTACCGGTCTGCTTTGGAACGGCGGCTAACTTCAGAAAGGAGACCCTCACCTTTGAGGTGGTTGGGTTCCGGGGCACGTACCACGCCATCATCGGGCGCTCGGGCTACGCCAAATTCATGGCTATACCTAACTACACCTACTTGAAGCTGAAGATGCCCGGTCCAAAGGGCGTCATCACCGTCAGCTCCTCCTTCGAGCACGCTTACGAGTGCGACGTCGAGTGCGTCGAGTATGGGGAAGTGGTCGAGAGTTCCACCGAGCTCGCCTCGAAGCTCGAGGCCCTGGCTGCTGAGGCTCCAGAGCCCAAGCGCCACGCAGGCAGCTTCGAGCTGGCGGAAGAAACCAAGAAGATCCCGCTCGACCCCAACAACTCCGACGGCAAGGTGCTGACGATCAGCGCCGACCTTGACCCCAAATAGGAAGCCGTGCTCATCGACTTTCTCCGTACAAACGCCGACATGTTTGCATGGAGTCCCTCGGACATGCCTGGCATACCGAGGGAAGTCGCCGAGAACTCCTTGGAGATTCGAGCCGGTTCCAAGCCAGTGAAGCAGAGGTTGCGCCGATTCGACGAGGAGAAGCGCAAGATCATTGGCGAGGAGATCCAAAAGCTTTTGACGGCCGGATTCATCAAGGAGGTTCACCATCCCGACTGGTTAGCAAATCCTGTACTAGTTAAGAAAAAGAATGGGAAAATGCGGATGTGGGTCGATTATACATGTTTAAATAAAGCATGTCCGAAAGTTCCTTTTCCATTACCTCGTATCGATCAAATTGTTGATTCAACAGCGGGATATGAAACCCTTTCTTTCCTTGATGCATATTCTGGTTACCATCAAATAAAAATGAAAGAGTCCGACCAGCTCGCGACATCTTTTATCACACCCTTTGGGATGTATTGCTATGTAACCATGCCGTTCGGGCTTCGAAACGCGGGGGCCACATATCAGTATTGCATGCTCCACGTGTTTGGCAAGCACATAGGCTCGATGGTCAAGGCCTATGTCGACGACATCGTCGTCAAGTCAAAACGGCGGGGAGACCTTATCCAGGACCTCGAGATCGCTTTCAGCTGTTTACGCACCAACCAGATCAAACTCAACCCCGAGAAATGCGTTTTCGGCGTACCTCGAGGTATGCTCCTTGGATACATCGTTTCCCAGCGCGGCATCGAGGCCAACCCCGAGAAGGTCTCGGCCATCACAAGAATGGGACCGTTCCGAGACACCAAGGGTGTGTAGAGAGTCACGGGATGCTTAGCGGCGCTGAGTCGTTTCATCTCGAGGTTAGGAGAAAAGGAGTTGTCGTTGTATCGACTCCTGAAGAAAGTCGAGCATTTCTCTTGGACCCCCGAGGTCGAGGAAGCCCTCGAAAACCTAAAGAAAACGCTGACTTCAGCACCGGTCCTGGTCCCACCTCAGCCTGTAGAACCACTGCTCCTTTACGTTGCCTCGACGACTCAGGTCGTCAGTGCAGCTGTTGTTGTCGAGATGCAGGAGGAGGAGCATGCGTTGCCAGTCCAGAGGCCGGTCTATTTCATCAGCGAGGTGCTCTCGGAGACCAAGGCGCGTTACCCCCAAATCCAGAAGCTAATCTACGCCGTAATCCTCGCCTGACGCAAGCTGCAGCACTACTTCCTCGGCCAGCCCATCACAGTGGTCTCGTCCTTCCCCCTGGGCGAGATAATCCAAAGTAGGGAGGCCACGGGAAGAATAGCCAAATGGTCAGTCGAGCTTATGAGTGAGACTCTCACTTATGCGCCCCGTAAGGCTATCAAGTCACAAGCCCTGGTGGATTTCGTTGCGGAATGGACAGACTCCCAGCTCCCCCCGACTCAGGTTCAGTTGGAGCTGTGGACGATGTATTTCTACGGGTCTCTCATGAAGACGGGAGCTGGAGCCAGCCTGCTGTTCATCTCGCCCTTGGGCGTTCATATCAGGTATGTCATCAGGATTCACTTTGCCGCATCCAATAACGTCGTGGAGTACGAGGCCCTTGTCAACGGTCTCAAGATCACCATCGTGCTAGGAGTCCAACGCCTTGACGTCCGAGGCGACTCCCAACTCGTCATCGACCAAGTGATGAAGACCTCAAGCTGCCACGACCCGAAAATGGAGGCATACTGCAAGGAAGTCTGTCGACTCGAGGACAAATTCCATGGCCTCGAGCTCGTCTACGTCGCCCGACGCTACAACGAGGCAGCCGACGAACTCACCAAGATCGCGTCAACACGAGGCACGGTACCACCTGACGCGTTCTCGAGAGATCTTCACGAGCCATCCGTCGACTTGGGCTCGGGGGCTGGCGTCGATGCCGCTCCTGCCCAGCAAACTGACACCGTCGACGCACTACTGATGGCAGCTGAGGTAATGGAGGTGGAACAGTGGCCCGGTCGACCGTTCGATTGGCGCACGCCGTTCCTCGACTGCCTGATCCGCTGCGAGCTGCCAGAAGATCGATCCGTGGCCCGCCGTATCGCTTGACGGGCCAAGTCATATGTGATCTATGGCGAGGATAATGAGCTATATCGACGAATCCTGATAGGGGTCTTGCAGCGTTGCATCACCGTGGAAGAAGGCCAGAAACTCCTCGAGGACCTACACTCGGGGGCTTGTGGCCACCATGCTACTCCACGGACCCTTGTAGGGAACGCCTTCTGACAAGGCTTCTACTGGCCAACGGCCGTAGCTGATGCCATCGAGCTCGTACGCTCATGCCATGGGTGCGAGTTCTACGCCAAACAGACGCATCTGCCCGCCCACGCTCTTCAGATGATCCCCATCACATGGGCGTTTGCGGTGTGGGGGCTCGACTTAGTAGGGCCTCTACAAAAGGCAAAAGGGGGGTACACCCACTTGCTGGTGGCTATCGACAAGTTCTCCAAATGGATCGAGGCTCGACCCATCACCAACATCCGCTCCGAACAGGCCGTCCTTTTCTTCACCGACATCATCCACCGATTTGGTATTCCCAACGTCATCATCACTGACAATGGCACTCAGTTCACTGGCAAGAAGTTCTTGGACTTCTGCAATCAGCATCACATCCGTGTGAACTGGTCTACAGTAGCCCATCCTCGAACTAACGGCCAGGTCGAGCGTGCCGCGGCATGAATTTGTAGGGGCTCAAACCAAGGATTTACAATCGCTTGAAGAAATTCAGCAAGAAATGGGTCGAGGAGCTTTCCTCGGTCCTATGGAGCCTAAGGACGACGCCAAGCAGGGCCACAAAATACACCCCATTCTTCATGGTCTACGGCTCTGAGGCTGTTCTCCCAACAGACCTCGAGTATGGGTCCCCTCGACTCAAAGCGTACAACGTACAATCAAATAAGGAGTCTCAAGAAAACGCGGTCGACCAACTCGAAGAAGCTCGAGACATGGCCCTCATCAACTCTGCTAGATACCAGTAGAAACTTCGACGCTACCATGACAAGCACGTGCGCAAGAGGGACTTGAACGTGGGTGACCTCGTCCTACAATGACAGCAAAGTAATCAAGGACGCCACAAGTTGACTCCACCTTGGGAGGGCCCATATGTTGTGGCCGAGGTCTTGAAGCCAGGGACATACAAGCTCGCGGACGAAAAGGGGGCGATCTTCACCAACGCGTGGAACATCGAACAGCTACGTCGATTCTACCCCTAGAATTTCAAAGCTTTATGTTCCTGCGTACATTCTGTACCAAGGCCTTGTAAATGAATGCATGAATAAATAAAGTCTTTCCCTCGAGCGACTTACCTTTTCACAAGTCTCAACGTTAGAAGGGAGTATCGACAATGACCCATCATAGTCGACACCCCCTCGGGGGCTAGCAAGGGGGGTAACCCCCCCCCAAGTGTCGAAAAAACCAAGTTACCCTTTCGTTCCTATCAGTAATCTCATACGGTTGAAGCAGCAAAGGTACCTCGAGCCCCTTAAGGGCCGAGAAACGACGAGCCTGAGAACTCCTACGCCCCCGGGCTACGGAAACTCTACTCGCCTCCTCACCCTTGAGGCAAACGAGACCGCCTTAAACAAAAGACCAAATGAGAAAAACAAACATAGGCGCAAAGGGAAATAAAGGAGCCTTGAGAGGAAAGACAGATAAACGTTTAACAACCACTTAAAAGATATTACTTAAATACAAGTTAACATAGTACTATACATAGGGCCCAAGCACCCAGAGCAGGCTCGCAGGCCTTAGTCCACATCACGGTCCTCACCACCCTCGCCCGCGCCTGAGCTAGTCTTAGGGGGAAGCACCTCGGGCTTGAACAGCCTAGCCGACCTCTCTCCAGGAACCTCTGCGTCGTCGATCAAGGCGTGGAGCCTCTCTTCGTTCTCCGCATCGGTTTTAGAGATGTCGGTGACGAAGCCGTGGGACACCACCTCCATGTCGTAGGAAAAGCCTGAGCAGACAACTGCCATTGCCCGCTTTACCCCAATGTGGAGGGCATCCCGCACCCGATCCCTCAGCGTCGCGCCAACGTAGCACAGCTGGTCGACCAGCGCGTCGCCTCGAGCGTCCTCCTTCGACTCATCCATGGGCTCAACCTCCCAAGAGGTCGAGAGATCTCTTATCGCTGTCCGCAGGCGACGTTTCAAAGCAACCTCCCCCTCGAGCTGGGCTTTGGCATTGCGAGCCTCGAGTTGGGCGGCCAAGAGCTCGTCCTTAAGCCCTGTGAAGGCCAACGCAAAAAGATTTAGATAAAACCAAGCATAGACTCGAAAAGAAAACCCAATGATAGAAACGTACCGCGAACACTCTCCTCCAGAGCTGTGTTCTCGCCAACTAATTTGGTGTTGGCCCTCTCGATCTCCATGTTAGAGCGGGCCAGCTCAGTGTTGGCAACACGCAGATCTTCGATCGCTTTGCCAGCTTGAGCAATGGCCCCTTTCTTCTCCAGCAGCTCTCCCTTCAGACGGTCGATGTCGTCGGAGAGGCTGCGAGATCGAGCCCGCTCCGCCTCGAGGTCTTCGAGGGCCTTCTTCTTGGCTTCTTCCACGGCACTCCTGGCGATCTCGCCACTCACGTGCTCCACCTTCATCCTCTGGAAGGATTCTCGAAGGGAGTCTAGGTCAGTCTTGAGGAGGCCCTTCTCCTTGTCCAGATCAGCAACGACGTTCTTATAAGATAGGGCCTCCTCCCGGGCTTTGGATGCAGCCTCCTTGACTGTCAGAGCCCACTCCCTCAGCAGCACGGCCTCTTCCTCAGCCTTCTTTAAGGCCTCTCGAGCCTCGGCCAGGGCAGCCTCCCTCTCCTTCTTCTCCTCCGCGAGTGCCAAGAGATCTTTATAAGCTTTGAGGAGCTTCTCCTACGACTCCAGGAGTTGGTCTTTAAGGAGGGGGAGCTGCTCCCAGCCACCCCTCGTGCCATGAATGAAGCTTGACTTAATACGAGAGGTCTCTTTTAGGTCCTGCGAGCCGGCGATCGAGCAGTTAGAACCCAAAACCAACAAGTTCCCTAAAGATTAAAAGACGGGGAGACTTACGAAGTAGGCTGGCCTGAGCCCGGTGTTTACAAAGTCCGACAGGAGCCCCACCACGTGTTTCATCTAGAGGCGGAGCTCCTCGACGTGCTCCCAGTTCTCAGCCTCCTTCATATCGTCCAGGAAGATGTTGGGCTCGGACGGATCGGTGGAAGCCCGGATGCGGATCCGATCGGGGCACCAGTTCTCCATCTCCTGGTCGGCCCGTGCCTTGACGCCGCGAATGAGGTGCTCGACGGTCTCGAGGGACCCCCCATGGCGCAGGAACAAGTCCACGAGGGAGGGGAACCGCCCGTCATCGTCCAGCGTCTTCCAGGTGCCCATTTTGCTGCTTCCGCCTCCGCCCGACGTCCCAGCCTCGTCCTCCTCGACGGGAATGCGGTCCTCCCACGCCCGACGCTCCCGGAGGAATCCTGGGGCGATTCCGTCCATACCGTAGATCGTCCTCTTGATCTCGAAATCAGGGTCGACATTGGTGCGCATCATGCAGGCGAGCACTACCACACCGTCCGCCCGCCCCGACTCTGCTGGGATCGAGGCGGGCGCCCCAGGACGGAGCCACGCCGGGGTTGGGGGTCCAAAAACCGGCAGACCCTCTTCCTGGTCCCCGGGTTCTTGCGGCGCTGGTGGTACTATATGGGGGGACTGTGAGGAGGAGGCTCGAGCGGTTCCTCCAATGGCTGGCCCCCCTGCTGCTGCTGCTGCTGCCCGTCGAGCTCCTGCGACTCTTGTTGGCGGTCCTGCTCCTGCAGCTGCCGTTGCATCTCCTTCTCCTGCAGTTGCCGCCTTGCCTCTCGCTCCCGCTCCTCCTCCTCCTCCTTCTTCCTCTGCTCCTCGAGGGAGCGAAGACCGGTAGGCCAGGGCGTCCGTCCTGTGACAAGAGAGGTCGAGGCCTCCTCGTCCATAGGACGGGCATCCCTTGATGTCCCGTTGCCGCCAGACCCATCACTGATAGTAATGGGATCCCCCTCGACCCCCGATCGGGGAGGCTCGGGGGCTCCCTCTGGCCCTTGGGTATGGGGCGCCTCGGCCTGTTTCGGCGACGACAGGGCAGACTCAGGACGGGGTGGGGCACTCTCAGCGCTGGTCGGAGGCCGAGGGTCGGAGGTGCTTGTGAAACAAAAAACAAAGGCCAGTCACTATGATGACCAACGTAAGAACAACACAAGTACCATGAATAAGCTACAGATCTGGCTCCTTGGAGGCTGCTCCCACCTTGAGCCTCTTCGCCATCGAAGGCTGGGCCTGCTCAAGCGTCTGCTTCAACCTGAGGAGGGAATAACGGGCATAAAGAAGATAGCTACACGAGAAAACGCAAAGAACCAGGAGAACAAGAATAACAGCGTCGAAGAACTTACCCCACAGGGAGAACGGCTCGCCTGCCGGTACCTCGACCGGTGGGCCTCGAGCCACCCCGCGTCAAGGCGCCAGGCCCCTCGAGGGCAGGTGCTGGCCTAGGCCCAGCAACTCCCACCTGACGGGCGCCAGGACTGGCGCTCCTGTGGCTGGTCTCTCCCTTCTCGGAGGCCGCGGCGCGACCGCGGGTCAGCGGCCCCGTCACCTGGGGCCTAGCTTGGCCACCCGCCTTTGATGCAGGGGGAGGTTGGGGGCATGGGGTGGCCTGACCGGTCGCGGGTGCAGGAGGGGTGTCAACGCGGGGGTGGTGAGATCCGCCCGGCCCCTCCTTTGGCGCTCCCGTCCGTGGGGCGTCGACGTCGCCTCGAGGCAGACCCTCGAGGATCCGGTCAAGGCGAGACGCCATTCCCTCAGAATCGTCGCTGTCGTCATCTCCGTCCCCACCGTCATCCTCACTAGGGGATTCTTCTTCCGGCTCCCCCCTCTGCCTGGATTTAGCTCGACGCGCCTCTAGCGCTTGGCGGTCGGGATTCTTCTTCTTTTTCCCTTTCTTCTCAGAGTCCTTGGCGGACTTCAGTTTTTCGACGGACTGGCGCCGTTTGTCACGGTCGACCTCGTCCTCCTTTACTGGAGGCCTCGAGGACCGGACATCAATCTGTCCCTGCCAGAACAAAGGTAGACTTAAAAAGAAGATCGAACGAAACCAATAATAGGAGCAACGTACGAGAAAGGGGCGTACCAGGTCGATCGAGCCCTCGTCAGGCCTCATAGAGAAGCCATTGACGTGCTCCGACTTAAAGTCGCCAGCAATGGCCGCCCTAACCCAGGCAGCGGTTTCGTTGTCCGCCAGAGCCTCATTAGACATCCGGCATGCCTCGAGATCCTGGGACGAAACGCCCGGCCCCATCTCATCCATCCTCAGCGGCCGAGACATCAGTGGGAGGACCCTCCGACGATGGACGACCGAGAGGACGAGAGCGGCGGACAGGCCCACCAGGCGCAGCTTCTTTAGGGCATCGAGGAGGGGGTCGAGCCGCGAATGGTGGTCTTGAACGACGCCGTATGTCCAGTTGTCCGGACGCTCTGTAATCAGGCGGCCGGTGTAAGCGGGGAGAAGCCCGTCGTCCTTCCTCAGATAAAACCACTGGGAATCCCATCCAGCATGGTTCGATGACAACCCCACCGGGATGTACTCGCGCGGCCTCTCCGTCTTCTTCGTCTTCAGCACCAGGTTGAGGCACCCGGCCCGCATGAGCTTCCTCACGCCGGTGGTCCCGGTGGGGGCGTTGAAGAGCTCGCCCCTGTAGAGGTGGAGCCACAGCTCCCAGTGGGGCATCATCCCCAAGTAGCCCTCACACACCGCGGCGAAGACCACCGCAACGGTGATGGCGTTTGGGGAGAAGTGCTGGAGCTCCACCCCGTAATGAAGGCAGAGCGCCCGCATGAAGCGGCTCGGGGGAGCACCCAAGCCATGGCGGTGGAACTTGGCGAACGACACCACGTAGCCCTTGGGTGGGTTGGGCTCCCGATGGTCCGCTGGCAGCGCGATCCACTCCGGTGACGACAGCGAGGTGCGGTGGCGCAGGAGTCCCTCCCTCTCAAGCTCTAGCAACCGGCGCTCCATCATCGACGACGGGCGCCAGTCGTCGGCGGCGACGAGTCTCACAGGCATCTTGGACGGAAGGAGGGTGGTTTCGCTACTGCTCGAGGGGGTGCGTGCGCGTGAGATGGCAAGGAGGCTAAGGCAAGGATGGCAACGGGAGGCAGAAGGGAGAACGGCGGCGATGCCACAGGATACTTATAGACAGCGACCCACCAATAGACAGATCCGATAAATGAGTTAACTCCCCCCATAAATGCGCCGCCTAACGGTCCTTTTCCTACTCACAGACAGGACGCTCCGAATTCTGCGCCAACACAGTGCCGCAACGGCTCTCGTCTGAAAAGACGCGCCCAACGGGCAGAAAGGCGAACCGCCGCGGCCTCTTCCTTCCCTTGTAAGCCAAGGGACGCACCACGAAAGCCTCGAGAGGTCGCAGGCTGACCCGCCGGAAGGGTTCGACAGCCGATCTCGAGCACCAGAGTCAGGGATGCCCAGCGAGCGGTTGAAAATCGAGGCCCGCCTCGAGAACTCGCTGGGGATGTCCAAGGTAGGGTCGAGACAGTCGAGAGGAATCCCCCCGACGGGAGGCATCGAGCCACTGGACTCTATCGAACGAGACCAGCATCCCCGACCACGTCGACCCCGCTTTATGAGAACGCCTCCGGGCTACAGCTGACCACCTCGAAAGGGGCACAGGTTCTCACTTGGACCAACCCGTTAGGAGCTCAATCCGGGGTGAATGACGCTCGCTCTATCGAGAGTACGTCGAAACCCCCTACGAAAAACGAGCCAACCAGAACCTTCCACCACTAGTGTCGACAACGTTTCTGAGAATTAGGCAATATAACCCTCGAAGGAGTCAAAAAACTCCTCCAAGGGCTCGGGGGCTACCCCCGCGGGGTCGCTCGCGCGCCCCCACGGAAACTCGACCAAGGAATACAGCCTCCACTCGAGCGCCAGCACTCAAATAGAGACTCGGGGGCTACTGTCGAGGGTACCAGTAAGGGGTATCCTAACTGATGGACATAACAAGATTATCTGTACACAGATCGAGGCCCTCAACTCGACGCTCTGATCAGTCACATGCACAATCATCAACGGCCGCAGCCTCGAAGATGGAAAAGGTGTCGAGCGAACTGCACAAGGGTCGAGCGCCAACTACCGTCGAATACGGAAATAGGCTCGAGTGAACCAGGAGGCGTCGAGTGCAAGGACACTGCCCGCCGCCTGACGCGTGCACGAGAACCCAGGCATTTAATGCGCCTGTCGCTTTCCCACCTAACACGCTAGTCACGGGAAGAGTGATGGGGAACAGGCACCCGTCCCGTCATTCTTTTTGCAGCCTTCCCCACCGAATGACCCAGAGCGTGTCAGGACGCTGGAAGCTGGGATGGAACGTCTAGTCAGGACCCCCTCGAGACGCCAAAAGTCAATACTCTGGATAGCAAGGCGCTACATAGCGTCCGACCCTCGACCGGACATGTTTGCTTCCTCGGGAAGGGTTGGACGTCGACTGACGGCACTGCCACCACTCTGACGTATCAGCCGCCATGACGTACAGGCGTGCAACGGATAAATCGGCCCAAGACGGCGTACAGAGCGGGATACAGGGGCACGCGCAATCATCGTCAAGCTACCAAGACGAGACGGCTCGAGACCACGCCGGTACGGAGGCCTCGAGTAGGTCCGTGCGCCGTACCCCTATCGACCCCTACTTAGATACCTACATATGTACCCTGGTCTTCCCCTTGGAACTATAAAAGGGAAGCCCGAGAGGGACCACAGGGGAACATCACGCAACACAACACCCATACGTAGTAGAGTCTCCATACTCCATCTCATTCTACCCCACGCTTGTATTCGCCCCTGTACAAGCACTTAGGTGCAAGATAATACAAACTCCCCTCCCCCGCTGGACGTAGGGCCTTCTCTTGCCCGAACCAGGATAAATCTTTGTGTCTTCTTGCATCACCATCTGGAAAAGGGAGCACGCATACAAATTTACTCGTTGGTTTGACCCCCCGTGGGGAAAACACCGACATTGTCCAACTTCCTCCCGATGCCGATACCATAGATATCGATCTGTCTACTTGGGTACCAACCTCTTTCATCTCCGAGTCTTACAAGTCATGGTGTCAAGAATGGAGAGGGAAGCTATTTGCTGCATCAGCTCACACATATCGGCACGTTATTGACACCAAGCATGTTATCCCTGATGACGCGGTAAGTTTTCTCCCAACACTTAGTCCATTCTTTAACTTTAACTTCATCGGTAACTAACTTTTTCATTTGACAGGTTGATGATCCAGTACCAGCAATGAGCAAAAGTGGGCGACCCTTCAATCTCCGACCAGTATGTCCGATCTCACCAATCAGTCATAATGCCCCACTTTGGCAGCCTTGACTCATCGGGGAGCCCGCTTCAAGAAGATGACTACTAAGCGCTCAAAGGCCACTCCATCGGTCGCTGCCGCCACCTTGGTGCAAGCTTTTAAGGTAAGAACCTTAATTACTTTAGTCATGTCGATCCTAGTTTATACTTACACCATCTTTTTAGGGCGTAACGACCATAATTGGGACATCATCGATAGCTCCTCCCGCGTCGGATACTATTACTCTTGATGAACCTTCAGAGGTATTTTCCTATCTTTATATTCAACTTATAAGTCATTATGCGTCACATGTGTTCTGCAGCAACAAACCGGTGCATCAGCAAGAACTCAAGATGTTCAACCGTCAGGTGCCGATGCCCCCAGCCAGCAGATGCCAAAGCGCAGTCCAAGCGAAAGGCTTCAACAAGCACCAAGACTCAGCCAAAGCGGCAGAGAGCTACTTCTCCACCTTAGTCGGTGCGTGCCAGTCAACCTGATCCGGCCGATGGACCCGATCAAACAATCGACCTGTTTGATCAAGGCACGTCATCAGTTGTTGCTCCTGAGCAAACCATCGCTCTGCCCGCACAAGGTACATCATTAGTTGTTATATTCCAAGAATATATTACCGATAAAGCTACAAAAGAATCATCATTATTCTCAATAGTAATTAATTTTATAGCTGAAGATGTTCCATCGACAGACCTAGTCGATCCTTATCAGAGCACAACCCAGAATATGTCCTCCAGTCAAAGGCAAGAGATTGCCTTAAAACAAGTAAGCTACTTGACTTAATCAATCTACACTATTCATATTTGCTTTCAATTGACTCACTTCTCCTTCTTTAGGAACAAGATTCTCCCGATAGCCTATTCTCCTTCGCCATCAACATCTCCGATGATGAAGGAGAAGAGGCAAGCTCTTCATTGGCACTTGGATCAGTATCGGCAGAAATTAGATCCAAACTGGAGAACCTGTTGAACTTGTTGCAACAAGACACAGCTCATCTAGGGGATGATTCGAACACGGCAAAAACTATCTTTAAAGCAATTCCTGGCCAGATCCTTGCTGATGTTGAGGAAGCGCTTTTCTAGAGAGTCGCCAACTTCAATACCAAAAGGCCACTCAGCATATCGCCGACAGAGCTGGTCAGGCTCAACTCAAAGAAGAAATGCTACAAGTGAAGCATATTGCCGATGAGAAGCATAAGAGCATTGGCAATTTGCAAGCTTCAGGTGTCGAACTAAAACACAAGATCTCAGAACTATCGTCAAGGAAAGAGGCTCTATTAGCTGTGCTTAAGCAAGTTGAAGAAGCACTGACTCAGGCTACACAAGAAGAAAGTCAGCTGCCCGATGCAATCTAGGATCTTTAGCAAGAAAGGGACACCCAAATATGCAAACCTCTCCTTATGAAAAAGAAACTCAAGCCAGTGGAGAGCTCAGCCGATGAAGACACCAAAGAGATAGAGGAAGCCAACCAGACTCGTCTGCACACAATATCAGCGATTCAGTCCTTGCTATACTTGTAATTTTTTGATCGGTAGTGTGTTGCATCGGTACTACCATTACAAGATTCATAAAGATGACTAACTAACTTAGCAAGATTCATCAACTTAAACCATAAACAACAACAACCAAATAATAGGGCAGCTCAAGGAACCAATCATAACTAAAGCTATACAGATCCAACAAACATGAATGAGGAAGGCTTATGAAATTGTTTACATTTCATCTTTAGATAGCATAGCAAGATTCACACGTTAAACAAGTCAACTAAACAAAGTTCCACGTTCTGTTCTAGAAAAACACAGAGCACCTAGTTCTGGAACCCAACTTGGAAGAGTCATAACTTTTAAACTATTGGACCAAATGATCCCAAAATTAAACTGCAGCTAGCTCACAAAGTATACAACATCTTTGATTTAGACAAGTCTTTCAGAAAACCAAGTTACATCAAGCAAAGGTCAGATTACTCCCTTGCTGCCAGAACAGCTATAAAACCTTTAATTAATTATTTGATGACATAGCAAAAATATATTTAGTGTCAACCAAATGGGTTACAAGCACAAGCATAACCTAAGATTACCAGAACATCACATGTTGACCACTAAACATTCAACAACAAGGCATTTATTAATTTAATTCCATAAAATGACATAAATACAAGATACCAGCAAGCTTGCTCAGAAAAATCTACAAAAATTACAGAAGCACAAGCATGGCATCTGGACATCACCATAAAATGTTCAGAACAATTGCGCATGCCAAACTTAAGATATCTAATTAACATATAACATGGTGCTTATTTTATAAATTAAGAAACATAGCTTACATAGTGTCAAACCACAGATTTCAGATTATTTATATGTTACTACTACTATAAACAAGCTTGACACCAAAGGAGAACACCAGCACTTGCTTCAAACATTTATTATGATTTAAATATGAAATCAAGCCATAGTATTAACATAAATTACATATCAGAGATACAGCACTCCAAAAATCATGAAATATTTATCAGAGCATTCTAATACTACTCAGAGCATAGCATAAACATTTCATAGCAATTGGAGCAGTATCAAAAGATATGAATTTATACATAAATAACAAGACTAATTCATAACAATTATTTTTCACAGAAAACATGGTGCATATTATATTTTTATTAAAAACTAGCCACCTCATGGATGATCACAAATTTTGTTTCGCAAATTTTGGAGCTCAGAAACTGGAGATAAGATTTTTGCAAGATTGCAAGAAATCTGGATTTTAAAATAAAAGAGACGAGGGAGCCGTTGTGTCACTGTCAGCGGGACCTGCGTGTCAGGTTCTTCTTCCTCTCGACCGAGGCGACGTTCACCGGCGATTTCTCCGCGACGGCGAGGTCTCCGGCCAAACCAAGGGCACCAACGTGATCCCCAGACACATGCGAACCGGTTGACCCCCTTTTCCCCACGGCGGAGCCACCGCAAGGGGCTTGCCGTCGACCATGGCGGCTCGGCGGAGATGCTCGGCGATACGCCAGAGCTCTCAGGCCGGTAGAGCATGACCTAGGGTTTCCTACAGCACCAGTGAACTACGGTGAAGCTTTCTAGGTAGGTGACTATGCTTGAAACGGTGTGGAAAGGGCTGGCCACGAGAGGACTGAACTCCGGCGGAAACACGGTGGCGCTGCTCGTCGTGCCCAGCAACGGTGAGTGCGGTAGAGTGTCCCTCAAGTGGCGCAGACGCTAGCTAAGGTCCTAAGCTACCTCCAGAACCCAACCAGAGAAGACGAGACGCTCCGAGGAGCTCAGCATTGGGCTCGCCGGAGAAAACAGTCACGGCGACCTGATTTGGGGAAGATCGGAAATGTCAGCTCACCGGAGGGTTTCACGCCGAGCTTGAGGATGGAAGTTGGAGAGCAGGTCACAGCGGAGCTGTGGGCGAGCTTTGGTGGGTGGTGATGCAGCGAGGAACGCGGTCGAGCTCGCCGGAGTGAGCTCACGACGGCGACTCCGTTGCGGCCGAGCTTTCGGCGCGAGAAGGGCGAGACAGAGGAAATGGACGCGTCCATCCGCTTGGGGGCGTCGCCGTGGAGGTCATGCGCACGTCCGGGGCTGACGAGTGGGGCCAAAGATGGCGTACGGGCGCCAAATGTCACCGATGTCCTAACGTCGGTCGACCACGTCGACGGGGACGGCCTCCATTTAGACATCGCGATGCACGATTGACAGAGCCACTTTGACAATGATTATCTCCCAAACCGTGGCGAATTAGGAGATGCTGTAGTTGACAAAGTTGGAGTACTAAACGAGTTCTACAAGATTGTCAACTAGAGCAAGGGCCAAATCGGCCTGGATGAAGAGATATGATGTTTCCAAAACCGATCAAGCAAACACTACTAGATTTTGACCCGATTGCCACATGACACCCTTTACAACGCCACAAACTATGTTGTGATTGGGGTGTGATTTGCAACTTTTCTCCAAAAACGTAGCAACAAGGTGACTGTGTTGCCACAAAAATAGTGGGTCGCAATATTTACCTTTGTCGTTGCAAGAGGTTAGACCTATAGAAACTATTTTGTGAAGTGTGTTGCTACAGGTTCAAAATATTGCCATAATGACATTGTGTTGCATTAGTACTAATTAGCATTGCAACTGCCAGGTGCTTTTGCAACCATATAGAACAGTGTTGCCACTGCTTGACATTATTGCCACAGTGTTGTTGGGTTGTAATATTTATCACGGCTATTGCAAAAGGTAGACTATGGATTGCAACTAAATTTTCAAGGCGATGAATAGATTATTTCTGTTGCCACCATTTTTGTTTGTTGTAATATTTACCACGACTGTTAAGATAGGTAGACTATGTATTGCAACTAAATTTTTATGGCGATGCAATAGTGTGCTGCTCCTGCCATAGTTTTATTTTGTTGTAATATTTATCATGACCATTGCAATAGATAGCTGTTTATTGCAAGTAAATATCTAAAGCAATGCAATAGCTTGTTGCTATTGCCACAAGTTGGTTTGGTTGCTATAAAATCCCATTGTAGAAAATACCTATATTTTGTGGGCTTTATGTATAGTTGGCCATGTAGCACATGGCCTGTTGGCCTAGCTCGTGGCCCGGCATTTTGGCCCGGCTCAACAGCTACCGAGCCCAGGCCGGCATGGCCCGAGGAACTAGGCCGTGCCTGGGCCGCCACCGTGGCCCGTGGCATGGCTCAGGCATGGCCCGATGGCCAGGTCCTTAATGGCCCAGTAAAAAATGTAATCTGCTAATTCTCAAAAAAAAATATAGGCCTACTGGCCTATCTAAAACCATCTTGAGTGGCCTGGTAAGAAATGTAGCCTGCTAATTCTAAAAAATAAAAAGAAAATGTAGACCTGCTGGCCTACTACTAGCCTATGCAAACATCCTGCTAGCCTGCTGTAGCATCTGGCATGAGCTTGGCCCGATGGCCCGTCGTGCCTTTGTGCCGGCCCGACGGCCCACGGGCCGTGCCTTGGCTCGTATCCCTGGCACGAGGCACGGTGATGGCACGACACGATGGCACGACAACATGGTGTGGCACGATGCAGGCATGACACGACAAGACATGCCGAGCCGGGCCGGTACGGTCCGATGGCCATCTATGGCACTATTTATAGCAAAAGGGCCTAAGCGTATGAATAGCCATCAATTGGCGGTTACTATTGTCACGCCTCCCTTGCCAACTCATTGGCAGAGCCACCACTAGGCATAGATGGCCAACGGACTATGGCTGGTCGACACGGGCCGAATGGGTCGGGCTGGCATGACACGTCGTGCCTCCTGAGCCATGTCTCTTAGGGCCACGGAACTAGCCTTTGGCCTAGGGGCGGCATGGCAGTACTATGGGCTGTTTTTCATGTTGAGCTTCCTGGGAGGCAGCATAGCCAACCCATAGGCAGAGCTTGGGGCTGGCCTAGTTTGAATTTATACAATAATATATGTGAGCAGCACCGGCCTTGAGTTTTTGAGGCCCGAGGCGAAACAAATATCTGGGGCCCTTTATAGTGTGCCTCATCGTCGATCATCGACTGGTCGTCGCTCGTTAGGGTCAGGCGGAGTCAGCGAGTCATGGAGACTACAACCCTTTTGCATCGTGATCTCGTCTCGCCGATCGTGCAACAACCGTGTGCCACGCGGCGCGCTCGCACGACTCGCGTCCGCCGCCAACCCGTGTTACCGCCGCGGACGGCCTTGTTTAGTTGCAATTTTTTTGCAAAATAAATATTGTAACATTTTCATTTGTATTTGACAAATATTGTCCAATCATTACTAAGTGGGTTCAAAAGATTCGTCTCGTAAATTATAAGCAAACTTGGTGTTGTGACATAATCCTATTGCCACACTTGTTTTGCGTGGCAATAGCGACTATACCATAACTAACCAAATGTTTGGTGTGGCAATTGCATATGTGCCCACCACTCCCTGGTGTTGCGACATAATCCTAGTTGCCACACTCATTTTGCGTAGCAACAACTACTACACCTTAAAGCAACCAAATGTTGGGCGTGGCAATTGCACAAGTTACCACCACTTCTTGGTGTTGCAACATAATCCTTGTTGCCACACTCATTTTGTGTGGCAATAGCGACAACACCTTATAGCAACCAAATGTTGGGCATGGCAATTGCATATGTTGCCACCACTTCTAAGTGCTGTGACATAATTCTTTTACCACTATCGATATGTGTGGCAATACTTTGTGTTGCAACACACGTTCGGCATTGCTAGTGTACCATTTGCTACACCATGGGCATGTTGCCATTGCATGGTCCAGCAACGCCTAAGGTGTTGCATTAGTTGATGTTGCCACACATTCAACTGTAGCAAAACCTTAGGTTGCAACACCCTAGGTGTTGCAAATTTGATACAGATTTGCAACACTGCATAGGAAAGTGTTGTGCAAGCCTATTGCCACTCTTGATCTTGCAACGCCTCCCAACACTAAATTTGTGTTGCTATTGCTGCTGTTGCAACAATTTTGGTTCTATTGCAACATATTTGGGGCGTTGAAAAAGGGTCCAAATTTAGTAGTGAAACTGGTGGCGCCAGGACTAAGCAAAATTTTGCTAAGTGCCAAAACAGCACCATAATCTGCCTTTCAAGCACTTTTGAGCATGATGTGCTCATTGTCATGAGATGGCCATGAAACAACTTTTGTTCTTTATAAAATTTGCTACAACTTTGCTTTAGGAAGTTTTGACATGCAAACATTTTATGAACCACTTTTTAAAAGCCTAAGGAAAAGAGGTTTTTAGGGCCTATAATTGAAAGTATGACTTAGGTACTTTATTTGGAGATGTGACCAACATGAACATTGTTCCAAAAGTTGAGTTAAGCATAGATGAACTATTTATCAAGGCATAGAACACAAACAGGAGCATGGCACAAGCAACCATAAGCATATAAGGCATATTTAAGCAAGTTAAATCACACTTTTGCATAAAATGATATGACCCTAGGTAATTGATGATCATGATATGCTTATGAAGATGATGATGCTCATGTTATGCATGTGAAAGAATGCAACCATAACACTGGGGTGTTATAGGTTTCTAAGATGTATGCATTGCCAAGAGCAGATCGACTTACCCGATAAGGACCTTCCCAATTATGGGACCATTTACCAAACTTTGAACTTTTAGTCCCAATCAGTAGAACTAATTTCCAAACTAAGTCTCCATTAGCAAACTCTTTGGCTTTTACCTATTATCATACCACCTGGCCACTCTCTTCTTATTTGCCTCAATGCTAACCAGAGCTTTCAACCGATGACCTATCAAATCTTCCAACTCATCCTTCATCAGAGTATCATAATCATCGGTAGTTAACTAATCTTGAGAGAATATCCGCCTAGAGCCAGTTTTAATTTCCCAATGTAGTACTGCATCGTGTCCATATACCAACTGATAAGGCAACACTTTAGTTGCACCATGACACGCCATCCGATATGACCACAAGGCTTCATTTAACACTATATGCCACCTCCTAGGGTTTTTCTCAATTTTACGCTTAATGAGTTTAATGATCCCTTTGTTAGAAGCCTCGGCCTGCCCATTAGCTTCAGCATAATAGGAGAAGAGTTTAAAACTTTAATTCCCATACCGATTGCAAATTCATCAAATTCTCCCGATGTAAACATAGTACCCTGATCAGTAGTGATTGTCTGAGAAATACCAAATTGGCAAACATTATGCTCCTTTACAAAATCAATCATATTTGCTGATGTCACCTTTTTCAAAGGAATTGCTTCAACCCACTTAGTGAAATAATCAGTGGCAACAAGTATAAATTTATGCCCTTTTGCTTGATGACGGATAAATTTGACCGATTAGATCAATAGCCCATCCTCGGAACGGCCATGGTTTCATGATAGGGTTCATAGCCGATGTGGGTGCTCTTTGAATATTGCCAAATTTCTGACAACCTTGGCACCCTCTAAAATATTTAAAACAATTTTCAAGAATAGTCAGCCAATAATACACTTTCCTTCTGATCATCCATTTCATCTTGAAAGCCGATTGATGTGCTCCACATACTCCCTCATGAATTTCACCCATCGTGTTTTTCAATTCATCACCGAGAAGCACATACTTAGTAGCTTGAAACCTAATGCGTCTCTTAACTTTCTTAGATGGGTCTCTTAAGTAATCAGCAATTTCCGTTCTCCAATCATTGGCACCAACTGCCGGTGTGTGCACCTCTAGGATGGGCTGATATCCCGAGGTGTATTGATCTAACGGATTAGCTTCTTCATTATGTAATCAGGGAATATGTTCCAGACGGAAATCTTTAAATTCCTTCAACAATTGTAAGCATTCATAAATCCCACTTTATTGATTTATAACAAGCATAGAATCACCAAAGACTTCAACAACATCGGCACATATTTCTCTAAGTAATTCCAACCCTCTCAACAAAGCTTGATACTCAGCCTGATTGTTTGTTGATGTAGCAACAATCGGCAATGAAAACTCGTACTTCCTTCCTTGGGGTGAAATTAACACAATACCAATACCTGCTCTTTGATCACATGTAGATCCATCAAAGAAAAGCGTCCAAGGAGCAATGTCCAAAGAACCCATTGTATTGCAATATTGAGTAACAAAATCAGCCATAACTTGCCCTTTGACTGCCTTGGCCGATTCATAACGTAGATCAAACTCTGATAACGCCAAGATCCACTTGCCGATTCTACCACTTAAAATCGGTATTGACAACATGTACTTAACCACATCATCTTTGCATATGACAGTGTATTCGGCCTATAACAAATAATGCCTCAATTTAATACAAGAAAAGTAGAAACATAAGCATAACCTCTCGATGGTTGAAAATCTTGTCCCGACATCCACCAATCTTCTACTCAGATAATAAAATGACACGTTCCTTCCCTTCAAATTCTTGAATAAGAGCTGAACCGATAACAGTATCATCGGTTGATAAATACAATCTGAAAGGTTTCCTGTGCTGAGGTGGAACGAAGACCGGAGGATTTACCAAATATTTCTTAATTTCATCTAGGGCCAACTGCTGCTCAGTTCCCCACAAAAACTCCAGATCAGCTTTCAATTTAAGTAAAGGACTAAAAGCTTTGATCTTGCCCGATAGATTAGATATGAACCTCCTGATGAAATTAACCTTGCTGATCAATGATTGTAGTTCAGTTTTATCGGCAAGAGCAACTATGTAACATCCCTGATGTTACAGATACTAAAATTGGATCATGTCATTATATAAGCATAATTGTTGAGCACATCCTGATGCATTAACATAAAACAAGTTTAATTTGGTTGATTATGCTTAGGGAATTAAAATGTGCTTATGTTGTGAACTGATGCTTGTGTTGGTTGTATAATCCTTAGTAGCGGAGGGTTATAAGGAAATAAGGGAGAAAACCCTAATTTTAAAACCTAACCAAAGTCGGGGATTAGTTAAAAACTAAGCAGAGTTACCCCCTTTTGTGTAACTTAAAAACTAAGCAAAAATTAGGAATGAGTTCAAAAGCAGATTTGTAGATCTTGTCAAGATGTGCAACTTTGGTGTTTTGAGTTTTTGAAGTTTCAATACAAAATTCAAAGTAATTTTGAAAATATAGATTTCCAGAAATTGTCCCCTTTTCAATTTGAATCCCTAATTCAAAATCTATTTGGAATCTTGAAAAGTGATCAAAATGAAAGTTGTAGAGCTCGTCAAAATGAACAACTTTTATTTTGGGAATTTTTCAAGTTATTGAGGAAAATCAAAAGTAATTTTGGAATTTCTATTCTGCCCCAATTCAAATCAGTTTTGCCCCCAAATTGGAATTTTGAATTTCAAACTGTTTGGTTCAAATTTGTACCTTTCCTTTCAAAATTAGCTTTGGACCCTTAAAGATGTTTTGTAGCATCCAAAATTCTGAACAAGTTTTATTTTGACAGAAATTTGACTTGTAGTCAAATTTTGGAAGTAATTTACAAAAAAAAAACAGAAAAAGTGGATATGTCTTGCCGCACGGTTTGCATGGAACATACCAAATGCTTGGAAATCAATCTGGACGCACATGATGGAACTTCTAGATGACGTGTGTCATACAAAATCTTGCTTTGGTCTGTTTGGAGACAGTGTTAGTTTCGGTGCAAGATAGGTGCATGGTTTGCACATAATGCAGCATAGGCTAAGAAACCATTTTGGACGCACCCGATGGTATTCCTAGGTAAAAGGAATACTGCACTGCCGCTGCGGCAGGCGCTGCCATCGCGCGCCGCCACGCACCCAGCCACGCAGCCGCTTGGCTGCTCGAGGTCGCTGTGAAGTGGCCAAGCTCCTGGCATGCTCATCTATTCCTTCCAGTGACCACACACTGCAGCAACCTCTCTTTTCTCCCTTTCGCTCAACGCCGGTGAGCTCCCCGCGCCCGCGAAATTTGCCTCGCCCATTCCCTGTCCGAGCCACCAAAGCACCTCAACAGCTTCGCCATGAACTCAGCTACCCGTTGAACCCCTCACCACATGCTCTAACCCCTTGTAGCTCCAATCCGAGCCGTTCTCCTCCAACTCCGGCAGAAACGTTGCCGCGAGCACCTCACCATAGCAAGCCCTCCTCCGAGCATCTCCACCGCTGCTGTCCAGCTTTTTGAAGTCACAGTGAGCCCCTGGTACTCCCATGGTTCTCCTTTCGCTCTCTATCGACCCCTGGTGCTCGGGGTTCCACGCTGAGGCATCGCCTACCGCTGAGGTAGTGGACCAGCCATAGGAGAACTTGCGCGGCTTACCTAGGAAGTTCGAAGGGGTAGAAGAAGGAGGTGAAAGCGTCGGGGATCTCGGCTTCACCGGATGGAGCTCACCGACGACTAGTCGGCCCAAGGGGATCCTCCCCGAGGTAGGAGACGAAGCTGATAGTAGGGGCCTGTTGTCAGCGACGTCGTGAGAGGGGAGAGAGGCGCGCGCAGCGCGCAGGACCGGATGGGCCGGCCTGCGGGCCGAGCTGCTGGACCTGTTCCGGTTCCATAATGTTTTTTTTTCTTTTTCTTTTTATACTAAAAGAAATTTATGTTTGATTTTGTGTAGAAAAATATGTGCATATCTAAAAATAGTGTAAATATTTGTATAGATTCTGTGCAGTGAGTAGAACATAGGAAAAATGTTAGATTTCATTTTCTGATACTTTGAACATGTATAAAAATTGTATCCTTTATTTAATAAATAGAACTTCCATAAATTTTATGAAATTATTTATATGTCCAAAAATCACCAAAATTTGTGAGGTATCTCTGAGTATTAATTCCTAGCTTCACAAAAAGTTTGGTGGCATTTGGATAATGTTTGAATAAAATATTAATATACCCTTAATTAGTATTTAAGTGATAATACTAAAATAATTAAATAATGATTAGCTTAATTTCCAAATTAGGATTTGAGAGCTTTTGGGATTGTGTGATGACAGGAGGTCATTAACCTTAATGACCTTTGGCATTTAATTATTGTTTGGTATTAATACTTAATTACTGTCATTAATGCTTAACTAAAGATTAATTAAGATAAAAGGATTAATAATTAATTAATTGAGAATAAATATAAATTAAGAAAAGTCTTAGCTTACTGTTGCAACCTCTTGGGTAAAAACACTAAAGTGTAAACAATCTTTAATTACAGTTTAAGCTACTTTTGCACCGAGAAGGAAAGTTGTACACAACTAAATCCTTCTTATATGTTGTCATAAGCATATCATGAGCATACATCATTTTGCGTATAGTGCACGTGACCGAAGGAGCGACCGTTGAACCAAACCCCGAGGTTGGTGCTCCGTTTGAAGAAGTTGGAGAGGAACCCACTCAGCTCTGCAACCAAGGCAAGCCCCAGATGCATTTAACCCTTCCTTGAATATTTTAAATCTTTTATCACTTATGAATCAAAATGTTGGGCAAGAGTAGGAGTGGCTGGGCCATGACCAAATATAAAAATGTTGGTGGTATCTGACCAAAAATAAGCAGCTGCTATCATCATTGACTTATTTTTCTACACCGGCAATAGAGAGCCTGATGCACTGGTCCAATTTCCGTTCTGCCCAGTACACTTCATTTGACCTACCGATCCTCAAATACCAATCTTTTCGTCCCTTGGTGGTCTTAGGCTAGGATCGGAAAGTGTGTTTCCATAGATCTAAGGAGAAATTCTTGGCTCTGAATGGGATTCTATTGGTCTCCGCATTAATCAGATCAGTTGGATCTGGGTCACCATCGGGCCTAAGCATTGGATGTGTGGTTGATCGGTTGGAATAACTAGTTTGTCGCTCAGTTCCTAAGTTCAGAAGATCAAAAGGGTAGGAGAAAAGAAAAAGAAAAAGAATGCGAAGCACGTGAACTTGCAAAAGTAAAAAGGAACTACAGAAAAAGGGAATGGACATAAGACTAATCGCAGGAACGTTGAAGTTGATCACCATTGAGCGGGATTAAGATGAAGCCGAGAGCTTGAAGTCTCTGTTGGGGAAGGGTTCTCGCCGGTTGAAGTTGCGCAGTTGCTTGTCAAGGCCGCAGCCGGGGAGAGTAGGTTTTGAAGGATTGAAATGGCAAGGTAGAAGATGAGTGTTTGAGGAGGATATATTTATTGGTTGCACTGAGCAGGGGTATTCTGGACTTATCTCTCTGCCGTACGCATAAAATTCAAGGTTGTTCAGATGGATATGGTAACTGTTTGCATGACAATCAAAGGATTGTATCGATGATTTAATGGCAAGTAATCATGATTTGGAGGATATCCGGATGTGCAAAATATTTTACTAGGATCGGCAGCATGGTCTGATATTAAGCTCTTGCCGATGGGCTACGGCCCTTATGATTCTAGCCTTAATTGGGACAAAGATGGTTGGAGGTTGTGCGAAATTTACTGAGACACGAAAATCCGAGCTAGATTTGACCATATTCGGTGGCAAGATTTTTGTCAAGAAGAAGATAATTAAGTTGTCTGGAGTAAATTTTGGAGCATTAATGATTTTATACTCTAAAATTGGGAGGCATGTGTTAACACTGTTTTTGGCAACGAGTCAAGATAATCAAAATGGACCCATCGGCTGTAAGGAGGTTATTGCATTATGCCGACAGGAGGAGTGCCGATGAGGATCAGTTGACGGAGATTGTTGCCGATGGAAGGTAATGATCGATGGAAAGGTTGTCTCTTAGATTAAGTTAAAAAGTGTTGGTTTAAAAGATCGGAGGTGGTGTTTGCTGATGTCGACACGAAGGTCATTGCCGATAGAGCTTATAATGATTCATTGTCGATGTCGATGAAGGAGGACATGAAGAGTGCTACTGATGAAGCTTAACAGGGAAATATGCCGATGGAGCAGGAGCCGATGGGGATTTCATCGTGGTCAGGGCGAACACGAGAGTAGATAGGCGTTATTTTCGCTTTTCTATATTTGTTAGAAATATGCCTTTTGTAATAGTCCCGTTTTGTCTTAGAATCAGAACCTAGTCGTATTAGGTTGTAATTCTGTAGACTAGGGTATAAATATAGTTCGAGGGACAATGAAAAGAGACAATCAATCAATATCAAATCCAAGTTTACTTCTACTTTTGCATCTACTTATTTTGACGACTTCGTCAATTTGCATATTTTCTTTTTATGAGTTCTCATCGGTTCGGCAAGTTGCAAACCTCAACGATCCTTGAGTTCCGCATAAGTACCTCTTGGTCATGACTTTCTGATGAGGTCATTGTCCCGATCTTTATGACGTAGGATCTTGATCTTGATAACTTGCCGAATAACGGCGGATAACTTGCTGCAAGCAGCGATAACTAGTGCAACGTGACGACACGCATAAGGAGCCAACCACCATCTCTCTACAGCATCCTAAACCAAGGATTCATCCAATCTATTGACACTGTTTTTGGACACGTATCTTTTGATATGTATATGGAGTTAATGAGATGCAGATCGGCAGATGGAGCAGTGGTGACCAGTCTTTAGGGAAGTTGCCGATAAAGGTGGCTGCTGATGGGAAACAATCGGATATGACCAAGTCCAGAAGTGGTGATGTATTCGTGCCGATGACCAATGCCGGTGTTTGGCGATGACGGTGAATAGGTAATCTGCCGATGACACTGAAGAAAAGCTCGGAAGTTGCCGATTGATTCATGATGGTGTCCCGATCGGTTACGGGGGGTAGTTTAATGTTTTCCCTAGTTAATAGAATTTGTTTTGTATATGGTTTCCATTTAATTTGGAATTTGAGTCCTAGTCGTGTCTAGTTGTAGCTCTTTGGACAGGGTATAAATGTAGACCCTAGGGCAATGTAATGAGACATCTATCTATCAATCAAACACAAGTTTTTACACATATTCCAGCATCTACTTTTCGACGACTTCGTCATATTTTCTCTTTTATTACGAGTTCTTAGGAATTCGTCGAGTCAAACTCGGCGTATTCTCAAGTTCCGCGTGAGCACCTCTTGGCCGTGACATCCGGGCGCATCGCTGTTGTCGGGACCAAAGTGTTCGAGTTATCATCTTTGTCGATTGTAAGGTCAAATCGGCTGGCACACCTTAATGTTTGAATCGGGTATTAGCCCTTTGTGTTTGCAGATCTGCTTTTGCATCAACACATCTTTTGTTACACCCAGTGGGACCATATTTAAGATCAAGATCAACATGTCGAATACCGATTTCGACTTGGAGAACGTTATCTCCGTGACGGAAGCCAACCTCAGAGATGAGCAGAAGCAAGCCATGGCAAAAGCCATGGAGGAATACAAGCAGCTGTAACACCCCAGTGTTATGGTGGCATCAAGCACATGCATAACTTGAGCATCATCATCTACTCAAGCATATCATGATCATCATCTACCTTGAGCCATGTCATTTTATGCTTGAGTGTGCTTTAACTTGATTAATTATGCTTCCTATGCTTGTGTTTGTGTGAACCATGCTCATGCTTGTGTGTTAAGTCTTGGTAATTAGTTTATCTATACTTAACTCAACCTTAGGAACAATGTTCATGTTGATCACTTCTCCAAAATAATCACTTAAGTCATACCTACATGTATAGGCCCTAGAAACCTCTTTTGCTTAGGATTTTAAAAAGTGTTTCATAAAATATTTTCATGTCAAAACTTTCTACAGCAAAGTTGTAGCACATTTTATAAGGAACAAAAGCTGTTTTATGGCCATCTCATGAAAATGATCACATCTAGCTCAAAAGTAACCCACAAGGCAGATTTGGGGCTATTTCTAAGTCTAGGAACGCAACAGTTTGCTCGATCGATTTTGAAAACCTCATATCTCTCAATCCAGACCGATCTGGCTTTCGCTCTAGTTGACAATGTTGTAGAAACTCAGCTAGTACTTCAACTTTGTCAACTACACCATCTCCTAACTCGCTTTGGTTTGGAAGTTAATCATCGTCGAAGTTGCTCTTTCAGTCGGTGATCGCGTGCCTGATTCAGAGTCGAGCTCGTCGACGTGGCCGACCGGCGACAGGACATCGGCGACATTTGGTGCCCGTACGTCGCTCCTGGCCCCGCTCGTCAGCTCCCAGCGCGCGCATGACCTCCACGGCGACGCCCCAGACGTAGTGGACGCGTCCACTCTCTCCTTCCTCTCGCTCTCTTGCCACAAAAAGCGGCCGCAGTGAGCACACCGTCGCGAGCTCACTCAGGCGAGCTCAATCGCGCTCGTCGCTGCGTTGCTACTCACCAAAACTGGCCCACAGCTCCGCCGTGAACCGCTCTCCACCCTCCACCCGCTAACTCGCCGTGAAACCCTCCGGTGAGCCGACATTTCCGACTTCCCCCAAATCGGGTCGCCGTGACCTTCTTCTCCGGCGAACTCAATGCCGAGGTCCTCGGAGCCTCTCGTCTTCTCTGGTTAGGTCCTAGAGGTAGCTTAGGTCCTTAGCGAACATTAGCGCCACTTGGTGGATGATCTACCGCGCTCACCGTCGTCGGACGCGACGCGCAGCGCCGCCGTGTTTCCGCCGGAGTTGGGCTCTCTCGTGGCTAGCTCATTCCACACCGTCTCAAGCCAAGTCGCCTGCCTAGGAAGCTTCGCCGTAGTCCGCTAGCGCTGTAGGAAACCCTAGGTCGCGCTCTACCAGCCTGAGAGCTCCGGCGTAACGCCGAGCACCTCCGGAGCCGCCATGATCGATGGCAAGCCATTTCCGGTGGCTCCGCCGCGGGGAAAAGGGGGTCAATCGGTTCGCAAGGGTCTGGGGATCACGTTGATGCCCGTGTGTTGGCCGAAGACCTCGCCGTCGCGGAGAAATCGCCGGTGAGAGTCGCCTCGGCCGTGAGGAAGACGACCCTGACATGCGGGACCCGCTGTCAGTGTCACATCGTTTCCCTCCTTTTCTTTTATTCAAATCCAGGTTTTTGGCTTTCTTGCAAAAATCATATCTTCTGTTTCTGAGATCCAAAAACTGTGAAACAAATTTTGTGATGTTCCTTGAGATGGCTAGTGTTTAACAAAAACATAAAATGTACCATGTTTTCTGTGATAAATAATTATTAGGATTTATTCTTGTTATTTATGTATAAATTCATATCTCTTGATATACTGCTCATTTTGTTCTGAAAATTTTATGCTAGGCTCTGAGTGATATGAGAATGCTATGATAAATATTTCATGATTTTCGGAGTGATATATCTGTGATATGTAATTTATGTTGATTCTATGGCTTGTTTTCTTATTTAAATCATAGTAAATAAATACTGCTTATGCTGGTGCTCTACTCAGGTGTCAAACTTGCTTATGGTATTAGTAACATGTAAATAATCTGAAATATGTTGTTTGATACTATATAAGATATGTTTCTTAAATTGTGAAATAAGCACCTTGTTACATGTTAAATATTTATCTTACGTTTGGCATGTGCAATTACTCTGAAATTTTTATGGTATGGTCAAGATGCTATGCTTGTGCTTCTATAATATTTGTAGATTTTTCTGAGCACTTTTGCTGGTATCTTGTAATTATGTCCCTCTATAGAATTAAAGTAATAAATGCCTTGTTATTAAATGTTTTGGGGTTGCCATATGTTGTTCTGGTAATCTTATGGTATGCTAGTGCCTGTGAGCCATTTGGTTGTCACTGAAAATATTTTGGCTATGTCATCAAATATTTAACTGAAGGTTCATAGCTGTTCTGGACAGCAAGGAAGTAATTCAACCATTGCTTATTCATAACTTGGTTTTCTGGAAGACTTGTCTAAATCAAAGTTGTTGTAAACTTTATGAACTAGCTGTGGTATAAATTTGGGATCATTTGGTCTAGTAGTTTTGAAGTTATGGCTTTTCCAAGTTAGGTTCCAGAAATAGGTGCTTTCTGTTTTTTCTGGGACAGAACCTGGAACTTTGTTTAATTGACTTGTTTAACTTTTGAACCATGCTGTGATGCCTAAATATGAAATGTAGACAATTTCATAAGCTTTCCAGAATGTCCTCATTTATGTTTGTTGGATCTTCATGGCAATAGTTATGACCTGTTTATGGAGCTGTTCTGTTATGTGATGCTTGCTGTTTATAGTTTGACTTGCCAAGTCTCGCTAAGTTAATTAGTTATCCTTTGCGAGTTAATCTTAGAAGTTTACTCAGTAAATGAGTGTCCAGTGAAGTGCCAATTCCATTGTCAAGCATTCATTCCCATCTAGTATACACCCATTCTTACTTATCATGCATGCAATAGGAGCACCGGACGCGACAGCTTCTTTCGAGCTCCAGGTGAACCCCGAAGGCCAGGAGGGCAATCCGGAGGTGGAGGTCCAGCAAGCCGGACACAAGGAGCCCGAAGAGGAGGTTGAGTGCCCGAATCACGAGCCAGCATCGTTTGTGAAAGGCAAGCCCCGGAGCATCTTAAGTCTCCCACTTTAATTTCGAAAGCTTACATGATTATGTTAGATCCATTGATGCATTTACGTATAGGAGTTGTGATGAAACCTTTGCTGCATTTTACTCAATCCTTGTCTAGATATCTTACCACTACCTGGTTATAGAGTTAGGATCAAGTAGTGCCTTAGACATGCTTTAATCGGTAGAAGTCGGGTGATATCCTGTCACCTGCGCGAGATAGGGTTGGGTCGGATCACAATTGTCTATATGTGCTATCGTGGAGGGAACCTGATTAAAATGACTTAAGCCGGGCGGAGTTTCACAAGGTTATAGTAACTCTGTCTGTGGCAGCTAAGGACCGATCGTTGTACGTCCTGTTGTCATGTTGAACGCATGCCTGACACTTAGTTGGCCGGATAACTCGTTCCGACCGAGAAGCCTAGTAGTATGACTCAGGCCGGAAGACCGGCAAGTATAAAGTGTGCACTACCGGAGAAAGTGTGGTGTGCGGGGGGCCATTGGCATAAGACCAAAGGCAGGTGAGTTAAAATTCCTGACTTCTCTGGCAGAGTGGTAGCCTTGGGAGTGCGGCGCTGATCGGAGCCGTGATTCCTGAGTCGTACCAGATGTGACCCGCTGGCTCCCCGACGGGGATGCTTGGGTGAGTGCTAGGAATAACCCTCCAGCTGGATAGGAATCGATTCGAATCGCCGTCTCTCCCGAATAGTGAGAACTTGACAGAGCAGCGGCAAACGTAGCATCCACTAATGAACATTGGTTCGTGATAACGATGATAGCAAGAAAGAGCATATGAGGAACTTGGTATGGTTATTATTGCTTGTAATAATCAAGTGATGTGATTTAGTACAGGTGCTAATCTAGTGGTAGGCTAATGATAATTAATATGATGCTTTTACAAGAATTTAGCTACCAATTAATCTTTTGGCAACTGTTGAGTCAACCAGCTCCACTGTATACCTAGCCTTGCGTGATCCTTGGTGTCTTTTATGTTTTACTAGACGGGTAAGTCTAGCTGAGTACATCCTCGTACTCAGGGTTTATTCCCACCTATTGCAGATGATATCTTTTATGATGGCTTCTGCAAGACCTGTCTCCATCCCGCTGGGGAGGAGGACTAAACTGTTGGGCACGGTTCTCTAACTACTTCGTACCTGTTGCTTTTGGATGGATGGCACAAGACCCTAGGTGAACAAGAACTTGTGAAATGAACTTTGAAATATGTGTTGTAATATATTTTGCTTCCGCTACTACAAACATGTGTTGTAATAACTAAGTAACTCCGATGTGGTGCCGCTTCGACGGCAATGAATGACTATGTAACATTTGTTGTGTTATGTTGAACTATTACGATCTTGGTTTGTTGCAAGTTGGTTTGAAGTCCTTCGTGATTTCTGTTGACTACCGGGATTATATGGGCTCAAGTTTGGAAACTTGATTGCTGGTCGATCGTTTCTACACTTTAACTCTTATAATTTGGTCGGTTCCGTGACAGCTGGCATCAGAGCAAGTTCAGCATTATAAATGCAGTGTTTGTGTATTTCAAAATAAAAAGAGTTTTTAAATAAAATTGTGAAAATCAACACTTAATTATGCCAGTGGTCGAATCCTCCTTGCCCATATAAGGACTATAGGTGGCTATTTAAGTACTGACTTGGGGTGTTTTATTTATGCATCTCCGGCAGTACTCAGGTATGGATGTGTGATGACCGCACTATGCTACCCTGTGGTCTAATGGTAGAGGTAGCCTTCATATGTGAATTAGCCACATATGTCGCTACATTTAAAATTATGCAACGTCGCACCTACGTTCTTGTAAGTGTGAGCTGTGAGAGCATGATCGTCCAAACGGCGGTCTAGGGGAGTGTTCGCGGTGGTTTTTCTGGAGTGGTTACGTGTCAAAACTATGGAACCATGAAAGAAACTTAATTGGGGAGTATTTAATTTCTCGGGTAGTTGTGGTGTCATTGTTTGTGCATGCGGGGCATGTCCAAGCAATGTGCACTTAGTTTACTGCTTTCTTGAGTGAAATATTGGGAACTATTGGGCTGAAATGAAATTTTCTGCAGGTACTCTAACAGCGCACGTGTAAATCACTAGTTATCGTATCAAGAGACGAATGTATGCCACCGTACATCCGCTAGAATATTAATTTTCTAAGTTTGTGAGGACGTACGGTTCGTGCATGCATCATGTGGCATTCATACATACATTCTGTCTACTCCTTCCCTTAAAATATCGTCCCTTTTAATTAAATAAATGATGCTTAAATTATTTCTCTCTTACCCATGGTATTCCTATTCCTTTCCACAGATGGACGTGCCCGCTTCACCTCGCCCTAGTGGCACCTTCTTGAGCGAGTTTGGCACTCCTACCTTGCTCTAGAGGGTGCTGCAGTCTGTGGGATATACTGAGCCACCTCAGTATTCTTGGTGGGAGGTGGATATGACAGGAGAGTTGCAATGGTTTGCTGTGCAGGGAGTTGTCCCTCCACATGGGGCAGGCCTGCATGGACTGGGTGGACCTGTAACTCAGATGGGCAGACTCCATGGGAAGCAGCTCAGGTTGCAGCCCATGCTATGCTGCTCAACATCTGTCAGAGGTTTGGTGATGAGCTGACAGGAGGACCAGCGGCCTCCATTCCCCGTACTGACCCAGCAGCGGCGGAGTGGAAGCAGGCTGATGGTTGTGCGTTGGTCCGAGGTAGAGGAGAGCGAGCTGAGAGTTCCAGTCCTGCTATGAGTGCTATGATGGCTGTGCTCAAGCTGTTCAGTCAGTGAGAGGACACCTATGCACAAGTGATGGTGGCTGTTCGCCAGGCTCAGGAGATGCAACAGAAGGCTGAAAAGCGTGCTCGCAAGTTTCGCAAGGAAGCTAGACTCCTGGAACAAGCACAGAAGGACCGCAATGACAGGGAAGACATTGTGGAGTACCGTAGGTAGCAGTGGGTGAAGGCCATTTGAGAGAGATCACAAGCAGGATCAGATGAGTCAGTTGGCTAGAGAGAGGGAGACAGTGCAGGAGCGCTTGGTGCAGGTCACTCATGAGAGGGATACTACGCTCCGTGTGTCGGAGAACAGGCGTCGGGCATGGGAGATGCACCGGATCCAGTCGCTTGAGCGGGAGAACTATCTACAGGATCAGATTGAGGCTGGTCTTGTGGAGATTCACCGTCTCAACGACCTACTACACCCTATTCCTCGCCCTATACCAGTGTATCCAGAGGTGGGACCCCAGGTGATTGTGGCTGATGATGACGGCATGGAGGTAGATGGACCAGCCGTGGCTGCACCACCTTTGCACGAGGACGTGGAGGACGAGGAGCTTGAGCCAGTTAGCGATGAGGATGGAGAGGCGATCTTCAACGCTGACTCGGGCGACGAGCCTGGAGTGTAGTGGGTAGCGCATATTTGTTATGTGAGGATCTTTTGTATTATGGTAGTCAGCAGTGGTCCTTTTGTAATCATGTTGTAATCCAGAACCTTGATCTTTGACTCATGTCATGTACTATGATGGTGTAATAACTTTATGGACCCAATGTGTAACCTTAACATGTTCGATCGGTTATGACGATGTTTTTCTGCGTTGTGCATATTACGGATGTCTTTTTCATGTGTTGGATTGGTGATGTTGTTTTGTGGAATTAAATTATTGTGCCTTTTCTGTAAAGCTATTCTCTCGAATACTTTCAGGCATGAATATAAGTTCTTCTACGACAATCTTGTCATCATCAATACTCACTGACTGTATTTTTACAGATGTCTCGTGGCACTCGAGGTGCGAAACAACGTGCGAACATGAACCCACCCCCTCCTCATCCACCACCAAATCCAGCAGAGCTGATACAAATGATGGTGGAAAATCAAAGGATGCTCACTGAGACCATCAACCGGATGCAAATCAGGGTGGTCATAATGCACAAGAAGGGCTAGCACCTAACCAATACAGTAGCTTCAAGGATTTCATGGATACTAAGCCCCCATCTTTCAGAGAGGCTGAAGAACCCCTTCAAGCTAAGGAGTGGTCGGACACTGTGGAACAAAAGTTCCGCTTGCTTCGGCTGACTGAGGGTTTGAAGGCTGAGTATGCAGCTCACCAACTGCAGGGTCCGACAGGCATATGGTGGAATCATTATCGGGAGGCTCTTCCTGAGAATACTATGATTGACTGGAATCTCTTCTGTCAAGCTTTCAAGGGGCATTTCATCCCTCCTGGTGTTATGGAGATGAAGCATACTGAGTTTATGTAGTTGACTCAGGGCAACAAAACTCTGAAGGAGTACTTGCATGCTTTCAATCACCTGTCAAGGTATGCTCCTGAGTTTGTGAAGACTAAGACGAAGAAGATTGTTAGCTTCAAGCGGGGTCTTGGCCCCAAGTTGCTGAAAACTATGGGCCGCTCTAAGTGTGCAACTTTCAATGAGTTTGTCAGTGATGCTCTCACTCAAGAGAACTATAACACTGTGCAAGAGGGCTTTTGAGGCCAGGGCAGGGCATCTCAGTCCAAGGCTCCAGTGGTAGCTAGACCCTAGTATCGCGCTCCAACTCCTAACCAGCGATATCGCCCTCCAGTGAAGAAGAATCAGGTGAAGAAGGGTTTCCACAAGGGGTACTCTATTGCTCTTCCTAGGGGCAACACGGGTCCCAGCTATGCCAAGACTCCACCTGCCAACCGTCTGTGCTGGAACTGCAATCAGACCGGGCACTGGCAGAGCAATTGTCCTTACCCGCCAAAGAAGGGCAACCAAGGGAACGTTCGCCAGGGGCGTGTTCACTACATGACTGTGGAGGCAATCCCTGCTGGTGAGGTAGTTACGGCTGGTAAGTTTGTAGTTAACCAATGTGATGCACTTGTGCTTTTTGATTTAGGAGCATCACATTCTTTTGTGAGTTCAGACTTTGTGTCTAAGCATAATCTCAAGGCATTTACACTTGATAAGGGCAGTTATTGCATTAGTGCTGCTGGAAATGATATTTCTACCAATCAAGTGGTTGTGGGGGCAACTCTAGAAAAAGGAGACCGTCAGTTTCTTGCTGATCTGGTTGTTTTACCCGGTGTGGGTATAGATGTAATTCTGGGTATGAAGTGGATGAGTGGCAACGGGGTTCTTATCGAGACCACCACTCATGTAGTGATGTTGAGAGACCCGAATACCAAAGAGGTGTTCTTAGTGCAACTTCCTCGGGATATTCATATCCGTAGCACGATGAATGCAGTTACATCTAGAACCATCAAGGATATTCTGGTGGTGTGTGAGTTCCTGGATGTATTCCCTGATGATTTACCCGGGCTTCCTCCAGATCGGGATGTGGAGTTCAAAATTGGATTAATTCCAGGTACCGCTCCTATCTCTAGAAGACCTTATAGAATGCCACCAAATGAGCTAGCTGAGCTTAAGACCCAGCTGAATGAGTTGTTGAAGAAGGGTCTTATCCGTCCTAGTTCTTCTCCTTGGGGTTGTCCGGCTATCTTTGTGAAGAAGAAGGATCAGTCCTTGCGCATGTGTGTGGACTATCGTCCCCTGAATGCGGTGACCATCAAGAAGAAATAGCCTCTTCCTCGCATTGATATCCTGTTTGATCAGTTGTCTAAAGCTAAGGTATTCTCCAAGATTGATTTGCGATCTGGGTACCATCAGATCAAGATCCGTCCCGAAGATGTACCTAAGACAGCGTTCTCGATGAGGTATGGGTTGTATGAGTATCTCGTCATGTCCTTCGGTCTTACAAATGCACCTGCTAACTTCATGTATCTCATGAATTCAGTGTTCATGCCCGAATTGGACAAGTTTGTGGTGGTCTTCATTGATGATATCCTGGTATATTCTTGCAATGAAGAGGAGCATGCAGAGCATCTGCGTGTGGTATTGTCACGTTTGCGTGAGCATCAGCTTTATGCTAAGTTCAGCAAATGCGAGTTTTGGATGAAGAATGTACCTTTCTTGGGCCATGTCTTATCTGAAGAAGGCATATCGGTAGATCCAGCTAAGGTGCAAGAAGTGCTGGATTGGAAAGTTCCAACTTCGATACACGAGGTTAGGAGTTTTCCGGGGTTGGCGGGGTATTATCGTTGATTCATTCTAGAATTTTCAAAGATATCCAAGCCTATGACTGGCCTACTCCAAAAAGATGAGAAGTTTGTGTGGACGACGGAGTGTGAAGAGGCATTCCACAAGTTGAGGACACTGCTAACATCGGCTCCTGTCCTAGCTCAACCTGATATCGAGAAGCCCTTCGATGTCTTCTGTGACGCGTCAGGTACTGGTCTAGGCTGTGTGCTGATGCAGGAAGGTCGTGTTATCGCGTATGCCTCGCGCCAACTTCGAAAACATGAGGTAAATTACCCTACTCATGACTTAGAATTGGCTACAGTTCTTCATGCTTTGAAAATCTGGAGGCACTATTTGTTGGGTAATCTATGCAATATTTACACGGATCATAAGAGTCTCAAGTACATCTTCACTCAACCTGAATTGAACATGCCGTAGCGAAGGTGGCTTGAGTTGATTAAAGATTATAATCTACAAGTGCACTACCATACGGGAAAGGCAAACATGGTTGTGGATGCCTTGAGTCGGAAAGCGCACTGTCAGTCAGTTCAGGTGGAAGATCCATTATTGTCACATCTTATGCACCCACTTGTGCTCAACCAGATTTCTTTGGAGAGTACTCTTCGCAATTGAGTCATCGAATTGCAGCAAACTGATGTGGGCATCCACCATATAAAGAGGAAAATGAAGGAAGAAGAAACCAAGCACTTTCGGGTCGATGAAAATGGAATTCTTTGGTTCAAAGATCGACTTGTGGTCCCAAAAGACCGTGAGCTGTGAAATCAGATCTTGTCCGAAGCTCGTTCATCCAAGTTGTCTATCCATCCTGGTAGTAGCAAGATGTATCAGGATCTGAAACCTCTGTTTTGGTGGACAAAGATGAAAAAGGAGATTGCTGCTTTTGTCGCTCGTTGTGACAATTGTTGTCGTGTGAAGGCCGTTCACATGAAAGCAGGCTTACTTCAACCCTTATCAATTTCTGGTTGGAAATGGGAAGAAGTCAGCATGGATTTCATTGTTGGACTTCCAACTTCTGTCAAGGGTTACGACTCTATCTGGGTGATTGTAGACCGTTAGACCAAGGTTGCTCGTTTTATTCCAGTTCAAACTGATTACCGTCCACATCAGTATGTAGAGTTGTACTTCGAGCACATTGTCCGTCATTATGGTGTGCCTCGAACTATCATATCAGATCGTGGACCACAATTCACTGCCCGTTTTAAGGAGTGTCTACATGAGCAGATCGGTACTCACTTGGTCCGTAGTTCAGCATATCATCCCCAAACAGCCGGCCAAACTGAACGGGTCAACCAAATCCTAGAAGACATGTTGAGGGCATGTGCTCTCTCCTCCAAGGGTTCTTGGGTTATGTGGTTGCCGTTAGCTGAGTTCTCTTGCAACAATAGTTATCAAGAGAGTATCAAAATGGCTCCATTCGAAGCCCTATATGGTCGAAAGTGTCGAACCCCGTTGAATTGGGTGGAATCCGGGGAACGAAGGTATTATGGCATCGATTTCATGAACGAAGCGGAGCAGTAAGTCCATACCATCCAGCAACATCTGGAAGCTGCTCAAGCTCATCAGAAAAGTTATGCTGATAAGATAATGAAGCCGATTGAGTTTGCAGTCGGTGACCATGTGTATATCAAGGTGTCTCCGATGAAGGGCGTACAAAGGTTCGGAGTCAAGCGAAAGCTTGCACCTCGTTATGTGTGACCTTATCGGATTCCTGAAAGGAAAGGAAACGTAGCATACAAAGTTCAACTACCAGTTGAGCTTTGAGCTATTTTTCCTGTCTTCCACGTATCACAATTAAAGAAGTGCCTTCGTGTTCTGGAGGAACGAGTGGAAGTTCGGGATATCAAGTTGAAATCTGACTTGGTGTACAAGGAGAAACCTGTAGCGGTTCTTGACCGCAAGGAGCGGGTGACACAAAATCGTGTGGTTCAGTTCTACAAGGTATTGTGGAGTAACCACGGGGAGGAAGATGCCACTTGGGAAACGGAGGATTATTTAAAAGAAGTTTACAAAACATTCTTCGAAAATCAGTAAGCTTCCAAATCTCAGGATGAGATTTTTGTAAGGGGGGAGGGCTGTAACACCCCAGTGTTATGGTGGCATCAATCACATGCATAACATGAGCATCATCATCTACTCAAGCATATCATGATCATCATCTACCTTGAGCCATGTCATTTTATGCTTGAGTGTGCTTTAACTTGATTAATTATGCTTCCTATGCTTGTGTTTGTGTGAACCATGCTCATGCTTGTGTGTTAAGTCTTGGTAATTAGTTTATCTATACTTAACTCAACCTTAGGAACAATGTTCATGTTGATCACTTCTCCAAAATAATCACTTAAGTCATACCTACATGTATAGGCCCTAGAAACCTCTTCTGCTTAGGCTTTTAAAAAGTGTTTCATAAAATGTTTGCATGTCAAAACTTTCTACAGCAAAGTTGTAGCAAAGTTTATAAGGAACAAAAGTTGTTTTATGGCCATCTCATGAAAATGACCACATCTAGCTCAAAAGTAACCCACAAGGCAGATTTGGGGCTGTTTCCAACACTTAGAAAAAATTTCTAAGTCTAGGAACGCAACAATTTGCTCGATCGATTTTGAAAACCTCATATCTCTAAATCCAGGCTGATCTGGCTTTTGCTCTAGTTGACAATGTTGTAGAACTCAGCTAGTACTTCAACTTTGTCAACCACACCATCTCCTAACTCACTTTGGTTTGGAAGTTAATCATCGTCGAAGTTGCTCTTTCAGTCGGTGATCGCGTGCCTGATTCAGAGTCGAGCTCGTCGACGTGGCCGACCGGCGACAGGACATCGGTGACATTTGGCGCCCATACGTCGCTACTGGCCCCGCTCGTCAGCTCCCAGCATGCGCATGACCTCCATGGCGACGCCCCGGACGCAGTGGACGCGTCCACTCTCTCCTTCCTCTCGCTCTCTCGCCAGAAAAGCGGCCGCAGTGAGCTCACCGTCGCGAGCTCACTCTGGCGAGCTCAATCGCTCTCGTCGCTGCGTTGCTACTCACCAAAACTCGCCGACAGCTCCGCCGTGAACCTCTCTCCACCCTCCACCCGCTAACTCACCGTGAAACCCTCCGGTGAGCCGACATTTCTGACTTCCCCCAAATCGGGTCGCCGTGACCTTCTTCTCCGGCGAACTCAATGCCGAGCTCCTCGGAGCCTCTCATCTTCTCTGGATAGGTCCTAGAGGTAGCTTAGGTCCTTAGCGAACGTTTGCGCCACTTGGTGGACGCTCTACCGTGCTCACCGTCGCCGGACGCGACGCGCAGCGCCGCCGTGTTTCCGCCGGAGTTGGGCTCTCTCGTGGCCAGCTCATTCCACACCGTCTCAAGCCAAGTCGCCTGCTAGGAAGCTTCGCCGTAGTCCGCTGGTGCTGTAGGAAACCCTAGGTCGCGCTCTACCAGCCTGAGAGCTCCGGCGTAATGGCGAGCACCTCCGCCGAGCCGCCATGATCGACGGCAAGCCATTTTTGGTGGCTCCGCCGTGGGGAAAAGGTGGTCAATCGGTTCGCAAGGGTCTGGGGATCACGTTGATGCCCGTGGGTTGGCCGGAGACCTCGCCGTCGCGGAGAAATCGCCGGTGAGAGTCGCCTCGGCCGTGAGGAAGACGACCCTGACATGCGGGACCCGCTGTCAGTGTCACATTGTTTCCCTCCTTTTCTTATATTCAAATCCAGGTTTTTGGCTTTCTTGCAAAAATCATATCTTCTGTTTCTGAGATCCAAAAATTGTGAAACAAATTTTGTGATGTTCCTTGGGATGGCTCGTTGTAAATAAAAATATAAAATGTACCATGTTTTCTGGGATAAATAGTTATTATGATTTAATCTTGTTGTTTATGTATAAATTCATATCTCTTGATATACTGCTCTTTTTGTTTTGATCATTTTATGCTAGGCTCTGAGTGGTATGAGAATGCTATGATAAATATTTCATGATTTTTGGAATGATATATCTGTGATATGTAATTTATGTTGATTCTATGGCTTGTTTTCTTATTTAAATCATAGTAAATAAATAGTGCTTATGCTGGTGCTCTACTCTGGTGTCAAACTTGCTTATGGTATTTTTAACATGTAAATAATCTGAAATCTGTTGTTTGACACTATATAAGCCACGTGTCTTAAATTGTGAAATAAGCACCTTGTTACATGTTAAATATTTATATTAAGTTTGGCATGTGCAATTGCTCTGAAATTTTTATGGTATGGTCAAGATGCTATACTTGTGCTTCTGTAATTTTTGTAGATTTTTCTGAGCAATTTTGCTGGTATCTTGTAATTATGTCCCTCTATAGAATTAAAGTAATAAATGCCTTGTTATTAAATGTTTTGGGGTTGCCATATGTTGTTCTGGTAATCTTATGGTATGCTAGTGCCTGTGAGCCATTTGGTTGGCACTAAAAATATTTTGGCTATGTCATCAAATATTTAATTGAAGGTTTATAGCTGTTCTGGACAGCAAGAAAGTAATTCAACCTTTGATTATTCATAACTTGGTTTTCTGGAAGACTTGTCTAAATCAAAGTTGTTGTAAACTTTATGAACTAGCTGTGGTTTAAATTTGGGATAATTTTGTCCAGTAGTTTTAAAGTTATGGCTTTTCCAAGTTAGGTTCCAGAAATAGGTGCTTTCTGTTTTTTCTGCGACAGAACCTGGAACTTTGTTTAATTCACTTGTTTAACTTATGAACCTTGCTGTGATGTCTAAATATGAAATGTAGACAATTTCATAAGCTTTCCAGAATGTCCTCATTTATGTTCGTTGGATCTTCATCGCAATAGTTATGACCTGTTTACTGAGCTGTTCTGTTATGTGATGCTTGCTGTTTATAGTTTGACTTGCCAAGTCTCGCTAAGTTAATTAGTTATCCTTTGTGAGTTAATCTTAGAAGTTTACTCAGTAAATGAGTGTCCAGTGAAGTGCCAATTCCATTGTCAAACATTCATTCCCATTGAGTATACACCCATTCTAACTCACCATGCATGCAATAGGAGCACCGGACGCGACAGCTTCTTTCGAGCTCCAGGTGAACCCCGAAAGCCAGGAGGGCAATCCGGAGGTGGAGGTCCAGCAAGCCGGACACGAGGAGCCCGAAGAGGAGGTTGAGTGCCCGAATCACGAGCTGGCATCATTCGTGAAAGGCAAGCCACAGAGCATCTTAAGTCTCCCACTTTAATTTCCAAAGCTTACTTGATTATGTTAGATCTATTGATGCATTTACGTATAGGAGTTGTGATGAAACCTTTGCTGCCTTTTACTCAATCCTTTTCCAGATATCTTACCACTACCTGGTTATAGAGTTAGGATCGAGTAGTGGCTTAGACATGCTTTAATCGGTAGAAGTCGGGTGATATCCTGTCACCTGCGCGAGATAGGGTTGGGTCGGATCACGATTGTCTATATGTGCTATCGTGGAGGGAACCTGATTAAAATGACTTAAGGCGGGCGGAGTTTTGCAAGGTTGTAGTAACTCTGTCTATGGCAGCTAAGGACCGATCGTTGTACGTCCTCTTGTCATGTTAAACGCATGCCTGACACTTAGTTGGCCGGATAACTCGTTCCGACCGCGAAGCCTGGTAGTATGACTCAAGCCGGAAGACTGGCAAGTATAAAGTGCGCACTACCGGAGGAAGTGCGGTGTGCGGGGGACCATTGGCGTAAGACCAAAGGCAGATGAGTTAAAATTCCTGACTTCCCTGGTAGAGTGGTAGCCCTGGGAGTGCGGCGCTGATCGGAGCCGTGATTCCTGAGTCGTACCAAAGGTGACCCGCTGGCTCTCCGATGGGGGATGCTTGGGTGAGTGCTAGGAATAACCCTCCAGCTGGATAGGAATCGATTCGAATCGCCGTCTCTCCCGGATAGTGAGAACTTGACAGAGCAGCAGCAAACGTAGCATCCACTAATGAACATTGGTTCGTGATAACGATGATAGCAAGAAAGAGCATATGAGGAACTTGGTATGGTTATTATTGCTTGTAATAATCAAGTGATGTGATTTAGTACAGGTGCTAATCTAGTGGTAGGCTAATGATAATTAATATGATGCTTTTACAAGAATTTAGCTACCAATTAAGCTTTTCGCAACTGTTGAGTCAACCAGCTCCTCTGTATACCTAGCCTTGCATGATCCTTGGTGTCTTTTATGTTTTACTAGACGGGTAAGTCTAGCTGAGTACATCCTCGTACTCAGGGTTTATTCCCACCTGTTGCAGATGATATCTTTTATGATGGCTTCTACAAGACCTGTCTCCATCCTGCTGGGGATGAGGACTAAACCGTTGGGCACGGTTTTCTAACTACTTCGTACCTGTTGCTTTTGGATGGATGGCATAAGACCCTAGCTGAACAAGAACTTGTGAAATGAACTTTGAAATATGTGTTGTAAAATATTTTGCTTCCGCTACTACAAACATGTGTTGTAATAACTAAGTAACTCCGATGTGGTGCCGCTTCGACGACAATGAATGACTATGTAACATTTGCTGTATTATGTTGAACTATTACGATCTTGGTTTGTTGCAAGTTGGTTTGATGTCCTTCGTGATTTCAGTTGACTACCGAGATTATATGGGCTCAAGTTTGGAAACTTGATTGCTGGTCGATCGTTTCTACACTTGAACTCTTATAATTTGGTCGGTTCCGTGACAGCAGTAATGCTTGAAATCCTTCAGTATCAACAGGAGCGGTGAAGTGATCCAAAAAGAAGCATTGTCGGCACCTCGGCAGATTACTTTTGAAGCCAATCCTGGTAAACTTCAAGACATGGTTGACAGTGCTATTAACCGTGCTTTAATCAATCAAGTTGGTGTATTGTCCAACACGGTTTTCAATGCGGTGGCTAGAACTGTCAAGGAAGGGTAATTGCCACCAAATTATATGGTTCCTGCCTATCATCAGCCAGGGTCATCATTGGTTATAGCTCCATCGGCTACTACAGCCGTTGCGGGTACAGAAGTTACTTCTCCTCCAAGCACATTAGGGATCACTAATGCGCAATCTATGCCAATGACGACCAATCCATCAACATCAGACGAATCAATCAAGCTTGCTACAGATCTATTGGCATCGGCAATGTCGGGATCTGTTCCTCCCAACTGGTGGGGTTTTGGTATGCCCCCAGAGATGATGGTAAAAGCTCCTGGAACGTCTCAAGTGGCTGATATGACAGGCAAGGCTCCTGTGGCATCGGCACCTCCAAATCCGCCGATGAATTAGAGTCCCCAGTACACTGCAACTACTACTGCAAGACCTTATACTGGGAATTCTCAAGCTCCAACGTTCCAAATGCCTAACGCATCGGCAGATTCAATGCCGACACAGCAGAGGTTTATGACACAGCCAGGGTATGTCAATTCAATGATGATGCCCAATTATCAGTCATCGGCAGGGCTTATGCCGATGAATGCTAACAGTGGATGGACAGGACAGTTAGTCTTTCCACAGATGCCTCAGCAGAATCATCAGGCTGCAGGGTTTCAACAAGGCCAAATCCAACCTGGGTTTCAGAATCAAGGGTTGGTCAACCAGCCGATGAATCTTGGTCAACAGATTGGTGGTCAGATGATTAACCCAATGTTCCATGCAGATCGTGCACCTCAGAGACACGTGGAAACATATCAGCAGGTGCCAGATCCACAACCGCCTCATCGGCAAGATGCCGATGCATATTGGGCCGATAAGATAGCTGAAGTAATGAGAGACCAATTTGGGATAAAGCCCAAAGTCAACACTTACTCTTATCGGACACAGTATCCTCCTACATATGATTTAATTCTACTTCCAAATCGGTACAAGGTACTAGATTTCACTATGTTTTCTGGACAGGATGATACATCAACTATGGAGCATGTCAATAGGTTCATCATCCAATGTGGGGAAGTTGCTAACAGAGATGAGTTAAGGGTTTGTCTGTTTTCGTCATCTTTATCTGGATTGGCTTTTACTTGGATTATTTCGTTACCTCCCAACTCAGTGATCACTTGGGCCGATCTAGAGAAGAAGTTCCACAAATACTTCTTTTCAGGAGTTCATGAAAAGAAGATTACCGATTTGGTTAGGTTGAAGCAACGCAATGATGAATCGGCTGAAAGCTTTGTGCAGAGATTGCGAGAGGTTAAGAATAAGTGCTACAGTCTGATTCTAGATGATCGGCAGCTAGCCGATTTGGCTTTTCAGGGATTGTTGCCACATATCAGAGACAAGTATGCTTCTCAAGATTTTGAGAGTCTGAGTCATTTGGTGCAGAGGATTTCAGACCAAGACATTAAGCCTTTTGTTTATAGCTGTTCTGGACAGCAAGAAAGTAATTCAACCTTTGATTATTCATAACTTGGTTTTCTGGAAGACTTGTCTAAATCAAAGTTGTTGTAAACTTTATGAACTAGCTGTGGTTTAAATTTGGGATAATTTTGTCCAGTAGTTTTAAAGTTATGGCTTTTCCAATTTAGGTTCCAGAAATAGGTGCTTTCTGTTTTTTCTGCGACAGAACCTGGAACTTTGTTTAATTCACTTGTTTAACTTATGAACCTTGCTGTGATGTCTAAATATGAAATGTAGACAATTTCATAAGCTTTCCAGAATGTCCTCATTTATGTTCGTTGGATCTTCATCGCAATAGTTATGACCTGTTTACTGAGCTGTTCTGTTATGTGATGCTTGCTGTTTATAGTTTGACTTGCCAAGTCTCGCTAAGTTAATTAGTTATCCTTTGTGAGTTAATCTTAGAAGTTTACTCAGTAAATGAGTGTCCAGTGAAGTGCCAATTCCATTGTCAAACATTCATTCCCATTGAGTATACACCCATTCTAACTCACCATGCATGCAATAGGAGCACCGGACGCGACAGCTTCTTTCGAGCTCCAGGTGAACCCCGAAAGCCAGGAGGGCAATCCGGAGGTGGAGGTCCAGCAAGCCGGACATGAGGAGCCCGAAGAGGAGGTTGAGTGCCCGAATCACGAGCTGGCATCATTCGTGAAAGGCAAGCCACAGAGCATCTTAAGTCTCCCACTTTAATTTCCAAAGCTTACTTGATTATGTTAGATCTATTGATGCATTTACGTATAGGAGTTGTGATGAAACCTTTGCTGCCTTTTACTCAATCCTTGTCCAGATATCTTACCACTACCTGGTTATAGAGTTAGGATCGAGTAGTGGCTTAGACATGCTTTAATCGGTAGAAGTCGGGTGATATCCTGTCACCTGCGCGAGATAGGGTTGGGTCGGATCACGATTGTCTATATGTGCTATCGTGGAGGGAACCTGATTAAAATGACTTAAGGCGGGCGGAGTTTTGCAAGGTTGTAGTAACTCCGTCTATGGCAGCTAAGGACCGATCGTTGTACGTCCTCTTGTCATGTTAAACGCATGCCTGACACTTAGTTGGCCGGATAACTCGTTCCGACCGCGAAGCCTGGTAGTATGACTCAGGCCGGAAGACTGGCAAGTATAAAGTGCGCACTACCGGAGGAAGTGCGGTGTGCGGGGGACCATTGGCGTAAGACCAAAGGCAGATGAGTTAAAATTCCTGACTTCCCTGGTAGAGTGGTAGCCCTGGGAGTGCGGCGCTGATCGGAGCCGTGATTCCTGAGTCGTACCAAAGGTGACCCGCTGGCTCTCCGATGGGGGATGCTTGGGTGAGTGCTAGGAATAACCCTCCAGCTGGATAGGAATCGATTCGAATCGCCGTCTCTCCCGGATAGTGAGAACTTGACAGAGCAGCAGCAAACGTAGCATCCACTAATGAACATTGGTTCGTGATAACGATGATAGCAAGAAAGAGCATATGAGGAACTTGGTATGGTTATTATTGCTTGTAATAATCAAGTGATGTGATTTAGTACAGGTGCTAATCTAGTGGTAGGCTAATGATAATTAATATGATGCTTTTACAAGAATTTAGCTACCAATTAAGCTTTTCGCAACTGTTGAGTCAACCAGCTCCTCTGTATACCTAGCCTTGCATGATCCTTGGTGTCTTTTATGTTTTACTAGACGGGTAAGTCTAGCTGAGTACATCCTCGTACTCAGGGTTTATTCCCACCTGTTGCAGATGATATCTTTTATGATGGCTTCTACAAGACCTGTCTCCATCCTGCTGGGGATGAGGACTAAATCGTTGGGCACGGTTCTCTAACTACTTCGTACCTGTTGCTTTTGGATGGATGGCATAAGACCCTAGCTGAACAAGAACTTGTGAAATGAACTTTGAAATATGTGTTGTAAAATATTTTGCTTCCGCTACTACAAACATGTGTTGTAATAACTAAGTAACTCCGATGTGGTGCCGCTTCGACGACAATGAATGACTATGTAACATTTGCTGTATTATGTTGAACTATTACGATCTTGGTTTGTTGCAAGTTGGTTTGATGTCCTTCGTGATTTCAGTTGACTACCGAGATTATATGGGCTCAAGTTTGGAAACTTGATTGCTGGTCGATCGTTTCTACACTTGAACTCTTATAATTTGGTCGGTTCCGTGACAGCAGTAATGCTTGAAATCCTTCAGTATCAACAGGAGCGGTGAAGTGATCCAAAAAGAAGCATTGTCGGCACCTCGGCAGATTACTTTTGAAGCCAATCCTGGTAAACTTCAAGACATGGTTGACAGTGCTATTAACCGTGCTTTAATCAATCAAGTTGGTGTACTGTCCAACACGGTTTTCAATGCGGTGGCTAGAACTGTCAAGGAAGGGTAATTGCCACCAAATTATATGGTTCCTGCCTATCATCAGCCAGGGTCATCATTGGTTATAGCTCCATCGGCTACTACAGCCGTTGCGGGTACAGAAGTTACTTCTCCTCCAAGCACATTAGGGATCACTAATGCGCAATCTATGCCAATGACGACCAATCCATCAACATCAGACGAATCAATCAAGCTTGCTACAGATCTATTGGCATCGGCAATGTCGGGATCTGTTCCTCCCAACTGGTGGGGTTTTGGTATGCCCCCAGAGATGATGGTAAAAGCTCCTGGAACGTCTCAAGTGGCTGATATGACAGGCAAGGCTCCTGTGGCATCGGCACCTCCAAATCCGCCGATGAATTAGAGTCCCCAGTACACTGCAACTACTACTGCAAGACCTTATACTGGGAATTCTCAAGCTCCAACGTTCCAAATGCCTAACGCATCGGCAGATTCAATGCCGACACAGCAGAGGTTTATGACACAGCCAGGGTATGTCAATTCAATGATGATGCCCAATTATCAGTCATCGGCAGGGCTTATGCCGATGAATGCTAACAGTGGATGGACAGGACAGTTAGTCTTTCCACAGATGCCTCAGCAGAATCATCAGGCTGCAGGGTTTCAACAAGGCCAAATCCAACCTGGGTTTCAGAATCAAGGGTTGGTCAACCAGCCGATGAATCTTGGTCAACAGATTGGTGGTCAGATGATTAACCCAATGTTCCATGCAGATCGTGCACCTCAGAGACACGTGGAAACATATCAGCAGGTGCCAGATCCACAACCGCCTCATCGGCAAGATGCCGATGCATATTGGGCCGATAAGATAGCTGAAGTAATGAGAGACCAATTTGGGATAAAGCCCAAAGTCAACACTTACTTTTATCGGACACAGTATCCTCCTACATATGATTTAATTCTACTTCCAAATCGGTACAAGGTACTAGATTTCACTATGTTTTCTGGACAGGATGATACATCAACTATGGAGCATGTCAATAGGTTCATCATCCAATGTGGGGAAGTTGCTAACAGAGATGAGTTAAGGGTTTGTCTGTTTTCGTCATCTTTATCTGGATTGGCTTTTACTTGGATTATTTCGTTACCTCCCAACTCAGTGATCACTTGGGCCGATCTAGAGAAGAAGTTCCACAAATACTTCTTTTCAGGAGTTCATGAAAAGAAGATTACCGATTTGGTTAGGTTGAAGCAACGCAATGATGAATCGGCTGAAAGCTTTGTGCAGAGATTGCGAGAGGTTAAGAATAAGTGCTACAGTCTGATTCTAGATGATCGGCAGCTAGCCGATTTGGCTTTTCAGGGATTGTTGCCACATATCAGAGACAAGCATGCTTCTCAAGATTTTGAGAGTCTGAGTCATTTGGTGCAGAGGATTTCAAACCAAGACATTAAGCCTTTTGAACCCAAAAGGGCATGGAATAAAAAGGTGTCATTTGTTGATGAGGCAGCAAGCTCAGATTCTGATGAGGAACCAGTCATCGGCTTGGCAGAGTGGGTGAAAAATAAGAAGCCGATGTCTTGCCATTTGGGCATAAAGAGCCAGAAAAATTTGCATTTGACATCACCAAGGCTGATAGAATATTTGACTTTGTACTTCAAGAAGGGCAAATCAAGTTGTCACCCAATCATGTGATTCCATCGGCTGAAGAATTAAAGAAGATGAAGTACTACAAGTGGCACAATGCAACATCTCACAGCACAAATGAGTGCAAAGTTTTCAGGCAACAGCTGCAATCGGCTATAGAATCTGGGAGAATCAAGTTCGATAATTCTAAAGCTCAGAAGCCGATGAAGATCGGTCAACATCCTTTCCCAACAAATATGTTGGATGGTAAGGGAAAAAACAAGGTTTTGACGTCGGAAGCATATGCCTATTGTAAGAGTCCAGTTTTGTCTTAGAATCGGATCCTAGTCGTATTAGGTTGTAATTCTGTAGACTAGGGTATAAATATAGTTCGAGGGACAATGAAAAGAGACAATCAATCAATATCAAATCCAAGTTTACTTCTACTTTTGCATCAACTTATTTCGACGACTTCATTAATTTGCACATTTTCTTTTTACGAGTTCTCATCAGTTCGGCGAGCTGCAAACCTCGATGATCCTTGAGCTCTGTGTAAGTACCTCTTGGCCGTGACTTCCTAATGAGGTTGTTGTCCCCATCTTCACCATGTAGGATCTTGATCTTGATAACTTGCGAATAATGGCGGATAACTTGGTGCAAGCAGCGATAACTAGTGCAACCTGACGACACACACAAGGAGCCAACCATCGTCTCTCTACGGCAGCCCGAACCAAGGATTCGTCCAATTACACTCTCAAAGAACCAACCTATGCAACCTGAACACAAAGATCAGGAGCACGGATTGGGTGCCTATGACGCGGCCACTTCTGTAATCTCCACAAAGGAAAACACAAGAGCAAAGGGGTAGAAAATCTCTGTCTAGTTTTGTTAGCACACAGCTAAACAAAGTGGTCTGTATTCTAATTATCAAAATCATCATTTGCAATGAGTCTTAGAGTATATTTATACCAGCAACAGCCCTGCTAGATAGGTGTAAACTCGAAATAGAAATGAAAAGACTAAGAATGTGAAAAGACCTCCACAAAATGGCTTCTGAAGTCGAAACATGAGGTTGTTGGTCTTGTGGAACAGCTGTCAGTATTTTGGTAATAACTCCATCTTGAGAAGTCCAAATGATGCACCGTTGGATGCGTTGGAAAGTTAGCTTGATGGTCTTTCCAACCATATATGCCATGCACCATGGCACGTTGTGGATAGGTACAGTTTTGATCAAATATTTGTACCAATTTCCTGACGTGACAGACTTGGACTTCTAAAGCAGTCTTCACCAAACTGACCATATCTCGAGCATAATATATCCAAAATTTATGGAACTTCTTGCATTGAAAATTAGACTTCTTAGGCTTTCCAAAATGTCCTCATTCACCTTCATAGCTTTCGGAAATTGAAAGTTATGACATGTTCTTTAGACTGGTTGGTTTGGACGTCTGAACCATCAGCACTGATCTGATCGGGCGTCCAAACATGCTGGTTCGATTCCTCCTTATTGTGTCGATCCTCATGGTCCGTTTCATCCTTTTCTTCATATGTATTCCTAATTATAATAAATATAGAATACTTAGGTAGTATAACATTCTCAGAAGTATTAAAATTGAAATCAATTGGGAATGAATTCACCTCCTCTTGTAGTTTCTTGGTATGACATTTTGTAAGTGGCCCTTGAATTGTATCTTTTAGGTTGGATGGTGGATGATTGACATGAGAGATCATGCATGGTTGGGATGTCCTCATCACTTCCAGGCGCATCGCTGTTGTTGGGACCTAAATGCTTGAGTTATCATCCTTGTCTATTAACAGGTCAAATCGACTCGCACGTCTAGGATATCTGATCAGGTGTTAGTCCTTTATGTTTGCAGATCCACTTTTGCATCAACAGGCCGGAAGACCGGCAAGTATAAAGTGTGCACTACCAGAGGAAGTGCGGTGTGCGCGAGGCCATTGGCGTAAGACCAAGGGCAGGTGATTTAAAAGTCCTGATCGTCCTAACAAAGTGGCAGCCCTGGGAGTGCGGTGCTGATCGGAGCCGCAATTCCTGAGTCGTACCAAAGTTGACCCGCTTGCTCTCTGACGGGGGAAGCATGGGTGAGTGCTATGAATAACCCTCCAACTGGATAGGAATTGATTTGAATCGCCGTCTCTCCCGGATGGTGAGAACTTGATAGAGCAGCGGCAAACGTAGCATTCACTAATGTTAATGGTTCTGATGATGATGATTAACCCTCTAGCATGGGTGAGTGCTATGAATAACCCTCCAGCTGGTTATTATTTTTTTAATGAGTAATCAAGTGAGTGCTATAGTACATGTGCTAATGTAGGGGTAGGTTAATGATAATTAACTTGATGCTAATAAGAAAGGTTTTGTTATCCAACTTAAGCTTTTTATGCAAAATGAGTCAAGCTAGCTCCACTCTTTTAGTAGCCTTGCATGATCCTTGGTGTCCTTATTTTGGTTGATCGGGTAAGTCTAGCTGAGTACAACCTCATACTCAGGGTTTATTCCCACAAATTGCAGATGATATCTATGATGGTTTCTGCAAGACCTGTCTTCATCCCGCTGGGATCAGGACTAACCGTTGGGCGCGGTTCTCTAATTGTCATACCTGACTATCTTTTGGTGGATGTGATGAGACTCTGACAATAACAATGAACTTGTGATGTTGGTTTCAAAACTATGTTGCTTCTGCTACTTTGAACTTGGTTTGTAATAACTCAAGTAAACTCCGATGTGTGTCGCTTCGTCGACCTTGTATGAAATGTTGTAACAATCAATGTATTATGCTGAACTAATTATGATCTTGGTATGTTGCTCAGTTGTTTTGAAATCCTTCGAGATTTTAGTTGACTACCGGGATTATATGGGCTCAAGTTTGGAAACTTGATTCCTCTAGCGATCATTTCTACACTTGAACTCTTATAATTTGGTCGGTTCTATGATAGCTGGCATCGGAGCAGGTTTAGCACTATACTTCATTTGTGTATTTAAAATAAAAGAATTTTTAAAAATAATTTGTGAAAATTACACCTAAAGTGTGCTAGTGGTGAAATCCTCCTTGCCCATATAAGGACTTTAGGTGGCTATTTAAGTACTGACTTGGGATTTTTATTTATGCATCTATGGCATTGCTCAGTATGGATGTGTGACGACCACACTATGCTACCCTGTGGTCAAATAGCAGAGGTAGCCTTCATATATGAATTAGCCATATATGTCGCTAGATTTTAATTATGCAACATCGCACCTATGCTCAGGTAAGTATGAACTATGAGAGTATGATCGTCCAAACGGCAGTCTAGGGGAGTGTTCGTGGTGGTTTCTGGAGTGGTTGCATGTTTTAACCATGGAACTATGAAGGAAACTTAATTAGGGAGCAATAAATTTTTGGGTAGATATGGTGTCATTGTTTGCACATGCTGGGGTATGTGTAATTAGTGTGCACTTATTTTACTGCTTTCTTGAGTGATATATTGGGAACTGTTTGGGCTGCAATAAAGTTTTGTGTAGGTACTCTAACATCGCGCGTGTAAATTGTTAGTTAACATATCGAGAGACGATGTATGCCACCGTATATCCGTTAGAATGATAATTTTCTAAGTTTGTGAGGACATACGGAATGTGCATGCATCCTTTCGCATTCATACATATATTCCATCTACTCCTTCTCTTACAAATGTTGTCCCTTTTCATTAACAGGCATCTCTTATATAATCTCCTCTCACCCATAATTGTTCCTTCTGCCAGATGGACGCGCCCGCTTCACCTCTCCCTAGTGACACCTTTTTGAGCGAGTTTAGTACTCCTACCCTGCTGTGGAGGGTGCTGCAGTCAGTGGGGTACTCGGAGCCACCTTGGTACTCTTGGTGGGAGATGGATATGCAGGGAGGCTTGTGGTGGTTCGCTGTGCGTGGAGTTGTTCCTCCACATGAGGACAAGCCCGTATGGTCAGGTTGGAACTGCAATGCTGATGGGCAGAATCCTTGGGAAGCGGCTCAGGTTGCGGTCCATGCCATTCTGCTCAATATCTGTTAGAGGTTTGGTGATGAGCTGACAGGAGGGCTAGTGGCCTCTATTCCCCATGCTGACCCAGCAACGGTGGAGTGGAAGCAAGCTGAAGGTTGTGTGTTGGTCCGAGGTCGTGGAGAGCGAGCTAAGAGCTCCAATCCTACAATGAGTGCGATGATGGCAGTGCTCAAGCTATTTAGTCAGCGAGAGGACACCTATGTGCAGGTGCTGAGGGCTATTTATCCCGACTAGGAGATGCCATAGAAGGCTGAAAAGCATGCTCGCATGTTTTGCAAACAAGCTAGACTCCTGGGGTAGGCCCAAAAGGACCATGATGACTAGGAGGACATCGTAGAGTATCGTAGGCAGTAGTGGGTGAAGGCCACTCATGAAAGGGATCATAAGCAAGATTAGATGAGTCAGTTGTCTCGGGAGAAGGGTGCCTTGCAGTGGCACTTAGTGCAGGTCACTCGCGAGGGAGATACTACTCTACGTGTGATGGAGAATAGGCATCAGGTATGGGGAGTGCACCGTGTCCATTTGGCTGAGCGTGAGAACTATCTTTAGGATCAGACTGAGGCTGGTCTTGTGAAGATACACCGTTTCAACAACTTGTTTTACCCAATTCCTCGCCCTACACCAGCTTATCCGAATGTGGGTCCTTAGGTGATCGTGGTTGGTGATGATCGTATGGAGGTAGATGAGTTGGCCACGGCTGCACCCCCTCTACATGAGTATGTGGAGCATGAGGAGCTTGAGCCAGTTAGCAATGAGGATGGAGAGGCAATCTTTCACGCTGACTCAGATGACGAGCCTATAGTGTAGTGAGTAGAGTTCAGTAGTTGCTTTGGGAGGATCTTTTATGTTCGATCGGTGACAAGACTTGCCCATGTAATCATGATGTAATCCTGAACCTTGGTTTTAGTTCCTGTATCCATGTTGTGGTGTTGTAATAACTACTTAGACCAGTTGTTGTAATGGCATGTTATGTTCGAACGACCGTTATCGTTATCCTCTTTGCTTGTGTGTTTGGCAGACTATCTATATCATGTGCTATGATTGGTGATGTTGTTATGTGGAATTGAATTATTGTGCCTTATTTTCTGTAAAGTTATTCCTCTCGAATACTTTCAGGCTTGATTATGAGTTCTTCTGTGACAAATCTTGTCGTCATCAATACTTACTGATTATGTCTTTACAGATGTCTCATGGCACTTGCGGTGGAGGAAACCGTGGGAACATAGATCCACCCCCTCCTCCCCACCACCTAATCTGGCTGAATTAATGCAAGTGATGGTGGAAAACCAAAGTGAAAGCATCTAGGCCCCTAATGAGATTCGGTGATTAATGACAATGTTGATTACTAAGAGTAACGTGTGTTTTGTAGAGGCAAAGTCATTTATGTTAGGTCATGGTAATGGTGATCGATGGACTAGATTGTTTATGCCAACTTAATGGTGGAAATCATTTCAGTTCTCAAAGGATGGTTAGACATCATCGAAACTAGACTAGGTCTAGGTGCCATATGGTGAAGAAGGGCACCTAGAGTAGTTTAGGACTTTGGTTTTCCTTTGACCATACTATTATGGGGCATTGAGCGGGTAGCTTGACCTAGGCAAGGCTTTTGGTATAGGTGTGGTGCACACTTGGTAAATCTAGCACTAGGTAGCTCTGAGAAAGTCCTTAGATCAAGAGGAACAAACTTCATTTTGGAAGATCATGTTTCGACGAAGATTTTATGCTGAAACAGGCATCGAACGCTAGCACCAGACGCTTAGTGAGCGCGTCTGGTGGTGCTGACTTGGGTCAGTGTGTCTGGGTGCCTAGGGTTAGGCACCGGGCGCACACACTGAACTCACCGGGGTGCGTCCGGTCTTTTACCTAGGGAGGTCTGCAGTTTGACCGAGCATCAGACGCACGCATCGGACCCACTAGGTTGCATCCGGTCCCGTACCTAGACAGGGTTGAAGTTTGCCCTAGACGCGATCCAAGTGAGTCACCAGACCCACTGTGGGTGCGTCCGGTGTGTTGTAGAGCAAGTATGGTCAGCCATTGATGGAGCATCGGACGCTCTACAGAGCACATATGGTGCAACATTGAGAATGTCCGGTGCTCCTATTTTCTGAGAAATTCAGGTGGCCGACCCTTGGACTTGATGGGGAGTATTTATACTCCTTCACCTCATCCATGGGAGGTCTCTTGCCCATTTGATCAGCTGGGTAACACCTTGTGGTGTAAGAGAGAAGCAAGAGCCTAGAGAGGATTCAGAATTGAGTGATTTCATGAGTGAACCCTTCTCTAGTTGAGTTCCAAGAGTTCACGTGTGCATCCGCCACTCTCTAGAGCCTTGTTTGGGTCAGGTTAGAGTTCTTTGCTTGTTACTCTTGGTGATTGCCATCACCTAGACGATTCGGTGGTGATTGGAGGCACGAAGACCGCCCGGAGTTCTTGTGGGTGGATCGTGTCAAGCTTGTGAGCGGTTTTGGGCGATTCACCACGACAGAGTGTCGAAGAATCAACCTATATAGAGCACTTGGTCCTTGAGCGGACCAAGGGGGAGTAAGGCCCTTGCGCAGGTGCTACAACGAGGACTAGTGGAGACTGGCAACTCTCCGATACCTCAGTAAAACATCATCGCGTTCTTCTTGCTCTCATCCTCTACATTCTAGCATTTACTTTGAGCATTTACATTCCTAAAATTGCCATGTTAGACTAGGATTGGAACTAGGTTGTAAAACTTTTATCCAGTAGCTCCCTAGAACACACCTGGGCACAAGGTGTTGAATTGAAGCTTATAGGTTGCTTAAATTTTTAGAGAAGCCAAATTCACCCCCTCTTAGGCATCTTGATCCTTTCAATTGGTATCAGAGCCTAGTGCTCATTATTTAGGCTTCACCTCCTAGAGAAAGATGTCTACGGGGATGGACCGCCACCCATGTACGATGATGATGACTTTTCATATTGGAAAATACGGATGGAGTCATACCTTGAAGCTTGTGATGTTAAGTGCCTAAAAGCCACGACCGAAGGGTTCACCCCTCCGGCTAAAGATGTAACAGAACCGTCCAAATTATAAGAGATTAAGCATAATACTGACTATTTGCACAGTCAAACCAACAAGTTTAGGCCCATATAATCCCGGTAGTCCGTGAAATCTCGAAGGATTTCAAACCACATTTCGCACATACAGCCAAGATCGTAATAAGTTTAGCGATCGCCATCCACAAATACATCCAGTTCACAAAATTTAGAAATTACATCGGAGTTCAAACTTAATTATTACAAACCAAGTTCAAGAGTAGCGGAAGCATCTCAATTTTGAAATAACACACACACACTTTTAGTCTGATACAGTGCCATAGTCTGGTCATTCCCACAACAGCAAAAGAAGAGGTAGAGTGACCATTGCCCTTGGTCTAGTCATCACCCATTTCTGGGTACAAGCAGTGAATGCAATACCCATAGTACATCTGCCCATCTGCAAAACAACATGGGAATGGAACCCTGAGTACGAGAAGGTACTCAGCTAGACTTACCTGTCGTAAATCAAAATAATAGACTCTTCAAGGATCATGAAGCATTAACCATCTAGGAATATATCCTAACACCCTTTTTCTTTTATTTCGCTCAAGTTAGGTATTATTGCCTACCATCTAGATTAGCACCTGTACTATTGCAAACAATTGTTGTGGTATGATAGTACCCTATCATAGCATTTACAAATCATCATTTATCATAACCCAAGTGTTTCATAGTCCTTACTATGAGGATAGGGCTCATGTCAAGTGCTCACTATCCAGGAGCGATGGCGATTCGAATCGATTTCTGACCAGCTGGCGATTTATTCCTGACACAAACCACTCACTGATCAAGTGAGCTACAGATCACCGTATTACACTATCCAGGACCAATTTGCATGTTTAGCAGGCACCGCCAGTACCCGAGGACCGTTCCAACGACCGAGGTATCCCAGGCATACCAAGGTCGCGTGTCGTGCCCTCGTCGTTCTCCTCAACCATCACCAATACAGCGCATGGTGGCTCGACTCACGGTCGGAATGACTTATCCTTCCAGCTAAGTGTGGGGCATGCGTTCCACATGACAAGAGGGCCGTCAACGATCGGTCCTTAATCGACACAAGCAGGGGCACTACGGTCAACACCACCATAAGACCCTGCCTGGTCTTAGTTTCTTTCCCACATTTGGTTATTTCATCCCACAGCATCAAGCTAGACATTCAGTATCCACCTATATCTCACAAGTGACAGGAAATCACCCGACTTCTACCATGCTAAGCCAACTAAGCATAGACTCTGAGCCTATCTACTTGGGACAAGGTAGATAAACAGGTGGTGAAATCAAGGAGTAAATATGCATCAACGGTGTGCAGCAACTCCTATCACTTAATGCAGCATAGTAAAACAATCATGATATTAACAAATTAAGTCAGCGAGAATAGGGAGACTTAGAATGCTGCGGGGCTTGTCTCTCTCGAAGGTGCTAGGCCTATGGTCCGGGCACTCCTGCAGATCTCCTTCCGGCTCTGGTCCTCCCGAAAGTTCCTGCTCCGGTGTCTCCTCCTACTCCCCGGGTTCCACCTCGTTCTCCTGCGAGCCTCTATTATGCATGTGTGCACATGAGTGGAAGTGCAAGATGCCCGAGGTGCAATGCTATGCAAGTTAAGTCAAGATGATCATGACATAGTGCTTAGATGGATACGTGCAGACTATATCTTTAGTGAAGAAGAGCTTTAACGAATGCAACAGGAAATTATTTCTACAAGGTAGTCAACATCATCCAAGAACACGTAACCAAAGTAAAGCATCTATTGCATTCTCTTCTACAAGCTATTACTAACCAACAAGCTACTATGGTGCTTCAAAGATACACCAAACACCATTTATTCTATTCAACTTATGCATAGCAAGGGTTTATTTATTTAATTATTATTAAGCCTACAATAGTAGCGTACACTTCTGTGCTTCAATAAATTCTACAAACATTACAGTAGGTCACTGGTTATTTATAAAGTTTATCACCAAATTTTCATAGCATTTGGGTAGGTAACATCGCCCACACAAAAATCACAAGTTTGTTAACCTAAATAAGTGTAAATAACCTACCGGTGACAAAGTGTCAAACATCAGATTTCATATTTTTATAAATTACTTCTTGACATAAGAAATGTCCACAAAAATTTTCAGATTAATGGCATGATCCAATTATTTATTAAAAATCACAAACCACTGCCATGCAAGCATTTAAATCAACATAAATTAATTCATACAGCAAATATTGGGATATATATTTTTTCCAGAAACCACATATCCATGCAAAGCAGCAAAACAAGAATTACATTTTTCTGAGCTATATTCCATTTACTATGCATTTTCTAAGTTTCAGCAACATAATGAAATAAATATATTTACATAGAAAAGTTGAACAAACATGACATGCAAGGGTACCAGGTTGAAGATCTTGAATTATAGAACATGTTAAGTTTTTATTTCATCGTTTTTGGAGCTATAGATACCAAGATATGGATTAAATACGTTTTAAACATTTTCTAAAAACGTTTATAAACAAAAATAGACTCAAAACGCTAGGCGCACCCTAAACCTATTCCCTAGAGGCGCTGACAGGCAGGACCTGTGGGTCAGCTGACCCCACCCGTCAGACACAAAGGGTGTCCGCGGCCTTGGACCGGCCGGGATCTCGCCGTCGGCGAGGTTTTCGGCAAGTCCAAGGGAACCTACGGCTTCCTAACTGCGAGACGAATCTAACCGTACCTATTGCACTGCCTATTGCGCACCGGAACTAGCTCGCTGTCGAGCATGGCGGACGCAGCGGCGCTACTCACCGCGGCCTGGCCAGCTCCGTGCGGTAGAACGCGAACCGAGGGCAGGGAAAGACACGCGAGGTCAAGGTGAAGCTAACGTGCTTGGAATCACGGCCAATGCAGAGAGGAGAGAGAGAACCACACGAGCCGAGAGGTCACCAGAGCTCTAACGGCCGAGCTGGGCTTATCGAATGGGATTGAGCGTGCGCGCGGGGTGCGGGGAGGCGAGGCGGGGTCGTTGGTGGCCGTGGATCCAGAGGAGGAGGTCGCAGCTGCGAAGGAGAGGAGTGTAACACCCTAGGTATTAAGCTTGCACTTAGCCTTACCAAAACAAAGCATAAGCATTCTCACCAAGCATAGCATCATGAGCATGTCATTCATCCCAAAACATGATTTTATGTGCTTTATTTCATGTGTTTTAATTATGCTAAAAATATGATGCTTGCTTCTAAAAATGTGAAATATTCAAACTAGGTTGATTTATGTGTAAGAAGAATTTAGAGTATTTTTGTGTAATTTTTGGAGCTATGGAATTTGAGAAATGGAATTTATACAAGATTTCTAAATTGAATTTATTTAAAAACCTAGAACTAAGTTTTAATTTCTCATTCAAATTCTATTTGGAATTTGGTCTTGCTTATTAAAGCAAAGTTGTAGAGTTTTTGTTTTAGAACAACTTTGTTTTTGGGAGCAAGAGGTGAAAATGATTTTAAATTGGTCCAAATGAATTTAGAAAGAATTTGGAGAAAAGAAATTCAAAAAAAAGGAAAGGGGCAGGCGCTGCTGGGCCAACCCCGCTTCCCTTTCGGCCCAGCGAGCGGCCCGGCCTGCCTCCCCCTTCCCCTCTCTCCCGCGCGCGCGGCGCCCGCCTCACTCCACCAGGCGCCGGCCACGTGGCGGCCGTACGCCGGCGTTGGACGCGCCGCGACCGGCCTCCAACCCCCCTGGTCGGGACGCCGGCACGGGCTCCCAGGCCATTTCCTCCGTTCTGTCCCCCGCGCCCTCCTTCTCCTTCCTCCCTCCGCTCGCACCGCGCAGCAGCAGCTCCTCCGCGCGCCATTGCCGGAGAAAGCCCCGCCGCTCGCCGCCGACCGCACCAGAGCCTCAAGCTCACCGCCGAGAGCGCCAGCGCCTTCGTCATCGTTAGGGTAAGCTTGTGCACGCGTTCTACCGAGGTGAGAGTCCGTCGAGCGCCGTGAATCGCTCACCGGAGTTACCCCGAGCTCGCCGGAGTACTCCGCCGAAACGGATCTTGTGTTTCTCTGCCTCTTTTCGCAGGTTCTTGGGTGCGCTAGGTCGGTAGGGTGGTGAGGAAGCTCGGAGAGGCGTTTGCGCACGCTCTACCGCGCCGGAGCGGCCTGGCCGCGGCGAGCAGCGCCACCGTGCCGCCATGCATGCTCGTCGGAGGTGTTCCGGTCATCCTCCGGCCAATCCAAGGGTACCGTTGGCTGCGCCTCGCTGCGGGGAGCACGTTGGTGCTTACCCCGTGGCCGGAGACCTCACCGCCGGCGAGATCTGCTCGTCGGAGGTGAGCTCCCTCTCGGTCTCGCTGACCGGTCGGGTCGGGGACCCACTGTCAGTCGCAGGGGGACCCCGGTGGGTGTAGATCTGGGTGCGCGTAGCCTTTTTCGTCGGTTTTCTTGAATAAATGATTTCCAGAAATTGATTCAAAACTGGTAAAATTCATATCTTGAGTTCTACAGCTCCAAATTGGATGAAATAAATTTTGGTGTGCTCTATATTTCCAGATCTACAGTTTGGTGTAATTGCATGTCATGTTTGAGTAACTTTTCTGAATAAATATATTTAATCCATGTTTTTGCTAAACTTGGAAAATGCATAGTAAATAAAATATGGTTCATAAGAATGTGAAACTTGATTTGTTGGCTCTGCATGTATGTTTACTCACTGGGAAAATATTGCTACATATTATTTGGTGTATAAATGAATTTATGGTAATTTAAATGCTTGCATGGCAGTGATTTATGATTTTTAATAATTAATTGGATCATGCAATAAATCTGGAAAATTTATTCATTCAAGTCACGGATCCTACTTCCTCGAATCCTACTTCCTCGAATAGAGCACCGACCTTGGGGTTCGGTTCAACGGTCACTCCTTCGGTCACGTGCACTATACGCAAAATGATGGATGCTCATGATATGCGTATGACAATTATTTAAGAAGGACAGAGTTGAGTACAACTTTCCTTCTCGATGCAAGGATGGGTTAAACAGTAATTAAATTTGTTTATCATTTTAGTGTTTTTACCCAAGAGGTTGCATCAGTAAATTAAGATTTCTCTTAATTCACAATTATCCTTAATTAACTGACTATATCTTAATTAATTCTTAATTAAGTATTGACGGCAGTAATTAAGTATTATCATCAAACAATAATTAAATGCCAAAGGTCATTAAGGTTAATGACCTCAGGTCATCACACAATCCCAAAAGCACTCAAATTCTATTTTGAGAGATTAAGCTAATTATTACTTAATTATTATGAAATTATTATTAAATTACTAATTAAGTGTATAATAATATTTTATCCAAACATTATCCAAATGCCACCAAATTTTGTGTGAAGCCAGGGAATAATATTTAGAGGCATCCCACAAATTTTGGTGATTTTTGGACATATAATTAAATTATTAAAATTCATGGAAATTTCGTCTACTAATTAAAACAGGCAATTTTTATATACATGCAAACTACCAGAAAATAAAATCTAATATTCTTCCTATGTTCTACTCATTTTATAGAACCTACACAAAAATTTTCCTCATTTTTGGATCAGTACATGATTTTCTATACAAATTCAAACACCAAGTATTTTAAAATCAAAAGAAAAGGGACAACAGCACTGTGCTACTGCGGCCGGCCCGTTTAGCCTCTGTAACAGAACCGACCAAATTATAAGAGATTAAGCCTAATAGTGACTATTTGCATAGTCGAACCATCACGCTTAAGCCCATATTATAAGATCGTAATAAGTTTAGCGGCCGCCATCCATAAGTACATCCAAATTACAACATTCATGAAAACACATCGGAGTACTTAAGTTATTACAAACCAAGTTCTTCAAGTAGCGGAAGTTTCATAGTTCGAAATTACAACACACACGATAAGTCTGATACAGTGCCATAGTTTGGTCATTCCCACAAAAGCAAAGGAAGAGACGGAGTGACCATCGCCCTTGGTCTAGTCATCACCCATAGCGGGGTACAGACAGAGGATGCAATAACCAAAGTACATTTGACCATCTGCAAAACAACATGGGAAAAGAACCCTGAGTACGAGAAGGTACTCAGCTAGACTTACCCGTCATAAACTTAAAATAAAGACTCATCAAGGATCATGAAGGCTATTTGGTGGGGTAGCTGACAACCATTTTGCAAAGACCGCAAGGTTTTATTACCCTAACCTACCTAAATCTTTTCTTCTTTTAATTTGTTAAAGTTGAAAGTATCATTACCTATTATCTAGGTTTGCTCCTGTGCTATTACAATCAATATGAAACTATGATAGTACCTCATCATAGCATTTCCTAAACCATTCATCATTATAACCCAAGTGTTTCATAGTCCTTACTACGAGGACGAAGCTCATGTCAAGTGCTCACTATCCAGGAGCGATGGCGATTCGAATCGATTTCTAACCAGCTGGCGAGGTATTCCCCACACAAACCACACTCACTGATCAAGTGAGCTACAGATCACCGTATTACACTATCCAGGACCAATTCGCGGGTTCGGCAGGCACCGCCAGTACCCGAGGACCGTTCCGGCGACCGAGGTATCCAAGGTATACCAAGGTTGCGCGCCGCGCCCTCGTCGTTCTCCTCAACCATCACCAATACAGCGCATGGCGGCTCGATTCCCGGCCCGGATAGTGTTCAGGCTTCGCGGTCGGAACGACTTATCCTTCCAGCTAAGTGTGGGGCATGCGTTCAACATGACAAGAGGGCCGTCAACGATCGGTCCTTAATCGACACAGGCAGGGGCACCATGGTTAACCCACCATAAGACCCCGCCCGGTCTCCAAATTCATTCCACACTTGGTTATTCTTTTCCCCGAGCAACCAATGCTTAATCAAGCAGGTATCCACCTATATCTCGCAGGTGACAGGGAATCACCCGACTTCTACCGAACTAAGCAAGCTAAGCATAGACTCCGTGCCAATCAACATAGGACAAGGTAGTTGAATGAGTAGGAATAACAAGGAGTACTCATGCAGCAACGGTATCAGGCAACTCCTATCACTTAATATGCAATACAGTAGAACAAGTATAGCACTTTATATAAGTTAGCGAGAATAGAGAGACTTAGAATGCTCCGGGGCTTGCCTTTCTCAAACGTGCTGGGTCGGTGATCCGGACACTCTTGCAATTCCTCTCCGGGTTCCTGTGCTTCCGGAGGTTCCTGCTCCTGTATCTCCTCGGGTTCCTCGGGTCCCACTTCGTTCTCCTGCGAGCCTGTATGATGCATATATGCTCATGAGTGGAGTGCGAAATGCCCGAGTGGATGCTTGTATGAGAAAGTACCAAAGGACCATGACATGATGCATGGATGATACACTTAGTCATGCTCATCACAATGTATGCAACATCATCCAAGAACAGGCACTTGGGTTAAACATCTATTGCATTCTCTTCTACAGATATTTTTCAAATGCAACCAGCAACCCCCATGATGCTTCAAAGATACACCAAACCCAACTTATTTCATTCAACCTACATACACAGCCTTTCATAATTTTCTTTATTCATTTCTAAGCCCATTAAAAATCAAATGCAATTCTGTTCACCAATAAATTCCAGAAAAATTACAGGAGACTACTAGCTAATCATAAAGTCTACTGTAAATTTTTCATAATTTTTGGTTACTTATTTTGAGCCACAAAAATCACAAGATTAATTGATAAGGCAAGTATAATCACCCTACTGTGATATAAGTGTCAAACAACAGATTTCATATTTTTACAATTTACCTAATATCATAAGAAACACCCACAAAATTTTCCAGATTTATTGCATGACCCATTTAATTATTAAAAATCATAAAGCACTGCCATGCAAGCATTTAAATTACCATAAATTCATTTATACACCAAATAATATGTAACAATATTTTCTCAGTGGTTAAACACACATGCAGAGCCAGCAAAACAAGTTTTACATTTTTCTGAACCCTATTTTATTTACAATGCATTTTCCAAGTTTAGGAAAAACATGGATTAATTATATTCTTACAGGAAAGTTACTCAAACATGACATGCAATCATACTAGGCTATAGATCTGGAAATAAGGAACACACCAAAATTTATTTCACCATTTTTGGAGCTATATTCATCAAGATATGGATTTTTGAACATTTAAATCATTTCCTGGAAAAACTTTTAAAACGGAAAGTCACCCAAAACGCTAAGCGCACCCGGATTCAAACCCTCGGAGTCACTGACAGGCGGGACACGCGAGTCAGGGGACCCCACCTGTCATCCACCCCGTGACCCCGCGGCCAAAGATCGGCCGGAATCTCACCGCCGGTGAGGTTTCCGGCGACACCGTGAGCACCTACGGCTTCGCGCGAACGAGACGAGTCCAGCCGTACCCTCTTTGGCACCGGACGAGGACCGGAACTACCTCGCCGTCGTGAATGGCGGACGCGGCAGCGCTGCTCGCCGTGGTCCGGCCGTTTCACGGCGGTAGAGCGTGAGCTAGTGACGGGAAAAGGTGCGCGAGGTCAAGGCGGACCCAAAGAACCTATGAACGCGAGCAGAGACAGAGAGGAGAGGGAGAACCGTGCGAGCCGAGAGGTCGCCGGAGCTCTGACTCACTCCGGTGAGCTCTAGCGGGCACGCAGGGCTTACCGAGCGCGGAAGAGCGCAAGCACGAGACGCGGAAGGACAAGGCGGAGCCGGTGGTGGTCGCGAAGGGGAAGGAGAGGGCCGGAGCTGGCCGGGAGGGAAGCTCCGAGCCGTCGGCGGCTATGGCGTGCGGCGGAGCGGCGAGCGCTGCGCGAGGGCGAGCAGAGAGGCGAGAGCGAGCGGTGGAGGGCGCAAATGGGAGCGGGGGCTTCGGCGGGCGCGTCCAGGGGCTCCTGATGGCCGACCAGGGCGTCTCCACGCCGCCGCATGCCCGCCACGCGGCGGCCAGGCTCTGCCGGCGCGCCACGGCGGCACGGCGAGGCCGTCCGCGCGCGCGGACGCGGGCGCGAGCGCGAGGAGGGGGAAGGGGAAGGCGCGGGCAGGCCAGGCCGGCTTCGGCCAGCGGGCCAGAAGCGAGGTCGCGGCCTGCTAGCGCCCCCTTTCCCTTTTCTATTTTTTTTTGAATTTCTTTTCTCAAATTCTCTCATAAATTCATTTTGGCCATTTTCAAATCATTTTCACCACTTTCTCCCAAAAGCAAAGTGGTGCCAAACTAAAAACTCTACAACTTTGCTTTAATAAGTAAGACCAAATTCTAAATAGAATTTGAATTACAAATTAAAACTTAGTTCTAGGTTTTTAAATAAAGTTATTTTGGATATTTTGTATAAATTCCATTTCTCAATTTCCATAGCTCCAAAAATTGTACAAAAATTTTCTTAATTCTTATTACACATAAAGCAACCTAATTTGAATGTTTCACAATTTTAGAAGCAAGCATCCTATTTTTAACATATTTAAAACACATGAAATGATGCACATAAAATCATACTTGAAGAGAATGACATGCTCATGATGCTTATGATTGATGAGGATGCTTATGCATTGCTTTGCCAAGGCTAAGTGCATGCTTAACACCTAGGGTGTTACAGCCCTTCCCCCCTTAGGGAAATCTCGTCCCGAGATTTTGGGTTACTAACCATTTCTTGTGAAATTTTGGATAAACTGTTTTTAAGTAATCCTCTGTTTCCCAAGTGGCATCCCTATCGTCATGATGACTCCACACCACCTTGTATGTTCGAACAACTCTGTTTCGGGTTACTCGCTCCTTGGTATCCACAATTCCCACTGGCTGCTCTTTATATTCCAAGTCCGCTTTTATCTTGATTCCTCGAGGTTCGATTCTTTGCTCCGGCACCTTCAAACATTTCCGTAGTTGCGACACATGGAAGACCGGAAAGATCGAGCTCATCCCCTCAGGTAACTGAACCTTGTAGGCCACTGGGCCTTTCCTTTCTAGCACTTGGTATGGTCCCACATATCTGGGTGCAAGCTTGCTTCGAACTCGGAAACGTTGAACTTTCTTCATTGGCGTAACCTTGAGATACACATAGTCGCCTACTTTGAACTCAAGCGGCCTTCTCCTCTTGTCAGCATAACTCTTCTGCCGTGATTGCGCTGCTTGCATATGTTGCTGTATAATCTGCACCTTTTTCTCGGCATCATTCACAAAGTCGATACCATAGTATCTTCTTTCCCCAGGTTCCACCCAGTTTAATGGAGTTCTACATCTTCGACCATACAAAGCTTCGAACGGGGCCATCTTGATGCTCTCTTGATAACTATTATTGTAGGAGAACTCAGCTAAAGGTAACCACAATTCCCACGATCCTTTGGATGATAACACACAGGCCCTCAGCATATCTTCTAACACTTGATTTAGCCTTTCAGTTTGGCCTGAAGTCTGGGGATGGTATGCCGTGCTTCTTATCAGACTGGTCCCCAAACTCTTATGCATGCGCTCCCAGAAGTGAGCGGTGAACTGCGGTCCTCTATCCGATATGATGGTTTTGGGGATACCATGCAACTTGACGATCTCAGCCATATATATATCAGCATACTCGGGAGGTCTGTATGTGTTCTTGACTGGAATGAAATGAGCCGACTTGGTTAATCGATCTATGATTACCCAAATCGAGTCATTCCCCTTCCTGGTTGTCGGTAAGCCGGTGATAAAGTCCATACTGACCTCTTCCCATTTCCACTCCGGAACTGATAACGGTTGTAACAGACCTGCAGGTTTCATATGGATGGCCTTAACTCTGCAACACGTGTCACAACGGGCCACATAAGCGGCTATTTCTTTCTTCATCTTGGTCCACCAAAAGTGGGGCCTTAGATCTTGATACATTTTGCTACTGCCAGGATGAATAGAGAGCTTAGAGAGATGAGCTTCATCCATGACGCGATTCTTCAACTCCCGATCTTTCGGGACCACTAACCGCTGTTGAAACCACAGTACCCCCTTCTCATCAACCCGAAACTGAGTCTTTGGGTCATCTTTGATCTTCTCTTTGATGTGGAAAATACCCTTGTCCATTTTCTGACCTTCAATGACTTGACTCTCGAGTGAACAACTGAGTTGTATATGACATAAGACCTCAGGATGCATAAGATTGAACCCATCTTCAAACAACGGTTGAACCATTTGATAGTATGGTTTGCGACTCAAAGCATCTGCGACCACATTAGCTTTGCCTGGATGATAGTGAACTTCCAGGTCATAATCCTTGATTAGCTCTAACCATCGTCGTTGCCTCATATTCAGCTCGGACTGGGTGAAGATGTACTTCAAACTCTTGTGCTCGGTGTAAATGTGACACTTATTTCCTAGCAGATAATGTCTCCAGATCTTCAAAGCATGTACCACTGCTGCTAACTCAAGGTCGTGCGTTGGATAGTTGACTTCATGCTTTCTCAACTGTCGGGAAGCATAAGCTATCACCCTGCCATCTTGCATCAACACACACCCCAGTCCACTCTTCGATGCGTCACAAAACACATCAAAAGGCTTCTCTATATTAGGTTGTGCCAGAACGGGAGCAGTGGTTAGCAACTTTCGCAAGGTGCGGAAGGCTAACTCACACCCTTCCGTCCAGACAAACTTATGGTCCTTTTGTAGCAAACTTGTCATTGGCTTAGCAATCTTGGAGAAGTCAGGTATAAAACGACGATAATACCCGGCCAGACCAAGAAAACTTCTAACTTCCGAGACCGAAGTTGGTGCCTTCCAGTCCATGACTTCCTGCACTTTTGATGGATCCACAGCAATTCCTTCTTCAGACAGAATGTGCCCTAGGAAAGGAACTCTCTTTAACCAGAACTCACACTTGCTGAACTTGGCATATAACTGGTGCTCTCGTAATCATGTCAGCACGATTCTCAGATGTTCGGCGTGATCTTGCTCATTTTCTGAATACACCAGGATATCGTCGATAAACACCACAACAGACTTATCCAATTCAGGCATAAAGACCGAATTCATCAGATACATAAAGTATGCAGGAGCATTTGTCAACCCAAAGGACATGACAAGATACTCGTACAACCCATACCTGGTGGAAAAAGCAGTCTTCGGGATATCTTGCGGACGAATCTTGATTTGGTGATACCCAGATCTCAAATCTATCTTAGAAAACACTCTTGCCTTGGATAACTGATCAAACAGGATATCAATCCTTGGCAAGGGATACTTATTTTTGATTGTCACTGCATTGAGTGGTCGATAGTCCACGCACATGCGCAACGACTGATCCTTCTTTTTCACAAACAACGCTGGACAACCCCATTCCGATGAGCTGGGCCGGATGAACCCTTTTTCTAGTAACTCCTTCAGTTGTTTCTTCAACTCTGCGAGTTCGTTTGGTGGCATCCGGTACGGCCTTCTAGATATTGGTGCTGTACCTGGTATCAACTCGATTGCAAACTCTACCTCCCTATCTGGGGGAAGTCCTGGTAACTCCTCGGAAAACACATCGGGGAACTCACAGACTACTGGGATCTGTGGTAAAGGGACCACGTGTGTAGCACAGGAGATGCTAGCAAAGTCAAGACGACGGGGCAGAGGTACTTGAAAAGAGTTACTGCCCTGTGGTTCTTTGAGAGATAACATCCTCTTCCCAGTATCTATGACAGCATCCCATTCTCTCATCCAGTTCATGCCCATGATAACATCCAAAACTAACCCAGGCATGACCACTAGATTTACTCGAAAAACTCGGCCACTTATATCCAGGGTTGCCCCTCGGACCACTCTATTGGTCAACACATCTGCCCCTGCTGAGCTGATGCGGTAGCCATAGCCCAGATCTGTAACTGGTTGATTATGCTTTTGTGCAAATGTTTGGCTCATGAATGAATGCGATGATCCAGAATCAAACAAAACAACTGCAAGATGTTGGTTGACGGAAAACATACCAGCTGTTACCGGTTCTCCTTCCGGGATTTCCTCAATCGAGGTATGATGCACACGAGCTGGATAGGTTGGCTGCTGCCTTTTGGGGTGGGGACATTCCTTAGCAAAGTGCCCCATCTTGTGGCAGTTATAGCACGGACCCTTGGGCGCATTGTTGGCGGCAGGTGCTGCGGCTTGAATTGCCTTTGGCTTGGCAGGAGCTATCGCCACCTTGTACGGCTTCTGCTGGGTTGGATGCCCGGTGTTCCTTCTCTGTGGTGGTCGAAACCTAGCACCCGGGGCAGGAGGACGATACTGCTGTCGCCCCGCCACCGGTGCCCTGGACTGGGATGATCCTGCTTGAAAAGCCCTTTTACGTGACTTGGATGCACTGTAGTTGTTGTTATTGTTCTCTTGGGTCAGACAGTCACTGATATAGGCATTGAAAGTAGCCCTGGCCCCTGTACCCATGGTCTTCAGCATCTTTGGATTCAAGCCTCTCTGGAAACTAGCAATCTTCTTAGCCTCCGTGTTCACAAACTCAGGGGCATAGCGAGCGAGATTGTTGAAAGCGTGTAGATACTCCTTCACAGACTTCGTCCCTTGGGACAGCCTCATGAACTCCCCAACCTTCATTTCAACCACACCAGAAGGAATGTAATTTCCTCGGAAAGCGGTGGTGAAGCGGTTCCAGGTGATTGGTGTCCCCTCTGGGTAGGTGGTACGGTGATGGGACCACCAAATCCCAGCAGGTCCTTGCAACTGATGTGCCGCATACTCAGCCTTGAGTTCTTCTGTCATTCGGAGAAGACGAAACTTCTGCTCCATGGTGTTGATCCACTCATCTGCTTCGAGCGGCTCCAAGGCCTCCTTAAAGATTGGTGGCTTGGTATCCATGAAGTCCTTGAACGAACTGTACTGGTTGACCTCCCGGCCACCCTGATTATCTCCACGACGGGTGTTGTCAGCTATGTTGCGCAAAGCTTCTTCCATGTTGCGCTGCATCTGTTCCATGTTGCGTTGGCTTCCCAGAAACTGCGCGAAAAACACATCCGCAGTGTACGGGGGAGGCGGTGGTGGGGGCGGTGTTGGTGCTCTGTCCTCATTCCGTTGAGCCCCACCTCCGGATGTACCTGCTCCAAGACCCGGATTGCTGTTACCCTCGCCACGTGTTTGCACCATCTGCATACGCCAATGATAAGCAATCGTTAGGAGTTGCCATCAACCGGTAGAAAATGTGTAAAATCGTGCCATACTGAATTTACTGAGGGAATAAATTCACACAATAAACAAAGGCACAACAACTCGTCATCCACGCACAACATCACTAACAGATTACTTAACATTCACGCAACAAGGTTTGCATACATCCAACTTGCCAGCATACATACACTGGACTTTCAGCATCAACTCATAAAGTCTTACACAGCCCAGATCCAAAAGTACATGACATGCCATGCAACATACATCACAAAAGAGGAAAGACTAGCTCTAGAGCCCTAGCATCTACTCGCTGTGGTCACTGTCCATGCCGGAGCCATCCTCATCTTCATCACCACTAGCAGCTGCTCCTATCTCGGGATCCGCGTCCATCTCGTCCTCAGAGTCTAGCTCCGCTGCTCCAGGCAGGTGGTGAGGGTGGAGCTCGTTATGCAGCTGGTGGATCTCCTCATGCAAGTTTTCATTGTACTCCTCAGCATTAGCTAGCTGCTGCTCTAGCTCTAGCTGTCGGGCCCTCAAAGTGTCCTCCTCGTGCCAGGCTTCATTCCTCTGTCCAGGCACATGGACTAGCATGCGCTCGCAGTTCCTGTGAGCAGTAGTCACCCTGTCCTTCTGCTCTCGCACTGCAAGCAGGTCCTGACTCAGCTCACTGTTCTTCTGGACTGCCTGGTCTCTCTCTCTGGTCACACGAGCCAACTCTGCCTGTAGCCTCTCAACCTCAGAGTCAAACTCACGCTGCAACTGACGCTTCTCATCTTGGACGGTGAGAAGAGACCCGGACAAGCGACCCAAACAACGCTCCAGGCCTCCATAGGTCTTCATCAACGCGTACATGGCACTCATAGCTGCACTGTCACTGTGCTGGTCCTCATTCGCACTCCTCTCTAGAGCATTCACCTCGGACTGATCCCACACCGACGTGTAAGGGTCACCCCGGGGAAACACCCCAGCGAAGGCGTGGGCCAGCTCCTGTGGAAACCTCTCCATGAGGTCCCTCAAAACTGCGAAAGCTGCCCTGCTGGCACCGTGGGAAGGCGTGACACCTCGGGACTCGTACACCCAACCGCCCCAAGCAGGGTCTCCTCCACTGGTAGGGACAACTGCCTCGATCCCCACCAGGGTCTCGTCACCAAGCGGCTCCTTATCCCAATAGTAGCGAGGCTCCGTTCCTTCGGGATACCCCATCGAACTGAGCACCCTCCAAAGCAAAGTGGGCATCCCAAACTCCTCTAGGAACTTGCTCTTATGTCGCGAGCTCCTAGCCGCCAACGGACGGCGAGGGGCCCGCCCACCAGTGGACTTGCGAGCGGTGAGCCTAGTGCGTGCCATCTGCTGCAAATGGAATACCGTGGGTAAGAGCGAGGATTACCTTTATTTATTTCATTTAAAATTGGGACAGATTAAATTAAGGGGGAAAGTAAGCAATGATATGAAATGCACATGATGCATGTACGAACTTACGATCTCACAAACTTAGAAAACAAAGGTTAACACTAAGCGGTATACGCGGTGGCATACAACGTTCGCTCATAACGTAACTAGCGTTCTAAGCGAGAACGTGGTTAGGGTACCTGCAGAAAACTCATTTCAGCCCACCCACAGTATGATCGTGCAAAACAAAATGTAAAACTATACACTTCACATACACAGACACCCATCCATGCATGTGACGTGTCACTACCCACATCATCGCCCTAAGGACGGCATCGCCTCTCAGGACGGAATTCCCAGCATGCGGTACTGTTCCCAAGACACACCAACATGTGTGCATGACACAGCACCTGACAACACTTCCCTAGACCGGCAGTGTATCCGATCATGCTCTCACAACTCCCACTTACCATGGCGTAGAGGAAGAATTGATCCATACATTACCACTCAAATGAATGGCACTCATACTATTGCACGCCGTATGAGCGACGAAATAAAAATATGATGCATTAACCCCCAAGTCAGTACTTAGCTAGCCACCTTAGAGTCCTTAACTGGGCATAAAGGATATGACCATGGCACACTAGATAATTTTCCCAAAACTTAGTTTAACACCTTGATCATTATTAATTAATTAATAAAATCTTTTACTAAACCGGTTTAGATTTTTGTTTAAAACGTACTTATGAACAGTAACTCGCTAAACCTTGCTCCGATGCCAGCTGTAACAGAACCGACCAAATTATAAGAGATTAAGCCCAATAGTGACTATTTGCATAGTCGAACCATCACGCTTAAGCCCATATAATCCCGGTAGTCCGTGAAATCTCGAAGGATTTCAAACCACACATCGCATATAGCCAAGATCGTAATAAGTTTAGCGGTCGCCATCCATAAGTACATCCAAATTACAACATTCATGAAAACACATCGGAGTACTTAAGTTATTACAAACCAAGTTCTTCAAGTAGCGGAAGTTTCATAGTTCAAAATTACAACACACACGATAAGTCTGATACAGTGCCATAGTTTGGTCATTCCCACAAAAGCAAAGGAAGAGACGGAGTGACCATCGCCCTTGGTCTAGTCATCACCCATAGCGGGGTACAGACAGAGGATGCAATAACCATAGTACATTTGACCATCTGCAAAACAACATGGGAAAAGAACCCTGAGTACGAGAAGGTACTCAGCTAGACTTACCCGTCATAAACTTAAAATAAAGACTCATCAAGGATCATGAAGGCTATTTGGTGGGGTAGCTGACAACCATTTTGCAAAGACCGCAAGGTTTTATTACCCTAACCTACCTAAATCTTTTCTTCTTTTAATTTGTTCAAGTTGAAAGTATCATTACCTATTATCTAGGTTTGCTCCTGTGCTATTACAATCAATATGAAACTATGATAGTACCTCATCATAGCATTTCCTAAACCATTCATCATTATAACCCAAGTGTTTCATAGTCCTTACTACGAGGACGAAGCTCATGTCAAGTGCTCACTATCCAGGAGCGATGGCGATTCGAATCGATTTCTAACCAGCTGGCGAGGTATTCCCCACACAAACCACACTCACTGATCAAGTGAGCTACAGATCACCGTATTACACTATCCAGGACCAATTCGCGGGTTCGGCAGGCACCGCCAGTACCCGAGGACCGTTCCGGCGACCGAGGTATCCAAGGTATACCAAGATTGCGTGCCGCGCCCTCGTCGTTCTCCTCAACCATCACCAATACAGCGCATGGCGGCTCGATTCCCGGCCCGGATAGTGTTCAGGCTTCGCGGTCGGAACGACTTATCCTTCCAGCTAAGTGTGGGGCATGCGTTCAACATGACAAGAGGGCCGTCAACGATCGGTCCTTAATCGACACAGGCAGGGGCACCATGGTTAACCCACCATAAGACCCCGCCCGGTCTCCAAATTCATTCCACACTTGGTTATTCTTTTCCCCGAGCAACCAATGCTTAATCAAGCAGGTATCCACCTATATCTCGCAGGTGACAGGGAATCACCCGACTTCTACCGAACTAAGCAAGCTAAGCATAGACTCCGTGCCTATCTACATAGGACAAGGTAGTTGAATGAGTAGGAATAACAAGGAGTACTCATGCAGCAACGGTATCAGGCAACTCCTATCACTTAATATGCAATACAGTAGAACAAGTATAGCACTTTATATAAGTTAGCGAGAATAGAGAGACTTAGAATGCTCCGGGGCTTGCCTTTCTCAAACGTGCTGGGTCGGTGATCCGGACACTCTTGCAATCCCTCTCCGGGTTCCTGTGCTTCCGGAGGTTCCTGCTCCTGTATCTCCTCGGGTTCCTCGGGTCCCACTTCGTTCTCCTGCGAGCCTGTATGATGCATATATGCTCATGAGTGGAGTGCGAGATGCCCGAGTGGATGCTTGTATGAGAAAGTACCAAAGGACCATGACATGATGCATGGATGATACACTTAGTCATGCTCATCACAAGGTATGCAACATCATCCAAGAACAGGCACTTGGGTTAAACATCTATTGCATTCTCTTCTACAGATATTTTTCAAATGCAACCAGCAACCCCCATGATGCTTCAAAGATACACCAAACCCAACTTATTTCATTCAACCTACATACACAGCCATTCATAATTTTCTTTATTCATTTCTAAGCCCATTAAAAATCAAATGCAATTCTGTTCACCAATAAATTCCAGAAAAATTACAGGAGACTACTAGCTAATCATAAAGTCTACTGTAAATTTTTCATAATTTTTGGTTACTTATTTTGAGCCACAAAAATCACAAGATTAATTGATAAGGCAAGTATAATCACCCTACTGTGATATAAGTGTCAAACAACAGATTTCATATTTTTACAATTTACCTAATATCATAAGAAACACCCACAAAATTTTCCAGATTTATTGCATGACCCATTTAATTATTAAAAATCATAAAGCACTGCCATGCAAGCATTTAAATTACCATAAATTCATTTATACACCAAATAATATGTAACAATATTTTCTCAGTGGTTAAACACACATGCAGAGCCAGCAAAACAAGTTTTACATTTTTCTGAACCCTATTTTATTTACTATGCATTTTCCAAGTTTAGGAAAAACATGGATTAATTATATTCTTATAGGAAAGTTACTCAAACATGACATGCAATCATACTAGGCTATAGATCTGGAAATAAGGAACACACCAAAATTTATTTCACCATTTTTGGAGCTATATTCATCAAGATATGGATTTTTGAACATTTAAATCATTTCCTGGAAAAACTTTTAAAACGGAAAGTCACCCAAAACGCTAAGCGCACCCGGATTCAAACCCTCGGAGTCACTGACAGGCGGGACACGCGAGTCAGGGGACCCCACCTGTCATCCACCCCGTGACCCCGCGGCCAAAGATCGGCCGGAATCTCGCCGCCGGTGAGGTTTCCGGTGACACCGTGAGCACCTACGGCTTCGTGCGAACGAGACGAGTCCAGCCGTACACTCTTTGGCACCGGACGAGCACCGGAACTACCTCGCCGTCGTGAATGGCGGACGCGGCGGCGCTGCTCGCCGTGGTCCGGCCGTTTCACGGCGGTAGAGCGTGAGCTAGTGACGGGAAAAGGTGCGCGAGGTCAAGGCGGACCCAAAGCACCTATGAACGCGAGCAGAGACAGAGAGGAGAGGGAGAACCGTGCGAGCCGAGAGGTCGCCGGAGCTCTGACTCACTCCGGTGAGCTCTAGCGGGCACGCAGGGCTTACCGAGCGCGGAAGAGCGCAAGCACGAGACGCGGAAGGACGAGGCGGAGCCGGTGGTGGTCGCGAAGGGGAAGGAGAGGGCCGGAGCTGGCCGGGAGGGAAGCTCCGAGCCGTCGGCGGCTATGGCGTGCGGCGGAGCGGCGAGCGCTGCGCGAGGGCGAGCAGAGAGGCGAGAGCGAGCGGTGGAGGGCGCAAATGGGAGCGGGGGCTTCGGCGGGCGCGTCCAGGGGCTCCTGATGGCCGACCAGGGCGTCTCCACGCCGCCGCATGCCCGCCACGCGGCGGCCAGGCTCTGCCGGCGCGCCACGGCGGCACGGCGAGGCCGTCCGCGCGCGCGGACGCGGGCGCGAGCGCGAGGAGGGGGAAGGGGAAGGCGCGGGCGGGCCAGGCCGGCTTCGGCCAGCGGGCCAGAAGCGAGGCCGCGGCCTGCTAGCGCCCCCTTTCCCTTTTCTATTTTTTTTTTTGAATTTCTTTTCTCAAATTCTCTCATAAATTCATTTTGGCCATTTTCAAATCATTTTCACCACTTTCTCCCAAAAGCAAAGTGGTGCCAAACTAAAAACTCTACAACTTTGCTTTAATAAGTAAGACCAAATTCTAAATAGAATTTGAATTACAAATTAAAACTTAGTTCTAGGTTTTTAAATAAAGTTATTTTGGATATTTTGTATAAATTCCATTTCTCAATTTCCATAGCTCCAAAAATTGTACAAAAATGTTCTTAATTCTTCTTACACATAAAGCAACCTAATTTGAATGTTTCACAATTTTATAAGCAAGCATCCTATTTTTAACATATTTAAAACACATGAAATGATGCACATAAAATCATACTTGAAGAGAAGGACATGCTCATGATGCTTATGATTGATGAGGATGCTTATGCATTGCTTTGCCAAGGCTAAGTGCATGCTTAACACCTAGGGTGTTACAGCCTCGGCCCAAGCCGGCCCACGCACGCGCTGCTCCCCTCCTCTCTCTCTGAAGGTCGCTGACGGGGAGGTCCCACCCGTCAGCTCCTTCTCCCTCACTTGCGGCGGCTCTGCCGCGACTTCGGCCGCCGCCGGCGGGGCTTCAGCCCACTCTATGGTACGCAACGGCTCTGCCTCAGCCTCGCGATCCTATTGCCATCACCCAAACGTGCTCTACTCTCTCCCTTCCATCTCGGCCATGCGAATGGCGGGCGGTCGCCATAGCCGACCACAGACCGGCCACTAGGGCTCGGTAGAGCGCAAACGAGCAAGTCAGGGAGGTTCGGGAAGAAGCAGGGAGCATGGTGCTCACATCACCACGGCGGGAGAAGCAACGGAATGCTTTGGCGATGGTGGCAGTGTCGTCGGGCGGGTGCTCCGGCTCCGGCGAGGTCGTTCTGGTGATCCTGCTTGCGTCTAGGGAAAAAGAGAAAGCGCATGAGCTGCTGGGGATGAAGAGGAACCGGAAACAACCGCTAGCAAAGTATGTTACTCACTGGAACAGCGCGGCCACGGAGAGAGCTCCACGGCGGGGGTTCCCGCCGGAGTTGGGGGAGAAGAAGGGATGCTGGCGATTGGGCGGGTTAGAGGGTATGCTAGGGAGTGCACTGAGTTCGCAAGGGTGTGGCGAACGTTGTGGAATGCTCAATTTGACTTGAGATGGATCGAGTGCGGTGAATTTGCGAGAGAGGGTCGTCGGGGTTCTTCGGTTCTGGACAGGGAAATCGCGCGGCACCGTCCGCGCTGGTGCTCAAGGAGAGGGAGAAGCGAGCCCTGGGCGTCCACGTTGCCCAGTGACGCAGGAAGGCAGGCAGCTGCGTGCTTGCACGCACGCACGCGGCGCTGCACGCGCGGCGGCTGCACTGGACAGGGGGCTGGTGATCCTCATCGGATCACTGTAGCAAGCCCTATCCACCTTGCTTTGGTATTTTGCAAAATTCTTCCAAAATTTGAACTGAAGACAAAATTCCACCAAAACAAAAGTTCTTCAGAATTTTACAAGCTACAAAACTTCTTTTGGTGACCAAAGCCAATTCTGAGTGGAACAAGATGAATTTGAAGAAACAGTTTGAATTTCAAATCTCAAATTGGGGAAATTCCAATTTTTGAATTGGGGCAGATCAGAATTTCCAAAGTTACGTTTGATTTTCCATAACTTGGAAAATTCCCAACATGAAAGTTGTTCAACTTTTTGAGCTCTACAACTTTCATGTTGGTCACTTGTCAAGATTCCAAACAGATTTTGAATTGGGGATTCAAATTGGAAAGGGGGACATTTTCTGGAAATCTGTATTTTCAAAATTACTTTGGATTTTGTATTGAAACTTCAAAAACTCAAAACACCAAAGTTGTACATCCTGACAAGATCTACAACTTTGCTTTTGAGCTCATCCCCAAATTTTGCTTAGTTTTTAAGTTACACAAAAGGGGGGCAAATCTAGGGTTCTAAAATCAGGGTTTCCCCCCTATTTTCTCGGAAACCTTCCACCCTAGGGATTATACAAACAACACAAGCATCACTTCACAACATAAGCACACTTTAATTCCCTAAGCACATTCAACCAAATTAAACTTATTTTAAGTTAATGCATCAGGATGTGCTTAACAAATATGCTATGCAATGCTTATGATGACATGATCCAATTTTAGTATCCGTAACATCAGGGATGTTACATTCACAAAGTCAATACCGTAGTGTCTCCTCTCACCAGGTTCGACCTAGTTTAACGGAGTCCTGCACTTCTGACCATACAAGGCTGAGCCATCTTGATACTCTCTTGGTAGCTATTGTTGTATGAGAATTCAGCCAAGGGTAACCATGCTTCCCAAGATCCCTTTGAAGACAACACACAAGCTCTCAGTATATCTTCTAGCACTTGATTGAGCCTCTCTGTTTGGCATGAGGTTTGAGGATGATACGCTGTACTTCTCACTAGACTAGTCCCCAAACTCTTCTGCATTCATTCCCAGAAGTGAGCGGTGAACTATGGACCTCTATCTGATATGGTAGTCTTGGGAATACCATGCAGCTTGACAATCTCAGCAATATATAAGTTAGCATACTCTGACGGTCTGTAACGAGTCTTAACTGTGATGAAATGAGCCGATTTGGTGAGTCTATCAATAATAACCCAAACTTAGTCATTCCCTTTTCGCGTAGTCGGCAGTCCTGTGATGAAATCCATACTGATCTCTTCCCACTTCCACTCTGGAAGGGACAGCGGTTGCAACAACCCTGCAGGTTTCATGTGTATAGCCTTAACTTGGCAACACGTGTCACATCGGGCCACATATGTTGCTATCTCTTTCTTCATCTTGGTCCACCAAAAATGAGATTTCAGGTCTTGATACATTTTACTACTCTCACGGTGGATGGAAAGCTTTAAAAGATGTGCTTCATCCATGATTCGATTCTTTAGCTCTCGATTCTTGGGAGCTACTAACCGATGTTGAAACCAAAGTACCCCTTTTTCATCCACTCGAAACTGGGTTTTGGAGTCACTCTTGATCTTTTCATTGATATGAGAAATGCCCTTATCTGTTTTTTGACCCTCTATAACTTGACTCTCGAGTGAACAACTGAGTTGTATGTGGCACAGAACCTCAAGATGCATTAGGTTGAACCCATCTTCGAGCAATGGCTGGACCACTTGATAGTGTGGTTTACGACTTAAGGCATCTGCTACCACGTTCGCTTTGCCTAGATGGTAGTGGACTTCAAGATCATAGTCCTTGATTAACTCCAACCATCTTTGCTGCCTCATATTCAACTCAGATTGAGTAAAGATGTACTTTAGGCTCTTATGATCCGTGTAGATATGACACTTATCCCAAGCAGATAATGCCTCCATATTTTCAGAGCATGTACAACAGCTGCAAGTTCAAGATCATGGGTCCGATAGTTGACTGTTGACACTTGGTAACACCACTTGAATACTAGGTTGTCATCCCCAGCATGGCACTAGAGTGTACTATGGTATTCATACGCACACAGATAAACCCGCAAGCGCACGGATACCGTTGTAGCTTTTACCCGGTTAAAGGTTTTATCGTATGCACAGGGAAACGGGAGAACTGATCTACGCTCTAACTTAACCTAGATAGATAGGTAGGTGTAAATAGGAAAGATGGTAGAATTGAATAAGAACAATATTAAAGGTAAGATAACAATGGGTGATAATATGGGAATAGAGAGTAGAGCAATCTAGTATATTGGCGATGGTAGGAGAATAGAGAGGATAACTATGGTTTCTCTACTTCAAAGGGGTATGTCTATGTCTGGGACGAACCAAGTGATAAGAATACACCACAAAGGATGCTTATCCATAGGCCGATAAACCCTACTAGTCCTGCTAACGGGAGGTGGACTACAGGGGACCAACGTAACTGTCACCTACACGGCCTACCACACGATCCGGCTAGACAGGGGATATCCACAAGTAATCTAGGTCTAAGCACCACGCTTACACCTATACTACAACTCTCACCTATAGCGATGCGAACCCGCTAGGGTTTTTGCCTGATCTTTTGATGAGAGACGGGGATAACTCGATTGGTGGATGGATATGACGTTCACGGCCCGACTACAGCCCTCAAGACCGCGCCTTAGCAACCGATACACCATGTCCAATAGTCGTCTCGATCTTGTGGAGCGCGACAACCAGCCCCTAGGGCTCCCGTCCTGCAAGCAATCGAAGAACTAGCAAGAATGAGGAAACAAGCACTGAATTTGCAAGATGAATTGAAGGTTTCAAACTGAATCTGAATCAACAATGGGGTTCCGAAGACAAGGAGACGGGCGGCTGATCCTGCACGCGCGCCTACAAGCAAGTAGCGAAGGCTAAACTTGATCTAAACAAAAACCCCACGACCATGGCGACTCTAGAGGGATATAAGTAGATGGATTGACGACCAAAGAGGTGTTGGGGTCGTCCTCCAACCCTAGGACGCGTCCCTAATGGACCCAACTTGATACATGGGCCATCAGCCCAAAATGAGGTGACGCAGCACCCTAGACAGCAAGACCTATCGACGGTAATTGGATCATTGCCGCTGCTGCCCAACAGGTATTGACGTGGGACTTGATTCATATGAAAGTAGACTTGATAAGCTTTCCAACAAGTTCTGAAGCGCCTGAATCCGTATCCGTATGCAACCGTGGTAACGGTCACAAGTTGGCGCTTTGCTGCTGTCCGAATCCAGCGAGCGTGAGTCCTTCTCCTTTTCGGTCTTCTCCTTGGTTTCTAATCAAAACAAGAGTGCACGCGTTTCCATTGTCTAGACAAGATGGACACGAGCTTATCAAGTAACTTACTTGATTATTAAGTTGACGAACACGAGCACGAGTAAGAGGACCAGCTATAGGTTGTGTCGAAGAGGATGTATCGCTGGTGTTGATGTCCTCATCATCCTCCCTTGCTTGCATTTGAGTCGTCCTCAACTCAAGCTCATCTTCCTCACCCAAATAAGGCTTCAAATCTGCAATGTTAAATGTGGGACTAACCCCAAAATCTGCAGGAAGATCAAGCTTATATGCATTCTCATTAATTCGTTGCAGCACTTTAAAAGGACCATCAGCTCTAGGCATCAATTTGGATTTTCTCAGTTCAGGAAATCTATCTTTTCACAAATGCAACCAAACCAAATCCCTAGGTTCTAGAATCAATTGCTTTCTACCTTTATCTCCAGCGCATTTGTACTTAGCATTCATGCGCTCTATGTTTTGTTTAGTGGCTTCATGCAATTTTAACATCAATTCAGCATGTTGCTTAGCATCAAAATTTATTTTTTCAGAACTTGGCAAAGGCATTAAATCAATAGGAGCACGTGGCAAGAAGCCATAGACAATCTCAAAAGGACACATTTTTGTAGTAGAATGCAATGAACGATTATAGGCGAACTCAATATGAGGCAAACATTCTTCCCACATCTTAATATTCTTCTTTAAAACAGCCCTTAACATAGTGGATAAAGTTCTATTAACAACTTCAGTTTGACCATCAGTTTGGAGATGACAAGTGGTGGAAAATAAAAGCTTAGTCCCCAATTTGAACCACAAAGTCTTCCAAAAATGACTAAGAAATTTAGCATAACGATCAGAAACAATTGTGTTGGGCACACCATGTAAGCGAACAATTTCTCGAAAGAACAAATCAGCAATATTTGTAGCATCATCAGTTTTATGACATGGTATGAAATGTGCCATCTTAGAAAATCTATCAACAGCCACAAACACACTATCACATCCCCTCCTAGTCCTTGGTAGTCCCAACACAAAATCCATAGATATATCCTCCCAAGGAGCATTAGGAACAGGAAGAGGTAAATACAAACCGTGGGGATTTAACCGTGACTTTGCCTTTTGACATGTTGTGCAACGAGCAACAAACCTCTGCACATCTCACTTCATCCTTGGCCAAAAGAAATGACCAGCAAGTATGTCCTCGGTCTTCTTTGCTCCAAAATGTCCCATCAAGCCACCTCCATGCGCTTCCTGCAACAACAACAAACGAACAGAGCTAGCTGGAATGCATAGCTTGTTAGCTCTAAACACAAACCCATCACTAACGATGAATTTATTCCACCCTTTTTCATCTTTACAATGCAGCAACACGTCTCTAAAATCAGCATCATGAACATATTGGTCTTTAATTGTTTCTAACCCAAATATCTTGTAATCAAGTTGATTCAGCAAAGTATATATCCATGATAAAGCATCAGCAATAAAATTTTCCTTCCCTTTCTTGTGCTTAATGTTGACGGTCCTTAAGTATCAAATTTAATTATCAAATAAATAAAGAAAAGGATCCAAATGAAATCAACATCCAGACTTAGGGTTTTATCTGATAGAATTCCACGAGTTTTGGTGTTTGTCTATTTCTGCAGGGGGTTATCAGGAAATACGGAAGAAAGGCCCACATGTCAGGATTACGTAAAGATATTAACGTGCTGCGCAATTATCTTACATCTAGAAGACTCCAGAAGCCACGAGACCGAAGCGGAGGCAAAACGGGGCCAGAGGCAGGGCGCCCGCCCTGTCCTACTGGGCGCCCGCCTCCTGTTGGAGTCCAAACAGGACTCTGCTTTGCGGGAAGTCTCCACCGACCTAAAGGATGAATCTAAACCATACAATCTATGTCGGTTTGATCCAAGGGCCCATATTCACTTGGAGGGACTATAAAACCAGACCCCCTGGCCCCTGGAGGAGAGAGCCTCTCAACCCTAATTCATTGTTCCATCAAGGGAGAAGAAGCCTTTGATCAAGATTAGAGCCACCACATCAATTAGATATCTAGATTAGCATAGCTACGTAGGATTAGAACTAGAAGGAGTCAATCTTCGATTGGTTTCCGGATCTGTCAGGAGGATTCTTGGTAATTCTCTAATTGTGCTTCTAATTGCTTTCTAATTATCTTTGTTCTTCAATATTATGAATATGACTTTGTTCTACTTCAATATATTGCTTATGACTTTGCTCTACTTGCTTATATTCAAGATTATATTGTTCTTAGTTTATCATAGTTATGTACTTGGTTTAGTTAGATTCGATCTATATACATGCTTAGGATCGTATAGCGTTTATCCATCGGATCTATGGGTAAATGATAGATATTGTGTAGGCGTGGTGCTTATACCGTATTTATCTACGATTGTACCCAATATGCCAGATCGTGGGGTGGTTCGTGATAGTGACAGCTTCATTGAATCTTATATAGTCCCCCTCTCGTGTATTGGGCTGGCAGAGCAACATTATTACAGGGGAGTGATTGCTATGTTTCTCATATTCCTTGCTAATATCACTATGCATGGGCGTAGTCTTGTCTCACAATGATTGCTAAGTTTGCTTGCACTAACTATGATAATGCTAGACTATATAGTTAAGAATAACTTAGGGAATATTCTTGTAGTTCGTTCTAATACCATGCTAATGACTTTCTAGAGTATCTAATTGAGGTGCTTATCATATTTATTATGTGACTAGATCAGATTAGTTATCCTTGTCACTATTATTATTTCATATATCTTTTATGTGACACTTATCTCTGTATGAAGAGTTAGATATAATGTTCTCAATTATACATGCAATGATAGATGCTCAATCTCATATTCTATTCTGTAATCAATAGTGATGATTTCTAATCCCTTCCTAGTGGTAAAAATATAAATAACGATACCTGGAATACTCCCCGGTTAAAATGCTACATCGGTATTAATCTGTGCGCTTGCAGATCCCATTCATTATTTATTTAGATGAGCAATTGCATATTTCAATACCGCGTCTCTCATATCATTCTGGGGATGACAACTTGGCTTAAGTGGTGTGAGGGATAGGTTTGGCATTTTTGGCACCGTTACTAGATTTAGAGAACTTAGTCTACTTTTAGTAATGATGTTAAGAATACCCAACAAGCATTTTTGGCGCCGTTGCCGGGGAAGGTTGATTACTAATCAGGAATGGAATAAAAGATTTTGAGTTATCATTTGCATCACTAATATGATTGAGCTTATCTATTCTCTCATACAGTTTTACCCCGATATTTTTCTATTTTATCTTATGCAGGGGAATGTATGAATAGAAGACATCTTCCAGGAAATTTTGTTGACAATCCCGAAGCATTATTCAAGAAGACGAGAGCCAAGCTCAAGAAATCATCAACACTTCAGCAAGAAGCTTCATCCAATCAAGAAGATCACCGGAACTTGTCTTCAGAGTTCGAAGCCATGGCGAACAAATCGATCCGCGAGTTCTCAGCTCCCACTACGGACAACATCCGCACTGTACGCAACACCAATGCTCTCCTGGCAAAGTTCTTTCCCATGGGCACTCTGCTCAACAAACTTCCTGGCAAAGTTCTTTCCCATGGGCAAGACCAATGCTCTCCGTGGGAAGATTACAAGTTTTCAGCAACAAAATGATGAATCTGTTCCAGAAGCATGGGAGCGCTTTCAAGACTACATCCTAGAATGTCCCCATCATGGGATGGAGAGTTGGCTATTGATGCAGACGTTTTATCCTGCGCTCAGCAACAGTGCCCGAGAGACCATGGATGCTGCAGCTGGAGGAGCATTCTTATCACTTACTATACCACAAGCCACAGCTCTTGCGGAGAAGATGGCGTCCAATCAAAGCTGGAATGAAGAGAGGACCCAGACACGCAACAGAGGTGGAGGTATGCATCAGCTGAAGGAGGTATACATGCTGTCTGCAAAGCTAGACCTGCTCATGAAGAAGCTCGATGATAGAGCTGGAGACAAGAAAGAAGTTATGCACATCTACGACTCTCACATGACTTGTGAGGAGTGTGGAGACACTGGACACTCAGGCAACCACTGCCCTGAGATACTTGAGGATGTGAACTACATCAACAACAACAACAACTACTACTACTACAACCGTCCTCAACAAAATCAAGGTTGGAATCAACAGAGGCCTAACTACTCAGATAATTATCAAGGTAACAATTCTTACAACAATAACAATAATTTTCCACCTTTGAGAGAGTTAGTGTCTAATCAAGGAAAGCTAATGGATAACCTATCTAAGAAATTGGCATCTAATGATAAAATGCTAGAAAATATAAATAATAGAATGGATAATTTCTCTACTGCCATCAAGAATCAAATTAGCTTTAATAAAATGATTGAATCTCAGTTAAATCAAATAGCTGCTGCTGTTCCTACTACTAACCCTGGTATACCATCACAACCGGAAGGATTAGAATCTGCAAATCTTGTAGACATGTTTGATGCAGGTAATTGGAGTAACCCCGTCACTGAATTCTCTACTGACCTTCTGCCGGTCAAGAGAGGCGATCCAGGACGCCCCGTCATCCCGATCTCCATTGGCATGGTGGACGTTCCAGAAGCACTCTGCGACTTTGGCTCTAGCGTCAACATTATACCCAGGGTACTCTATGAAAAATTCTTTACATATCCTTTATTAGAGACAACCATGTGTTTGCAGTTTGCAGATCAGACGATAACTTTTCCAAAAGGAATAGTGAAGAACCTTTGTGTCCGAGTTGGTACCTTATATGCCCCAGCAGACTTCGTAGTGGTAGAGACCGGAAATGATGAGAGAGCACCTATCATCCTAGGGAGGCCATTCTTGAACACCACGGGAGCTATCATCTACGCTAGTGCTGCCAAGATCAGTTTCTACGTCAAAGGGAAGAAGGAGACATTTTTCTTCAAGAACAAGACTACACAAATTCAAGATCAATCCAGACGTAAATCAAGGAAGAGGACCAACAGGAGAAACAAGAACAAGCAAGTGTGGACCGAGTCAGCTAAGATGGTCACTGTAGTCCATGGAGGCCAAGATCATCAACTTAAGTCACCGTTTTTGACCAAGAAGGACGACCCAGGAATGCCAAGCATCTACTGCTCCATAAATGGATACAACTTCTACAAGACGATTTGCGACACCGGATCGGGCGTCAACATAATGGCCGCAGTCACCTATCGGCTCTTGTTCGGGACCATGCCACTAAGACCAACATACATTCAGCTCCAGATGGCAGATCAGACATTTCGAGAAGTTAAAGGAATAGTATCTGATGTCCCAGTCAAAATAGACGATCACTTTGTCTACACAGACTTTCAAGTTGTTGACATGGGAGAAGATGAGTATGATCCACCCATCGTCCTTGGAAGACCGTTCCTCAGCACCGTTAAAGCAATTATCTACATTGGAACCGGAGAAGTCCATATGCACTTCCCCTCAGAGAAGGTACGCCGTTATTTTACTGACCCTAACTATATCATTGAAGAATCTAAGCAGGTGAGAAAGAGACGCAACCGCAACCAGAGGAGGCAGATCATCAAGGACGGATGGGCAGACTAAGAAGGAGAAGTTGTAAGGTCAGAAGACGTTGAGTTTAAACAGAATTATCCAGAGGAGATTGAAGCACCAAGTCAGGTGTGGAAAATGAAGATAACTATACAAGAAGAGGAGGCGCTGCCGGAAGTACCGACTACGCCACCCAACAAACCTCAGGACGATTAAGAAATTGGAGAGTCCCGTTCGGAGGACTTAAAAAACACCGAACGCCTTGCCAAGAGGTAAACTTGGTAGTTATTCTTTCCCTTTCAATTATTTTACTTAGTTAATCATGTTCTTATTATCCTAAAAAGAAAATAAAAATGTGAAAAACAGTAAGCCCCATGTGAGTATACGAATGGCATAAAACCCATAAGTACATTCACTGTGGTGGCATAAAAATAAAATAAAAATTTCTTTTCTGCTTTATAAAAAATAATAATAATAAAAACAGGGAGTAATATTTATTAAGGAGTCTCAAGATAATAAAGGCTAGATATTTATGCTAACACTTAATCAGTTCCCCAAGCTTTGTTGTCTATTTGAGCTCCACAGAATTTAAGAATCAAGAAGACTAGCAGACGGAGGACATTCTAATCGCTGTCAGAATGCTGCTGACTTTCAAATACACCTCTACCACCTGCTAGCTACACCAAGAGAAATTACGTCAAAATTCAGCTTGGGGGAGAGCACCCCCATTTATCCCGATAAGTATTTCTTTCTATCTATCTTTATACTTATATTATTTTAGAATATAAATATACATAACTATGAAAAAACCAAACAAAGAGTTTGTGCTTATATATATATCTTTTGCTTAGTGTGTTTAATAAATAAATAAAGTGGCTATGCTAATCTGTATCTAAATAAAACTCAAGCATGGATATGATAAATAGTTGCTCTGCCTAATTTGCAAATTTTAAGTTTTCTCTCAAGTTTAGATATAACTGTTATAATTTAAAGCTTGCTCTAGACCTAAACTTGTGGGATGAAAGCTTGATCTGAAGTTTAAGTTGTTGACGGATACGATATGGGAAGGTTGAGCTACTGTTTATCTGTTCCTAGAGATGCTAGAATTCTGAAGAATTTTATTTTTGAAAATCTTTAAAATGTGCATGATGAGTTCCTGTATGATGAGAATTTAAATTCCTACCACAGCCATATATACATGCTTGTTAGACTTTGAGCCACACATTTATTATTTACTGCTTATGAGCATTGAGTGTGCATTGAGTGTGGTCAAGCTGTGTAGACCCTTAGGAGCTTGTCATGTGGTTAAATCAAGATTTCACTTACACGTTCACTCATATATGCTACTTCTACTCCGGAAGTACCATCCACATATATCCACCCATTCCATCTCCAGAATCACCCAAAAATATTCTACTCCTAATCTGGGAGAGAATAACCAAAAATATTTCTATTTTCCCCTTGTGAAATAAATGCTCAAGTTATTTTGTTACTACCACTTGCGATATTATCTCAAGAGATGAATGCTCTGAAAAAAAAAGAGAGAGAAACGAGGAAATAAAAAGGAGCAAGTGCTCGGAACCTCGAAAGAAAAGAAAAAGTGAGACCAGAGGTAAAAATGGACAAGTGTCCGACAGTAGAAATTAGGGGTACAAGATACCCACCTGAGAGACAAGAAAAAGAAGAGCATTTCATTCTCCTCATAAAGTTTCAAAAGCAAGGAAGGTATGTATCCCCTCAAAGAGCAAAAGTAGAATTAGACTTCCACCTCCATTGTTTTCACCATTGTTATCACCATCATCACCATACACCATTCATTCACCACACATGCACATCTTGATTAAACTTATTGACTTGTTACTTTGGATCCATGGTTTGACTATGCAATAAATGTCTTGTAAGTATGTATATTTTATCTCCCACCTATGAGCTCCAGATATTAAAGCCTTATTAGAGTAGGGTGAGAAAAAAGGCAATGTTACTATGCCTCATACCACAAATACCACATATCTTGAGAGAAGGCATATACCATCACTGCCTTGGTAAGGATCCAGAAATACTACAAAAGAGAGACCTGAGAGAATCATACAAGGAATTTCTGAGTTTTATTTGAAAATCTACAAAAACCCCAGAGCTATAGCTGATCAAGAATAAGAGACACGGCACTTGGCTAGACTGTTCTATCTTTTAACCACTCAAGACAGAAGTGACGGTTACAAGTCCCATGGTGTAGGTAAAGTAAGTAAGTTTTAAGTCTTGACAGTTTACTCTAACTCAGAGATGAGATCTTATTTTAAAAGCATGTGTACCGTAAAATTTTTAAAGATATTGCAACTACTTATGATCCATAGCTGAGTCTATCCTTGCTCAGGGACGAGCAAGAGGTAAGCTTGGGGCAGTTTGTTGACGCTCCCTAAGTATCAAATTTAATTATCAAATAAATAAAGAAAAGGATCCAAATGAAATCAACATCCAGACTTAGGGTTTTATCTGACAGAATTCCACGAGTTTTGGTGTTTGTCTATTTCTGCAGGGGGTTATCAGGAAATACGGAAGAAAGGCCCACATGTCAGGATTACGTAAAGATATTAACGTGCTGCGCAATTATCTTACATCTAGAAGACTCCAGAAGCCACGAGACCGAAGCGGAGGCGAAACGGGGCCAGAGGCAGGGCGCCCGCCCTATCCTACTGGGCGCCCGCCCCCTGTTGGAGTCCAAACAGGACTCTGCTTTGCGGGAAGTCTCCACCGACCTAAAGGATGAATCTAAACCATACAATCTATGTCGGTTTGATCCAAGGGCCCATATTCACTTGGAGGGACTATAAAACTAGACCCCCTGGCCCCTGGAGGAGAGAGCCTCTCAACCCTAATTCATTGTTCCATCAAGGGAGAAGAAGCCTCTGATCAAGATTAGAGCCACCACATCAATTAGATGTCTAGATTAGCATAGCTACATAGGATTAGAACTAGAAGGAGTCAATCTTCGATTGGTTTCCGGATCTGTCAGGAGGATTCTTGGTAATTCTCTAATTGTGCTTCTAATTGCTTTCTAATTATCTTTGTTCTTCAATATTATGAATATGACTTTGTTCTACTTCAATATATTGCTTATGACTTTGCTCTACTTGCTTATATTCAAGATTATATTGTTCTTAGTTTATCATAGTTATGTACATGGCTTAGTTAGATTCGATCTATATACATGCTTAGGATCGTATAACGTTTATCCATCGGATCCATGGGTAAATGATAGATATTGTGTAGGCGTGGTGCTTATACCTTATTTATCTGCGATTGTACCCAATATGCCAGATCGTGGGGTGGTTCGTGATAGTGACAGCTTCATTGATTCTTATATAGTCCCCCTCTCGTGTATTGGGCTGGCAGAGCAACATTATTACAGGGGAGTGATTGCTATGTTTCTCATATTCCTTGCTAATATCACTATGCATGGGTGTAGTCTTGTCTCACAATGATTGCTAAGTATGCTTGCACTAACTATGATAATGCGAGACTATATAGTTAAGAATAACTTAGGGAATATTCTTGTAGTTTGTTCTAATACCATGCTAATGACTTTCTAGAGTATCTAATTGAGGTGCTTATCATATTTATTATGTGGCTAGATCAGATTAGTTATCCTTGTCACTATTATTATTTCATATATCTTTTATGTGACACTTATCTCTGTATGAAGAGTTAGATATAATGTTCTCAATTATACATGCAATGATAGATGCTCAATCTCATATTCTATTCTGTAATCAATAGTGATGATTTCTAATCCCTTCCCAGTGGTAAAAATATAAATAACGATACCTGGAATACTTCCCGGTTAAAATGCTACATCGGTATTAATCTGTGCGCTTGCAGATCCCATTCATTATTTATTTAGAAGAGCAATTGCATATTTCAATACCGCGTCTCTCATATCATGCTGGGGATGACAACTTGGCTTAAGTGGTGTGAGGGATAGGTTTGGCATTTTTGGCACCGTTACTAGATTTAGAGAACTTAGTCTACTTTTAGTAATGATGTCAAGAATACCCAACACTTAATAATATAAGGAAAAGATTCAATAAATTCAACCCATTTTGCATGCCTATGATTCAGTTTTCCTTGACTACGAATATGTTTCAAAGATTCATGATCAGAATGGATAATAAACTCTTTGGGCCACAAATAATGCTGCCATGTCTCTAATGTTCTAACAAGAGCATAGAGTTCTTTATCATAAGTTGAATAATTGAGAACAGGCCCAATCAATTTCTCACTAAAATATGCAATAGGTTTTCCCTCTTGTAATAAAACACCTCCCAAACCAATTCCACTAGCATCACATTCAAGCTCAAAAGTCTTATTAAAATCAGGAAGTTGTAGGAGAGGTGCATGAGTTAACGTATCTTTCAACATGTTGAATGAATTCTCTTGTGCTTTGCCCCAATCAAAAGGCACCCCCTTCTTTGTAAGTTCATTCAATGGTGCAGCAATGGTGCTGAAATCCTTCACAAAACGGCGATAGAATCCAGCAAGTCCTAGGAAACTCCGCACCTGGGTGATAGTATTTGGGACAGGCCATCCCTGTATAGCTTCCACCTTGGCTTGATCAACCTCAATTCCCTGTGGAGTCACAACATAACCAAGAAAAGACACTCGATCGGTGCAAAAGGTGCACTTCTCAAGGTTACCAAATAAACGTGCCTCGCGTAGGGCATTAAAAACAACACGTAAATGATCAAGATGTTCATCCAATGATTTGTTGTAAATCAATATGTCATCAAAATATACGACAACAAATTTCCCAATGAAAGCACGCAAAACCTCGTTCATTAATCTCATGAAAGTACTAGGTGCATTAGTTAACCCAAAAGGCATGACTAACCACTCATACAAACCGAACTTAGTTTTGAAAGCAGTTTTCCATTCATCTCCCAATTTCATACGAATCTGGTGGTACCCACTACGTAAATCAACTTTTGAAAACACAACAGCACCACTCAGCTCATCTAGCATATCATCTAATCGTGGAATAGGGTGTCGATATCGAATGGTGATATTATTAATAGCTCTACAATCAACACACATACGCCATGTTCCATCTTTCTTAGGCACTAAAATTACTAGAAGAGCACAAGGACTAAGAGATTCTCGGACATAACCTTTGTCTAGTAGTTCTTGCACTTGTCGCTGAATTTCCTTTGTTTCCTCCGGGTTTGTCCTGTATGGTGCACGATTTGGCAAAACTGCTCCAGGAATAAGATCAATTTGGTACTCAATCCCGCGTAGTGGAGGCAGCCCCGCTGATACCTCACTTGGAAACACATCAGAATACTCCTGCAAAACGTTAGCAACAGCAGGGGGCAAAGAACATTGCATATCCTCAATTGAAATCAAAGCATCCTTGCATATCAAAGCATAAGCAACAGAAGTGGATGCATTGAACTCATTAATATCTGATTTGGTAGCTATCATACAACGTCCTTTCAGTTTTATGTCATCTTTGTTACCAATTACAGATTTATCATTGTTATTGCTCTCGCTCTTTGCTTTAGTAGCCCTAGCAACATTAGTTTGCATAATAGTTTCAGGGGACATAGGATGCAACACAATTTTGCGATCATGGTATAGAAAAGAATACTGATTTGATCTACCATGATGCATAGAATCTCTATCAAATTGCCAAGGTCTACCTAGCAGAATGTTACAAGCTTGCATAGGCACAACATCACATTCAACAATATCTTTGTAGGATCCGATGGAAAAATTAATTCTCACAAGTCTAGTTACCTTTGCCTTACCACTGCTGTTCAACCATTGGATGTAGTAGGGATGCGGGTGTGGTTTGGTGTTGAGGGCAAGCTTCTGCACCATATCGCTGCTTGCCAAGTTGTTGCAGCTATCTCCATCGATGATCATGTGACAAGAACGCTCTTTGATGACACACTTTGTTTGGAATAAAATATGTCGCTGATTTTGCTCCGCCATCTCCATTTGTGCACTAAGCACTCGCTGCACGATCAAGCTCTCATAGTGGTCCGCTTCACCTGCATTAATATGTTCTTCTATTTGATCTTCATTACCTGCATGGTCAGTCGCAAGCAGTGCAAGTGTATCCTCTTCAAAATCACTAGCAGATGAGTACTCACCATCATCCCTGACAATCATAACTCGCTTGTTTGGACAGTCACGCATCATGTGCCCATATCCCTTGCACCGGTGACATTGTATGTTGCTTGTTCTACCCGTCGATGCCACGGATGAAGTACTCACAGCAGGCTTTTGCATCGTCTTCGCAACTGAATTGGTGGGGGCAGCTCGAGTCTTGTCACTAGATGATGGAGTAGAAATACGTGTAGATGGAGTTGAAGCCACGCGTTGCTGCCATGAATTAGCCTTCCCTACAGAAATATTACTCCTTGCGCTAGCACGTCGTCCCTGCACTTCCCTTTCAGCTTTACAAGCAAGATGAAACAAACGGGTTACATTATTGTATTCTTTGTAAGCGAGGATGTCCTGAATTTCCCGATTTAACCCACCCAAAAATCTAGCCATAGCCGGTTCCTCATCCTCCTCTAGGTTACAACGCAACATAACTGTTTGTAATTCCTGATAATATTCTTCTACACTTTTAGCACCTTGTCTTAATTGCTGCAACTTATTTATCATATCACGCGTATAGTAAGATGGAACAAATCTAGCTCTCATGGCCCTTTTCAGCACATCCCAAGTTCTAGGTAAGTTATTAGGATTTTTCTTTCCATATTCTATCCACCAAACAGAAGCAAAATCTGTAAACTCACTAGTAGCAGCCCTAACATGTGTAGTCTCAGGAAATTCATGACATGCAAACTTTTGATCAACAGCAATCTCCCATGTGATATAAGCATCAGGGTCATATTTACCATCAAAAGTGGGTATCTTAAATTTAATCTTACTGAAAGCATCATCATTATTGTGTACCTCGCGTCGGCGGTTGCCACCCATACCTCTACGATTGTGACGAAGGCGACGTCGATCACGAGTATCTTGATCATCATGTTGAGTATCACCAGTGTAGTCATCTTCATGACTACCGTGCTCTCGATCTCCCTCCTTTTCTTCTTTATGCTTCTCTTTATCTTCGGTGTCGAAATCATCAAATCGCCTTAGGAGAGCAGCAAGGCTTTTGTCCACACTAGCAACGGATTCCTCCAAACTTGTGAGCTTGTTGTTTGTGGCAATCTGCATAGCCTCCAACTGCCCCAGGTTTTCATTTGTCACCTGCAAGTCGTTATCAAGTCCCTCTGTGTGCAGCTTCACTTTCCTTTCAAAATGTTGTATGATGCCCTTAGTGCGAGGTGTATGTGGTGTTTCGTTACCATCATCTGCCCCTGGCATGGTTCAAAGACAAAGACAACAAAAAGGCAAGTGAAGAAATAAAAGCCCTACAACTACTAGGATGTAGCTACAGCAAGTCGCTCACACTCAACCTGTAACACAAGTTCTTACCAATTCTTACCTTGCTTGACAGGAGAGGTCGTCTGCCAACAAGTGTACAATAATGGACGAAGTGTATCGGTGCTGCAGCACAAGACCTGTCAAGCTGTAGAGTATGTGGAGCTATAGGTGGGCTGAAACAAGGAAAGAACTAGCACCACGTTAGTTATAAAAGCGAGCTGAATAAGCGTTCGACGATGGTACTGTGCTGGTCCTAGGCTAGACCGTGCTAGAGACGCGAGCCTGGACACAAAGGAAAACCACAGCACACCCCCGAAAACAAGGTGGAACAAACCTAAAATCAATATGAAAAACAGCCCCTTCTTTTTTTTTGAATCTTTTCTCTTTTTTTTTCTTTTTTTTTCTTTTTTTGGGCAACCTCAAAAACTGATTATATGAACAAAAGAATACAAAAGAGCAATTCGCTACACACACTTTTTTTCGAAAGTACAGGGGTATTCCGGTAAAAAGAAGATTAGTCTCTCTCTCTCTAGAGTAAGGCCGAACAAGTATGGAGTTATCCTTCTTTTTTTTTATCACGTTGGTGGAACTCAGATTGGAACTCTACTCGATCCAGACCAAGACCACAGTTCAATTCGGACTTCGCAACAGATTCGACGGAGAGAAGATATGGTAATACTCGGTTGTGCATAGATGGTGACAAGAACTCGAAACTCTAAAGGACTAGACACTAAGACCAGCAACTCGACACAAACCGAAGCAACGCAAATTCAACAAGCCTTAACTAAAACGGTACTAGCCAAGGCACAAAGGTTTAATAGGATTATGGAAAAACTAATCTACTATATTTTTTTTGGCTTTTCTGGACTATAGGAAATTAATTAAAAACAGCAAAGGATTAGAAGTCTCTCACCGAAGAACCTTGCTCTGATTACCAACTGATGCGAACCCGCTAGGGTTTTTGCCTGATCTTTTGATGAGAGACGGGGATAACTCGATTGGTGGATGGATATGACGTTCACGGCCCGACTACAGCCCTCAAGACCGCGCCTTAGCAACCGATACACCACGTCCAATAGTCGTCACGATCTTGTGGAGCGCGACAACCAGCCCCTAGGGCTCCCGTCCTACAAGCAATCGAAGAACTAGCAAGAACGAGGAAACAAGCACTGAATTTTCAAGATGAATTGAAGGTTTCAAACTGAATCTGAATCAACAATGGGGTTCCGAAGACAAGGAGACGGGCGGCTGATCCTGCACGCGCGCCTACAAGCAAGTAGCGAAGGCTAAACTTGATCTAAACAAAAACCCCACGACCATGGCGACTCTAGAGGGATATAAGTAGATGGATTGATGACCAAAGAGGTGTTGGGGTCGTCCTCCAACCCTAGGATGCGTCCCTAATGGACCCAACTTGATACATGGGCCATCAGCCCAAAATGAGGTGACGCAGCACCCTGGACAGCAAGACCTATCGACGGTAATTGGATCATTGCTGCTGCTGCCGAACAGGTATTGACGTGGGACTTGATTCATATGAAAGTAGACTTGATAATCTTTCCAACAAGTCCTGAAGCGCCTGAATCCGTATCCGTATGCAACCGTGGTAACGGTCACAAGTTGGCGCTTTGCTGATGTCCGAATCCAGCGAGCGTGAGTCCTTCTCCCTTTCGGTCTTCTCCTTGGTTTCTAATCAAAACAAGAGTGCACGCGTTTCCATTGTCTAAACAAGATGGACACGAGCTTATCAAGGAACTTACTTGATTATTAAGTTGATGAACACGAGCACGAGTAAGAGGACCATCTATAGGTTGTGTCGGAGAGGATGTATCGCTGGTGTTGATGTCATCATCATATAGCGTCCTATAGATTAAAGTACTCAAAAGAGTTGTGAACCTGAACATACATGAATAGTAATTGCATAACGAAATAGAAGTAGATTACCAGAGTCACCCCATGAGCAAGCTTGATTAGAGCTTGATCATGGCGAAGTACAACCGGAGGGAGAACCGACAGGTCGGCATCTCCTCCAATCCTCCCTCGCTCTCCATCTCACTACTATCTAGATCTACTCTAGTTTAGAAAAGAGAGGAGAGCTCTCATCTCCAAACCCTAGCTTTTGCTCTATCTATGAATAATGAATAGGGATCAAGAGGTGCCTCCCCAGGGGCCAGGGGGTCTGCTTATATAGTCTCCTCAAGTGAATCTGGGCCGTTGGATCAAACCGATATTGATTGAATGGTTCTCCTTGATCCTTTAGGTCGGTGGAGCATAATCCGCAAAGTAGAACATGATTGTTGGAAAGAGTAGGGCAGGCGCCATAAGGAGTAGGGTGGGCGCCCTGTCCCCGAGCCCGCTCCGCTTGCCGTTCGTTCCCGTGGCTTCTGGAGTCTTCTAGATGATAGAAAATTGCACGGCACGTTAATATCTCTATGTAAACCCGACGTCTAGGCCTTTCCTCCATATTTCCTGATAACCCCCTGCAGAAATAGACAAACACCAAAACTCGTGGAATTCTGTCAGATAAAACCGTAAGTCTGGGTGTTGGTTGCATTTGGATCCTTTTCTTTGTTTATTTGATAATTAAATTTGGTACTTAAGGACCGTCAACAACTCCCCCTAGCTTACCTCTTGCTCGTCCCTGAGCAAGGATGGGCTCAAGAGTTTCTGCAGTGGTTTCATGCCTTAAAGGTACACATGCGTTCAAACAAGATCTCATCTCTAGGTTAGGGCAAAGATTTAAACTTACTCATGTTACCTTCCACCATGGGGCTTGCAACCGTCACTTATGTCTTGAGCAGTTAAAAGATAGAATGGTCAAGTCAAGCACCATGTCTCTTGTTCTTTGATCAACTATAGCTCTGGAGTTTTTGCAGATTTTCAAAATAAAACTGAGAGATTCCTTGTATGACTCTCTCTAGTCTCTCTTTTGTGGTATTTCTGTATCCTTACCAAGGCAGTGATGGTATATGTCTTCTCTCAAAGTACATGGTATTTTTGGTATGAGGCATAGTGACATTGCCTTCTCTCTCACCCTAATCTAATAAGGCTTTGATATCTGGAGCTCATAGGTGGTAGATAGCTAATACATACTTACAAGACATTTATTGCATAATCAAACCATGGATCCAGAGAAACAAGTCAATAAGTCAAATCAAGATGTGCATGTGTGGCGAATGAATGGTGTATGGTGATGATGTTAATAATGGTGAAAACAATGGTGAAAGTATAATTCCACGCTTGCACTTTTGAGGGGATACATACCTTTCTTGCACTTTGAAGCTTTTTGAGGGGAATGTGATGCTCTATATTTTCTTTTTCTTTTCTCTCAGGTGGGTATCTTGCACCCCTAATTCTACTATCGGATATTTGTCCATTTTTACCTCTCGTCTCACTTTTTTTGTTCTTCGAGTTTCCGGGCACTTGCCCCTTTTTATTTCCTCGTATTTCTTGATATTTGGTAACGCCATTAGAAAATGATCCGCAAGCGCACGAATATCAGTGAGCATTTCACCTGGGAGGTTATCCAGAGTATCGTATTTATATTTTTACCACTGGGAGAAAGCGTGCATTGACTGACCAAATCTATTGCTACTACCCTTTAGGCTACAAAGAATGTTTCTCGATGTGAGCGATGTATAGAGAAGACTGCGACCGCAGTCTCGTTCTAACCTCCAGGATGATCTACTGTTCTATTGGGAAAGCTTACAGAATCTAGACACCACAAAGGATGTTCGACCCGCACCTATAAACCCTACCCGTCCTGCTAACAAGATGTGGGCTGCAAAGGTAACTCGGAAATATCACGTTCCTCGCTACTACCACGGTCCAGCTAGTCAGGGGATATCTATGAGTACCCTAGCCCAAACAACACATTTACGCTAGCAATGATTACTCTAAACTCAACCGGAAGAGATTAAAGTAAACTCATAAACCAAAGAACAATAAAACAAGAAATTACTAGAATTAGAAGTCGAATTACTGAAGAATCCTAGGAGCAAGCTTCGGGTTAGGAGAACTTGATCCCGCAGGTACAACCTAGGAGTAGACACCGACATGCCGGGCTTCCTCCGATCTACACCTCCACTCTATCTCTGTCAATCTAGTAGAAACTAGAAGATCTAATTCTACTCACATTGGATGCTAAGCCCTAAGTCTATTTAGAGGAGAGGTATTCCTTTGAGGGCTCCTCTCAACTCTATGATGAACTTGTTCGCCTCCAGGGGCCAGGGAGTCAGCTTATATAGTCCCTTCAAGTGAATCTGGGCCGTCGGATCAAACCGACATTGATTGAACGGTTATCCTTGATCCTTTAGGTCGGTGGAGCGTAATCCCCGAAGAGAGTCCTAATTGGACTCTAGGACAGGGCGGGGGCCCTAGGGGGGATGGCTGGCGCCCTGCCCCCAGGCCCGTTCGCCTTCCCGTTCGTTCCCGTGGCTTCTGGAGTCTTCTAGATGACAGAAAATTGCACGACACGTTAATATCTCTATGTAAACCCAACGTGTGGGCCTTTCTTCCGTATTTCCTGATAACCCCCTGCAGAAATAGACAAACACCAAAACTCATGGAATTCTGTCAGATAAAACCCTAAGTCTGGGTGTTGGTTGTATTTGGATCCTTTTCTTTATTTATTTGATAATTATTTTTGGTACTTAAGGACCGTCAACAACTCCCCCAAGCTTACCTCTTGCTCGTCCCTAAGCAAGGATGAACTCAAGAGTTTCTGTAGTGGTTTCATGCCTTAAAAGTAAGATCTCATCTATGAGTTAGAGTAAACTGTTAAGACTTAAAACATACTCATTTTACCTTTCACCATGGGGCTTGTAACCGTCACTTGTGTCTTGAGCAGTTAAAAGATAGAATGGTCAAGTTAAGCACCATGTCTCTTGTTATTTGATTAACTATAGCTCTAGAGTTTTTGCAGATTTTCAAATAAAACTCAGAGATTCCTTGTATGATTCTCTCCAATCTCTCTTTTGTGGTATTTCTGGATCCTTTCCAAGGCAGTGATGGTATATGCCTTCTCTCTCACCCTACTCTAATAAGGTTTTGATATCTGGAGCTCATAGGTGGGAGATAGATAGTACATACTTACAAGACATTTATTGTATAGTCAAACCATGGATCCAGAGAAACAAATCAATAAGTCAAATCAAGATGTGCATGTGTGGCGAATGAATGCTGTATGGTGATGATGGTGATAACAATGGTGAAAGTCTAATTCTACTTTTGCTCTTATGAGGGGATACATACCTTTCTTGCACTTTGAAGCTTTTTGAGGAGAAGGAGATGCTCTATATTTTCTTTTTCTTTCCTCTTAGGTGGGTATCTTGTACCTCTAATTCTACTGTCGGACACTTGTCCATTTTTACCTCTCGTCTCAATTTTTCTTTTCTTCGAGGTTTCGGGCACTTACCCCTTTTTATTTCCTCGTATCCTCTTTTTTTCTCTTCTTCTTTTTTTAGAGCACTCATCTCCTGAAATAATATAGCAAGTGGTAGTAACCAAGATAACTCGAGCATTTATTTCATAGGGAATAACAGGGATAGGATAATCATTTTGGCTATTCTCTCCCGGATTAGGAGTAGAATAATTTTGGGTGGCCCTGAAGATGGAAGTGAGTGGATATATGTGGATGCGTACTTCTGAAGTAGAAGCAGCATGTGTGAGTGAACGTGCAAGTAAATCTTGATTTTAACCGCATGACAAGCTCCTAAGGGTCTACACAGCTTGACCACACTCAATGCTCATAAGCAGTAAAAAGTAAATGTGTGGCTTAAAGTCAAGCAAGCATGTATATATGGCTATGGTAGGAATTTAAACTCTCATCATATAGGAACTCATCATGTCATATCCGTTAACAGATAAAATTCTCCAGAATTCTAGCATCCCTAGGAACAGATAAACAGCGGATCAACCTTCTCATATCATATCCGTTAACAAGTTAGACTTCAGATCAAGTTCTCTTCCCACAAGTTTAGGTTTAGAGTAGGTTTAAATTATAACAGTTATGCCTAAACTTGAGAGAGATTTCAATTTTAAGAACCTGCCATGGCAGAGCAACTATTCATTATTTCCATGTGAGAGTTTATCATGAGGGTTCATAGCAAACTTTATTTATATATTTATTTAGCAAACTAATCAAAGATATATATAAAAGCACAAAATCTTTATTTGGGTTTTTATGATTATGCATCTTTTTATTATTTGAGTAAAGTATAAACGCGAGTAGAAACACTTAGCTAGATAAATGGGGGTGCTCTCCCCCAAGCTCATAATTTCTTCTGATGTAGCTAGCAGGTGGCGGAGGTGTATTTGAATGTCGGCAGCACCCTGACAGTGATTAGGATGTCCTCCGTCTGCTAGTCTTCTTTGATCTTTGAATTCCGTGGAGCTCAAATAGACAACAAAGCTTTGTGGAACTGGTTAAGTGTTAGCATAAAATCTCTTAGCCTTTATCATATTGAGATTCCTCCTAATAAATATTACTTGCTAAGATCATAAATTTATTTTTATATTTTCATTTTTATAGGACAGGAATATATTTATTTTATCTTTATGCCACCACAGTGAATGTACTTATGGGTTTTATGCCATGAGCATACTCACATGGGGCTTACTATTTTTAACATTTTTATTTTCTTTTCAAGATAGCATGAACCTGATTAACTAAGCAAACTATAATTGAATAATTGAAAGAAAAAGGATAACTACCAAGTTTACCTCTTGGCAAGGCGTTCGGTGTTTTTAAGTCCTCCGAACGGGACTTTCTGTTTTCTCAGTCGTCCTGGGATTTGCTGGCTGGCGTAGTCGGTGCTTCCGGCGGCTATAACTATGTTCTCCTTCCACATCTGACTCGGTGCTACGGTCTCCTCAGGACGGTTCTGTTCAAGCTGTATGTCTTCAGACCTTACCACTTCTCCTTCGTAGTCTACACATCCGTCCTTGATGATTTGCCTCCTCTGGTTTGGGTTGCGTCGCCTTCTTCAGAGGGAAGTGCATGTGGACTTCTCCAGTTCCAATATAGATGATAACTTTGATAGTGTTGAGGAACGGTCTTCCAAGGTTGATGGGTGGATCGTACTCGTCTTCTCCCATGTCAATGACCTGAAAATCATCTGGTGCTGAATGTATGTTGGTTGTAGGGGCATGGTTCCATACAGGAGCTGATAAGTGACTGCGGCCATTATGTTGTCGTCAGATCCGGTGTCGTAGAGTGTCTTCTGAAAAGAGTATCCATTGATTGTGCACTCGATGCTTGGAACACTAGGGTCGTCCTACTAGATCAGGAAAGGCGACTTGAGTCGACGATCTTGACCTCCTCCGACAAGGATCCAATGTTTTAAGTCTTCTGGACAAGACTTCTCACCGTCTTCATCCTTTAGGTGCATCATTTGATTAGGTGTGGACCTTGACGTCTGCACCTCTTGATACGGAGTCACCCATGTTCTTTGTTTGCCCAGCAGTTTGAAGTGCTGTGTTGGCAATATCCTGCTCAGTGTGTTTGTGCTCGTAGATCCTGGTCCTTCACTTGGTGGAGTCTGGGAGTTGTAAAATTCCTCCATGTTTTGCTTGAAGTGTACTTGTTCATAGAGACAAGGCAGAGATCAAGTGCATGGGCCCTATTGGTGGAAAACACCAACAGAATCAAAAGTGTATTTGTTCTTCTCTAACCTTAAGTATAGTGAGCAAGACAAAGTTGATGGATCATGAGTGTAGCATTTGTCACATCGGATGGCTCATCCTAATGGAAAGATAATCTATCTATATTTATGTTTTGTTTATATCTTCCAAAGATTGAATGTGCAACATATTAGCTTATATGATTAGGAGTGTGGGATCATGAAGGTAGTACTAAGAACAAATATTAAAGGACTAATCATGTTGAATTAATTGGGTTGGTTAATTTGGAGCTACAAATCATACATGTTTGTCTCTTTTATTCATGTGTATGCCAGAACCAAGGAGAAGCTGATAAAAGTGATAGTCAAGTACCTTAAGGTGTTACCTTACTTGAAGAGTGATGGTATAGTATCACCTTGTGGAAGCTTTCCTTTCTTAGTTGTTATGCATCGTGTTTGTGGCACCCTTCATAGATCATCTCTTTATGATGAATGAGCTATGTCCTTCTTGTGCAAATTGTTAAACTTCATGTGTCTCCTCTATCTCCAATGAGTTTGTATCTCAGGACTTCCCATGTTGATATTGAAAGTTTTCCTGCAGCGGTTAGTCCAACAAAATATCCCATATCTACTATAGCATACTATAAGCTCAAAAATCAACCTAGACACCATGTCTAAATTGATTTATGGGGCTTTTTAACCTAAGCATGATGCTTAATTTAAAAATCCTTTGGAAGTAAGGTCATCATTCCTAAACTAAGCACCATGCTTAATTAAGAGATAAATGAAACTACTCCAAACCTAGACATATACTAAAGCAAATAAAGGTAGCATGGGAGCATTTATAGAGATCTACTCAAGTGAAGATGAAGTAGTGTGATTAGTATTTAGCATGTCTCAAAGGTAGGGACAACCAACATAGCAACATGGCAAAGGATGTTTTTATGTAAAGTACTCCCCCAAGCTTGGATTTTGCAAAATTCAAGTTTGGATGAATTTAATTCAATGTTGCATGATGATTGCTTGGGCATACCTTGCTCTTGTCATTCCTCGGATCTTCTTGCTCCAATCCTAGAAAGGTTAGTGACACGAATACCCAAAGGAATATTTCTACAATTATCTTTATATGCTCAATACACAAGGCAATGTTGCAAATAATTAGAAGTTCATGTTACGATTTGATAAGTGCTTGTTTTAGGACACTAAGCTTGTCCTTGGGAAACCATCAATTTATGTTTGTAAAGTGGTTTCCCCTCCAACACCAACCTACATCAAGATCAACTCAACGAGATCTGCAATATTTATTATAGACATATGCATCGACAACTGCCCTTTTAAAGTTTTTGTAAAGAGAAAGAAAGAGGGGGTTGGAGATCGCAAATGTGGTAAGGTTGCAGAGACCAATTGATTGAGGAGATGTTTTATATGAGCAAGGACTTGGTGAGGTATTTATGAAATAACTTCCATGCTCCCTGTTGTTTCTCTCATTCTCAAACTCCAAGGATGATTCTTCATGAATGCTTAAAATTCCTCTAGGATTGTCTCTCAAGTTTGTTTTATCCATCCATTTAATGGTGATAGCACATGGATTTTTAATGCCCTCTAGCCATTGATGTTGCTCTTCTCGATCCTCCTTGTGGTCTTGGTGACTCTTATGAATGGGATGTCTAGAGAGATTCATAAGATTATCGGGAGGTTCAAGAGAAAGAGCATAGTAGAAATTATTAAGCTCAAGGATGGGTTGGATAGCCGAATTATGGGATTGAAATGTTTGGAAATCGGTTATTGAAACTTCCTTTCCTCGTATGGGAGATGATTCCTTCTCTATCTCTAGGATATTTTTATGAAGACTAGCGCAAGAAGGATGTCCACGAATGAAGACATACCATCCTTTACTAATAGATAAAGAAAGAAAAACTCTACCAAAGGGTATATGATTAAGACCAATGTGAAAATATCAAGAAAAAACATGGTCTTCTAGGGCTAGGTTTAAACCAGAATTTATAGAAAGATTAACAGATTCTCTAGGTGTAGCTAAAAGTTCATTATCTTTTTGATTAAAAGATAGAACCTCAGCTATAGAAAAGAGTTGGTTTTGACCTATTGCAATCAACTCCGGACACAGATCATAATTAGGGGCAGGACTTGTTGACTCCCATGGTCTATGGCTGGTCTCCGAAGGTGCAAAAAATTCAATAATAGGTGTGGAATTTGAGTTATCCATAAAGATGGAAAAAATAAAAACATAAAAGAATAAAAGTATAATACAATATAATAGCAAGACTTAGAGTTATCTCAGCAAACCCTCTTTCTACCCGGCAACGGCGCCAGAAATGCTTGTTGATATTTGGTAACGCCATCAGAAAATGATCCGCAAGCACACGGATATCGGTGAGCATTTCACCCGGGAGGTTATCCAGAGTATCGTATTTATATTTTTACCATTAGGAGAAAGCGTGCATCTGACTAACCAAATCTATTGCTACTACCCTTTTAGCTACAAAGAATGTTTCTCGATGTGAGCAATGTATAGAGAAGACTGCGACCGTAGTCTCGTTCTAACCTTGGTAAGGATGATCTACTGTTCTATTAGGGAAGCTTACGGAATCTAGACACCACAAAGGATGTTCGACCCGCACCTATAAACCCTACCCGTCCTGCTAACAAGATGTGGGCTGCAAAGGTAACTCGGAAATGTCACGTTCCTCGCTACTACCACGGTCCAGCTAGTCAAGGGATATCTATGAGTACCCTAGCCCAAACACCACATTTACGCAAGCAATGATTACTCTAAACTCAACCGGAAGAGATTAAAGTAAACTCATAAACCAAAGAACAATAAAACAAGAACTTACTAGAATTAGAAGTCGAATTACTGAAGAATCCTAGGAGCAAGCTTCGGGTTAGGAGAAGTTGATCCTACAGGTACAACCTCGGAGTAGACACCGACAGGTCCGGCTTCCTCCGATCTACACCTCCACTCTATCTCTCTCAATCTAGTAGAAACTAGAAGATCTAATTCTACTCACATTGGATGCGAAGCCCTAAGTCTATTTAGAGGAGAGGTATTCATTCGAGGGCTCCTCTAAACTCTATGATGAACTTGTTCTCCTCCAGGGGCCAGGGGGTCTGCTTATATAGTCCCTTCAAGTGAATCTGGGCCGTCGGATCAAACCGACATTGATTGAACGGTTATCCTTGATCCTTTAGGTCGGTGGAGCGTAATCCCTGAAGAGAGTCCTGATTGGACTCTAGGGCAGGACGGGCGCCCTAGGGGGAGGGCGGGCACCCTGCCCCCAGGCCCGTTCGCCTTCCCGTTTGTTCCTGTGGCTTCTGGAGTCTTCTAGATGACAGAAAATTGCGCGGCACGTTAATATCTCTATGTAAACCCGATGTGTGGGCCTTTCTTCCGTATTTCGTGATAACCCCCTGCAGAAATTGACAAACACCAAAACTCGTGGAATTTTATCAGATAAAACCCTAAGTCTGGGTGTTGGTTGTATTTGGATCCTTTTCTTTATTTATTTGATGATTATTTTTGGTACTTAAGGACCGTCAACAGTATTCACTTTTTTTTCTTTTTTTTTCTTTTTTTCAGAGCACTCACCCTCCTAGAATAATGTAGCAAGTGGTAGTAACTAAAATATCTCGAGCATTTATTTCACGGGGAATAGCAGGGATAGGATAATGTTTTTGGCTATTCTCTCCTTGATAGGAGTAGAATAATATTGGGTGAATGTGGAGATGGAAATGAGTGGATGTATGTGGATGCGTACTTCCGGAGTAGAAGCAGCATGTATGAGTGTACGTGCAAGTGAATCATGATTTCAACCGCATGACAAGCCCCTAAGGATCTACACAGCTTGACCACACTCAATGCTCATAAGCAGTAAAAAGTAAATGTATGGTTCATAGTCTAATAAGTATGTATATATGGCTGTGGTAGGCTCTTAAACTCCCATCATACAGGAACTCATCATGCAACATTTTAAAGATTTTCAAAGATAAAATTCTCCAGAATTCTAGCATCTCTATGAACAGATAAACAGTAGCTCAACCTTCCCATATCATATACGTTAACGACTTAGACTTTAGATCAAGTACTCTTCCCACAAGTTCAGGTTTAGAGCAAATCTTAATTCATAACAGTCATGCCTAAACTTGAGAGAGAATTCAATTTTGAGAACTAGTCATGGCAGAGCAACTATTCATCATTTCCATGTGAGAGCTTATCATGAGGGTTCATAGCAAACTTTATTTATTTATTTATCTAGCAAACTAAGCAAAGATATATATAAGCACAAAAATCTTTATTTGGGTTTTTATGATTATGCATCTTTTTATTATTTGAGTAAAGTATAAACGCGAGTAGAAACACATAGCTGGATAAATGGGGGTGCTCTCCCCCAAGCTGGATTTTGACGTAATTTCTTCTGATGTAGCTAGCAGGTGGCGAAGGTGTATTTGAATGTCGATAGTATCCTGACAGTGATTAGGATGTCCTCCGTCTGCTAGTCTTCTTTGATCCTTAAATTCTGTGGAGCTCAAATAGACAACAAAGCTTTGTGGAACTGGTTAAGTGTTAGCATAAAAATATCTTTGCCTTTATCATGTCGAGCTTCCTCTAATAAATATTACTCTCTTTGGTAGGATCATAAATTTATTTTTATATTTTCATTTCTATAGGACATGAATATATTTATTTTATTTTTACGCCACCACAGGGAATGTACTTATGGGTTTATGCCACGAGCATACTCGCATGGGGCTTACTGTTTTTAAAATTTTTATTTTCTTTTCAAGATAGCATGATTAACTAACAATCCATTTAGGGAAAGTAAATAATTAAAGGGAAAAAGGAATGTAGAAAGGATAAATATGAATATTTACTGGTTTTACCTTTCGGCGAGGGTTCAATGTTTTAAGTCTTCTGAACAAGACTTCTCACTGTGTTCATTCTTTAAGTGTGGCATTTGATTCAGTGTGGACCTTGACGTCTGCACCTCTTGATACTGTGTCACCCATGTTCTTTGTTTGCTCAGCAGTTCGAAATGCGGCGTTGGCAGCATCCTGCTCAGTGTGTTTGTGCTCGTAGATCTAGGTCCTTCACTTGGTGGAATCTGGGAGTTGTAAAACTCCTCCATGTTTTGCTCGAAGTGTACCTACTCATAGAGACAAGGCAGAGATCAAGTGCATGGGCCCTGTTGGTGGAAAACACCAACATAACCAAAAGTGTATTTGTTCTTCTCTAACCTTAAGCATAGTGAGCAAGACAAATTGATGGATAATAAGATCATGAGTGTAGTATTTAAAACATTTGTCAGACCTAATGGAGAGATAATCTATCTATATTTATGTTTTTTTATATATCTTCCAAAGATTGAGTGTGTAGCATTTTAGCTCATATGATTAGGAGTGTGGGATCACAAAGGTGGAAGGACTAAACATGTTGAATCGATTGGGTTGGTTAACCTAGAGTTGTAAATCATACATGTTTGTGTCTTTTATTCATATGAACGCCAGAACCAAGGAGAAGCTTATAAAAGTGATAGTCACATATCTTAAGATGTTACCTTAATTGAAGAGTGATGGTACCATATCACCTTGTGGAAGCTTCTCATTCGTAGTGGTTGTGTATCTTGTTTATGTACTTTGTCTCCTTCCATGGATCATCACTGTATGATGAATGAGCTATGTCCATCTTGTGCAAATTGTTAAACTTGATGTGTCTCTCTTTTTGTCTCCAATGTGAGTTTATCTCAGGACTTCCTAGGTCGATATTGAAAGTTTTCCTACAGGGGTTAGTCCAACAAAATATATCAATGTCTACTCAAGTAGTTTTTAGTTCAGAAACCAAACTAGACTCCATGTATAATCAGATTAAGGAAGGCTATTTAACCTAAGCACCACGCTTAATTTAAATGCCAATGGAAGTATGTCGAGTACTTCCAAACCAACACTTGCTTGTGAATAGACAAAGGTAGCATGAGAGCATTTATAGAGATCTACTCAAGTGGAGATGAAGTAGTGTGATTAGTATTTAACAAATTGAACATGTCTCAAAGGTAGGGACAACCAACATAGCAACATGGCAAAGGATGTTGTTATGTAAAGTACTCCCCCAAGTTTGAATTTTGCAAAATTCAAGTTTGGATGAATTTAATTCAGTGTTGCATGATGATTGGTTGGACATACCTTGTACTTGCTTGTTGTTCATCCGATCTTCTTGCTCCAATCTTGGAAAGGTTAGTGACAAGAATACCCAAAGGAATATTTTTACAATTATCCTTATATGCTCAATACACCAGGTAATGTTGCAAATAATTAAAAGCTCATGTTACGATCTGATCAGTGCTTATTTCAGGACACTAAGCTTGTCCTTGGGAAACCATCAAGTTTATGTTGGCGAGGTGGTTTCCCCTCCGACGCCAACCTTTGTATATCAAGATTAGCTCAACGAGATCTGCAATATTTATTATAGACATATGCATCAACAACCGCCCTTTTAAAGTTTTTATAAATAGAAAGGAAGAGGGGGTTGCAGATCTCAAATGTGATGATGTTGGAGAGACCAATAGATTGGGAAGATGTTGCATATGAGCATGGAGTAAACGAAGTGGATATGAAATAAATTCCATGCTCATTAATGTTATCTTCGTCTCCAATCTAAATGTTCGGAGTTTCTCCTGGATTGGTCTCACCTATGTCCTCTTCTATAGTCGGATGAATCTCATCTTCAAAGGAATTCAAGAACTCACCATTTGAAATTGAGCCAAAATCAGAATGCATTAAGGCTTCTTCCTTATCCATCCATTCTACACATTCTAGACATTTAGAACTTGTGATCAGGAAGGGGATGTAACGTCCTGCCTCCACGAGGCCGGGCCCACGCCTCCACGAGGTCGGGCCCGCTTACATCTGGCAGCTTTTCTAGGACATCACTCGTGCGCACCCGGGAAGTACTTCTCGGTTGGTCACCCATCCCTAAATTTCTCCAGGCCAACCACGCTTAACTTTAGAGTTCCTCAGAGGTGGGCTTCCGGAAAAGAAGTTGTAACATGTTGGTATGAGTCTTCTATTAATCCTATTAAGCCCTGGGCCGGGTGTTACATTCTCACCCCCTTAAAAGATCGATGTCCTCGTTGATCAACCCCAAGCCAGGAGCGTCCCCTCTTGGCCACGTCCGTGCATCCAGTGCCAGCGCATGTGCCATGCTGTGTGACCACTCTGGGTCCACACCAGCCATGCACACCATGCCTGTCCAATTGCGACACACGCGCCCGTGAAACCGCGAGAGTCGGCTCTGATACCATTCTGTAACGTCCCGCCTCCACGAGGCCGGGCCCGCTTACATCTGGCAGCTTTTTTAGGACATAGTCAGTCCCCACAGACCAACACTAGTCTTTATTACACACTTTGTCCTCACTCGTGCGCACCCGGGAAGTACTTCCCGGTCGGTCACCGATCCCTAAATTTCTCCAGGCCAAGCACGCTTGGGCTTCCGAAAAAGAAGTTGCAACTTGTTGGTATGAGTCTTCTATTAATCCTATTAAGCCCTGGGCCGGGTGTTACAGGGGAGGTGTTAGAATTTTCTATATGGCTTAGCTCTCCTTCTATGACATTACTTGACATTTCATCCTCATTGTTTTTATGACTCCTATGGTTTGATCGTCTTGATGGATTGTTAGGTTCATCATGAGACTTAAAAGGTGAGGGATAAGAGGGGTCTCTAATGTCACAGAACCGACCAAATTATAAGAGTTCAAGTGTAGAAACGATCAACTAGCAATGAAGTTTCCAGACTTGAGCCCATATAATCCCGGTATTCAACTGAAATCACGAAGGACTTCAAACCAACTTGCAACCAACCAAGATCGTAATAGTTCAACATAACACAGCGAATGTTACATAGTCATTCATTTCTGTCGAAGCGGCACCACATCAAAGTTACTTAGTTATTACAACACAAGTTCATAGTAGCGGAAGCAAAATGGTTTACAACACACATTCATTTCACAAGTTCTTGTTACAGCCAGAGTCTCATGTCATCCATCAATAGCAACGGGGTACAAAGTTGTTAGAGAACCATGCCCAACGGTTTAGTCTTCATCCCCAGCGGGATGGAGAGAGGTCTTGCAGAAGCCATCATAAAAGATATCATCTGCAATAGGGGAGAATAAACCCTGAGTACGAGGATGTACTTAGCTAGACTTACCCGTCTAGTAAAACATAAAAGACACCAAGGATCATGCAAGGATAAATTTAAAGTGTAGCTGGCTTGACTAAACATTTGCCAAAAGCTTGAGTAATACTACATCATGTATAACGGCATCATATTAATCATCATTAACCTATCACTAGATTAGCACCTAGACTAAAACACTTCACTTGATTATTACAAACAATAATAACCATATCAAGTTCATTGTCGACGAAAGCTGGTCGGCAGTCTACCTTGGGGTATACCCACGGTAGTAGTTTATCGGTAGACGGTGCGCAAACTACGAACTCGATGGTGACGCAAGACACGGACAAGCTTTTTATCCAGGTTCGGCCGCCGAGTTGGCGTAATACCTACGTCCTGCGTCTGATTGTATTGATTTGTGTTGAGAGAATCTGATGATCTAGGGGGGTCCCTTGCCCCTCCTTATATAGTCTGGAGGGCAGGGTTACAGATCTGGAAACTAATCCTAGTCGGTTACAATTGCCATGGATAATTCGATATCAATTCCTATTCTAACCGACTAGAATCCTACTTGATCTCCACATCTTGTTTCCTTGAGCAAAACTCTAAGCTATCGGATCAAGCCTCGAACTCGTCTCGTAATGGGCCAAGCCTCCTGGCCGAAGTCTAGCCGTAAGGGTATAGGGGTTTATACCCCCACATTCATCATATGTTCTTCCTTGCTATCATCATCATTATCATGAACCATTTTACTTAGTGAATGCTACGTTTGCTGTTGCTCTTCAAGTTCTCACTATACGGGAGAGACGGCGATTCGAATCGATTCCTATCTAGCTGGAGGGTTATTCCTAGCACTCACCCAAGCATCTCCCGTCGGAGAGCAAGCGGGTCACCTTGGGTACGACTCAGGAATCGCGGCTCCGATCAGCGCCGCACTCCCAGGGCTACCACTCCGCCAGGGAGGTCAGGACTTTTAACTCACCTGCCTTTGGTCCTACACCAATGGTCCCCCGCAAACCGCACTTCCTCCGATAGTGCGCACTTTATACTTGCCGGTCTTCCGGCCTGAGTCATACTACTAGGCTTCGCGGTCGGAACGAGTTATCCGGCCAACTAAGTGTCAGGCATGCGTTCAACATGGCAAGAGGACGTACAACGATCGGTCCTTAGCTACCATAGACGGAGTTACTACAACCTTGCAAAACTCCGCCCGGCTTAAGTCATTTTAATCAGGTTCTTTTCCATGATAGCACATTTAGTCAATCGTGATCCGACACAACCCTATTTCGCGTAGGTGACTGGATATCACACGACTTCTACCGATTAAAGCATGGCTAAGCTGCTACTCGGTCCTAACTCTACAACCAGGTAATAGTGAGATATCTGGACAAGGCGTGAGTATAATGCAGCAAGGGTTTCATCACAACTCCTATACGTAATGCATCAATAGATATAACATAATCAAGATTGCTTTTGAAATTAAAGTGGGACACTTAAGATGCTCTGGGGCTTGCCTTTCATGAACGAAGCTGGCTCGTGATTAGGGCACTGGACCTCCTCTTCGGGCTCCTCTTGTCCGGCTTGCTGGACCTCCGCCTCCGGATTGAACTCCTGGCCTTCGGGCTTCGCTTGATGGAGCTCCAATGAAGCTGTCGTTTCCGGCGCACCTATTGCATGCACGATGAATAAGAATGTGTGCATACTATATGAGGATGAATGCTTGGCAACATAATTAGAGCTTCACTGGACACTCATTTACGGAGTAACTCTCATAACAAGCTCACACAAGATAACTAACTAACTTACCAAGACTTAGCAAGTCTGCTACAACTAAAAAGACTAAAGAGTGGACATATTTTGGTGCAACAATCTATCTTCGTCCTGTCCGTCTGCCTGGCGTGCGACACTCGCTCCCTCCCTTCCGCTCCGCCAATCACGGGTTGCGTCATCTCCCTTCGCTCCCCCAATCACGCCGCACACGGCATCCCCATCCCTGCACCCAACGCGAGGGCGCCACCAGGAGGACGCGATGGCCGCCCACCAGACGCCGGCGTCCTCAAGGGCCGGGCCTCCACGGCGCCCTCGCGTCCTCCTGGCGGCCTCCGGCAGCGTGGCCGCCATCAAGTTCGAGGCCCTCTGCCGCAGCGTCGCCGAGTGGGCGGACGTCCACGCGGTGGCGACCGCATCCGCGCTGCACTTCATCGACGAGGCCTCCTTCCCCGACGGCGTCCCGCTCTACATCGATGACGACGAGTGGTCCCGCTGGAGGCAGGTCGGCGACAAGGTCCTGCACATCGAGCTGCGCCGGTGGGCCGACGCCCTCGTCATCGCGCCGCTCTCGGCCAACACCCTCGCCAAGGTCGCCGGCGGGCTGTGCAACATCCTCACCTGCGTGGTGCGCGCCTAGGACTACAACAAGCCCGTCTACGTCGCGCCTGCCATGAACACCTTCATGTGGGACAACCCCTTCACGGCGCGCCACCTCGCCGTCCTGCGCGACCTCGGCATGTCCATCGTCCAGCCGGTCACCAAGCGTCTGGCCTGTGGGGACTACGGCAACGGCGCGATGGCGGAGCAGTCGGAGATCTGCAAGACCCTGGTGCTATTCTTCGATCCACAACATCTTCAGCACTAGCTAAGCTCTTCAGTTCTGTTCGCTTTCTATATGAGATGTCTGATGTGACCTGCTTGATCTAAACAATGTTTGCAATGGCATCGTACATGGCATGCTTCTCGTAAAAAAAAAAGAATCCACTCCCTAACCCATCTACAGCAAACCCCTCAAGCGGTGGGACACGGTAAGTCCTGCTCCTCACTTTCATTCCTTTTTTTCCTATCCTCTTCATGGTGTCGTTTAGGCAGTGTGCCAGGTTAGCTGTTCTAAGCAACGGTGGCATAGGAATTTCAAAATAATTCAGAAACAAGGAAGTTGAGTATTGGCCATTGGTATCCTTAATTGACGATGGTAATTGTGTTCCTCTTGCGGTTTGCAGGTACTGACTTGATAAAGCTGCGATTTTAGAATCACATAGACTCTGTAGTTCTGCAACATCTAGCCACTCTGCAAAATTGTGTTATCCTTTGCAGACAATTTTCAATTTTCCTTTTTCAAGTACGATACCCTGTTTTTATAGAAAGAGAATAAGGTCGTATGTATATCTCGGCCATACTGGTTTATAAAAACATCCCAAACATAGGCTGCCACTATCAAATCAATCAGCATCTGTTATGGTAGTGGCATAGCACTGGACCCCAACACGCTATTTATCTGATGCTCATATGTTACTTCGCAGATTGCTTATGCAAGTCTTCTGATCCTATTAAGTTCTTGTGCCATTATCTGAGAATTCTTATGTGATTATCTGATAATTTTTGGTCAATTAATGAATACCACACACACTCTTTCTATGCAATTTAGGCTGCAGACATTCTTAGACCGGCCAGCAACCTGGTCTATCAACATGATCAACTGAACATCAAGTTTGAGGTATTCATATTTTTCCATTTACATACAGATTTCTTTTTTGATACTAATCACCATCCTAGCTTAGTACAACTAAATGATGCATGTTTAACAGTGCAGAACCTATCGAATGTTACAGTGCCTCCAGTTTTTTTTACTACTTACGATCTGCACTTTAGATGCATAGATAACAGTTGATCTGAATATGTCATTTTTCCTTTTTATCCTAGAACTCCAAGACCATTATGAAAGGTTGAACAGGATTAGAAGTTCTGAAGCTATATTGTTTCCCAATTGTCAATAATATACAGTTAAAAGTAAAAAGGCTAGATCTGACCTATGAGTACAGTATTTTGACAAATTAGAGAAAGTAGTAGGGATTTGTTTCCAATGATGTGTTGTTGTCCTATGGAAGAGAAGATAAATGAAACATGATCTTATACACGTGGTTCCTCTTATTTTGCAGCGGTGTCTCGATCTGGTAGCATGAAAATAGTACAAGACTTGTGATATTTATAGATAATATATATGTGGTTGAGTTTGATTCTTAATAGAATCAACCAGATACATTACTCTTACTCATGAATGTTTTTCCGTAACACATGAGTATTTACGAACTTTGTTTTTTTTTATTAAATGTAACTTTGATGTTTTTATTTAATTTTACAATATTTTTATCTCATGGTGCGATCCATGTGTTTTTAATATAAAGTTTAGTTATCCCGTAGCAACGCACGGGCACGCACCTAGTCAACTATAAACAGCAACAACCAAATAACAGTGCAGCTCAGAAAATAAATCATAACTAAAGCTATACAGATCCAACAAACATGAATGAGGACATTCTGGAAAGCTTATGAAATTGTTTACATTTCATCTTTAGACATCAGAGCAAGATTCACAAGTTAAATAGGTCAACTAAACAAAGTTCCAGGTTCTGTCCCAGAAAAACAGAGAACTTTTAAACTACTGGACCAAAAGATCCCAAATTTTAACTACAGCTAGTTCATAAAGTTTACAACAACTTTGATTTAGACAAGTCTTTCGGAAAACCAATTTATCATGAAGGAAAGGTTAGATTACTCCCTTGCTATCCAGAACAGCTATAAACCTTTAATTAATTATTTGATGACATAGCCTACACATATTTAGTGCCAACCAAATGGCTTACAAGCACAAACATAGCCTAAGGTTACCAGAACATCATATGTTAACCACTAAACATTTAATAACAAGGCATTTATTAATTTAATTCCATAAAAGGACATAATTACAAGATACTAACAAAGGTGCTCAGAAAAATCTACAAAAATTACAGAGGCACAAGCATGGCATCTAGACATTACCACAAAATTTTCAGAGCAATTGTACATGCCAAACTTAAGATAAATATTTAACATGTAACAAGGTGCTTATTTCATTACTCCACAATACTTTGTAGAACTTAACCACACGGTCTCGTGTCACCCGTTCCTTGCGGTCAACAACCGCTACAGGTTTCTCCTCATACACCAAGTCAGATTTCAACTTGATATTCCGAACTTCCACTCGCTCCTCCGGAACGCGAAGGCATTTCTTCAATTGTGATACGTGAAAGACGGGAAAAATAGCTCGAAGCTCAACTGGTATTTGAACTTTGTATGCTACGTTCCCTTTTCTCTTGAGAATCATAAGGACCCACATAACGAGGTCCAAGCTTTCGCTTGACTCCGAACCTTTGTACGCCTTTCATCGGAGACACCTTGATGTACACATGGTCACCGACTGCAAATTCAATCAACTTCCTTCTCTTATCAGCATAACTTTTCTGATGAGCTTGAGCAGCTTCCAGATGTTGCTGGATGGTACGGACTTGCTGCTTCGCTTCGTTCACGAAATCGATGCCATAATACCTTCGCTCCCCGGGTTCCACCCAATTCAATAGGGTTCGACACTTTTGACCATACAGGGCTTCAAATGGAGCCATCTTGATGCTCTCTTGGTAACTATTGTTATAAGAGAACTCAGCTAACGGCAACCACTTTACCCAAGAACCCTTTGAAGAAAGAGCAAATGCCCTCAACATGTCTTCTAGGATTTTGTAACACCCTAGGTGTTAAGCATGCACTTAGTCTTATCAAAACATTCATAAGCATTCTCATCAAGCATAGCATCACATGAGCATGTCATCCATCCAAAGTGTGATTCTATGTGCTTTATTATAAGTGATTTAAATGTGTTAAAAATATGATGCTTGCTCCTAAAATTGTGAAATATTCAAATTAGGTTGAATTGTGTGAAAAAGGATTTAAGAGTATTTTTGTGAAATTTTTGGAGCCATAGGATTTGAGAAATAGAATTTATACAAAAATCCCCAAAATGAATTTATTTGAAAACCTAGAACTAGTTTTAATCTGTAATTCAAATTATATTTGGAATTTGGCCTTGCTTATTAAAACAAAGTTGTAGGGTTTTTGTTTTCGAACAACTTCAATTTTGGGAAAAAAAGATGAAAGTGATTTTTAAATAGTTCAAATGAATTTAGAAAGAACTTGAGAAAAGAATTTCAAAAAAAAAAGAAAAGGGGACGGGCGCTGCTGGACCGACACGCCTCCCGTTCGGCTCAGCCAGCAGCCCGGCCTGCCTCCCCCTCCCCTCTCTCTCCCGCGCGCGGCGCCCGCCTCGCCCCATCCCACGACGGCCACGTGGCGGCCGTACGCCGGCGTTGGGCGCGCCGCGGCCGACCACCCCCTCCCCCCTGGTCGGGACGCCACCCTGCGTCCCCAGACGCTCCCCCCACTCTGTCGCCCGCGCCCTCTCTCTTCTCCCTCTGTCCGCGCGCGCAGCAGCAGCAGCAGCTCTGCCCGCGCCATTGCCGGAAAAAGCTCCGCCGCTCGCCGCCGGTGGCACCAGAGCTCCAACCTCGACGCCTAGGACACCAGCGCACTCGTCGTCGCCGCAGTAAGCCCCTGCGTACGCTCTACCGAGGTGAGAAGCAGTCGTGCGCTGTGAATCGCTCGTCGGAGTTGCTCCGACCTCGCCGGAGAGCTCCGCCACGACGGATCTCGCTGTATCCCGCCTCTTTTCGCTCGCTCTTTGGTGCGTTAGGTCGTTAGTGTGGTGAGGAAGCTCGGAGGGACACTTGCGCGCGCTCTACCGCACCGGAGCGGCCTGGCCATGGCGAGCAGCGCCGCCGTGCCGCCATGCATGCTCGTCGGAGGTGTTCCGGTCATCCTCCGGCCGATCCAAGGGCACCCCTGGGTGCGCCTCGCTGCGGGGAGCACGATGGTGCTCACCCCGCGGCCGGGGACCTCGCCGTCGGCGAGAGCCGGCCGGCCGAAGATCGGCCGGTGTGTTGCATGGCTGACCCGTGGGGTCACGGCCCCTGGATCCCACCTGTCAGTGCCTCTGCGGGTGTGGATCTGGGTTTTCTTAAATAAAGTTTTTCTAGAAATCATTTTAAATCTTGTAAAATCTATATCTTGAGTTATATGTTTCCAAAATTGGTGAAACAAATTTTGGTGTGCTCTCTGTTCTCAGATCTACAGTTTGATGTAATTGCATGTCATGTTTGAACACTTTTTCTGGACAGAAATAAATAATCCATGTTTTTGCTGGAATTGGAAAATGCATAGTAATTAAAATATGACTCAGAAAAATGTGAAACTTGTTTTGCTGGCTCTGCATGTATGTTTAGTCACTGGGAAAATTTTGCTACACATTATTTGGGGTATGAATAAGTTTGTGGTGATTTAAAGGCTTGCATGGCAGGGGTTTATGTTTTTTAATAAATATTTGGATCATGCAATGAATCTGGAAATTTTTGTAGATGTTTCTCATGATACTAAGCAAATTATAAAAATATAAAATCTACTGTTTGACACTTATACCACAGTAGAGTATTTGTATTTGCCTTTAGGAATTAATTTTGTGATTTTTGTAGCTCAAAATAAGTGTCCAAAAATTTTGAAAAATTTATGGTAGACCTTATGTTTGACTGGTAGTCTCCTGTAATTTTTGTGGAATTTATTGGTAAACAGAAATGCATGCTATTTTGATGGGTCCAAAGAAATGAATAAAGAAACTATGAATTGTTATATATGGTTTAAATAGAATAAAAGGGGTTTGGTGTATCTTTGAAGCATCTTGTGAGTTTGCTGGTTAAACTTGAGAATAATTTGTAGAAAAGAAAGAATTAGATGCTTAGTGTGTTTACATGCTCTTGGATGACGTTGACTACCTTGTAGATGACCATCTAAACCATCTATGCACCATGTCATAGTCATCGGGTATTCTCTCGCATGAGCATTGCACCCCGGGCGTCTCGCACTCCACTTATGAGCACACATGCATCATACAGGCTCGCAGGAGAACGAGGTGGGACCCGAGGAGCAGGAGGAAGCACCGGAGCAGGAACCTCTGAGAGTGTCAGAACCCGGAGAGGAGCTGCAGGAGTGCCCGGATCATAAGCCGAGCACGTTCGAGAAAGGCAAGCCCTGGAGCATTCTAAGCCTCCCTATTCTCGCTAACTTAAATAATATATTATGCTTGTTCTACTATATTGCATTTAAGTGGTAGGAATTGCTTGATACCGTTGATGCATATGTACTCCTTGTTATCACTACTCGTTGATCTACCTTGTCCTATGTAGATAGGCACGGAGTCTATCCTTAGCCTGCTTAGTCTGGTAGAAGTCGGGTGATTTCCTGTCACCTGCGAGATATAGGTGGATACCTGCTTGATTAAGCAGTGATTGCTTTGGTAGAGAAGGACCAAGTGTGGAATGGAAATTGAGACCGGGCAGGGTCTTATGGTGGGTTGACCATAGTGCTCCTGCCTGTGTCGATTAAGGACCGATCGTTGACGGCCCTCTTGTCCTGTTGAACGCATGCCCCACACTTAGCTGGAAGGATAAGTCGTTCCGACCGCGAAGCCTGAGCACTATCCGGGCCGGGAATCGGCCCGATGTACGCGCTGTATTGGTGATGGTTGAGGAGAACGACGAGGGCGCGGCGCGCAACCTTGGTATACCTTGGATACCTCGGTCGCCGGAACGGTCCTCGGGTACGGGCGGTGCCTGTCGAACTCGCGAATTGGTCCTGGATAGTGCAACACGGTGATCTGTAGCTCACTTGATCAGTGAGTGTGGTTTGTGTGGGGAATAACTCGCCAGCTGGTTAGAAATCGATTCGAATCACCATCGCTCCTGGATAGTGAGCACTTGACATGAGCTTCGTCCTCGTAGTAAGGACTATGGAAACCTTGGGTTATATGACATTTAATTGCATGAATGCTATGATGAGGTACCATCATACTATTACATTGTTTGCCATAGGGCAGGTGCAAACCTAGATAATAGGTAATGATACTTTCAACTCGAGCAAATTAAAAGAAGAAAGAATTTATTAGGATATGTTAATAGAATCGTGCTTTTATGCAAAAAGGTCATCAGCTACCCCCACTATATAGCCTTCATGATCCTTGAAGAGTCTTTATTTTTGAGTTTATGACGGGTAAGTCTAGCTGAGTACATTCTCATACTCAGGGTTCTACTCCCATGTTGTTTTGCAGATGGTCAAATGTACTATGGTTATTGCATCCTCTGCTTGTACCCAGCTATGGGCGCTGACTAGACCAAGGGCGATGGTCACTCCGTCTTCTCTTTTGCTTTTGTGGGAATGACCAAAACTATGGCACTGTATCAGACTATGTACGTGTGTGTTATTTTCAACTATGAAGCTTCCGCTACTTGTGAACTTGGTTTGTAATAACTTTAAGCACTCCGATGTTTTCGATGGATGTTTTCGAACTGGATGTAATTGTGAATGGTGACCGTTGAACTTATTACGATCTTGGCTGTACGTACGATATGTGGTTTGAAATCCTTCAAGATTTTACGGACTACCAAGATTATATGGGCTTAAGCTGGATGGTTTGACTATGCGAATGGTCGCTATTAGGCTTAATCTCTTATAATTTGGGCGGTTCTGTTACAGATTTGGTTAACATGTTCAGTTTGGCCGGCCGTTTGAGGATGATACGCAGAACTACGAACCATGTGAGTACCAATCTGCTCATGAAGACACTCCCAAAAATGGGAAGTGAACTATGGTCCACGATCTGATATGATAGTTCGAGGCACACCATACTGACGGACAATGTGCTCGAAATACAACTCTGCATACTGATGTGGACGATAGTCAGTTCGAACTGGAATAAAACGAGCAACCTTGGTTAAACGATCTACAATCACCCAGATAGAGTCATAACCCTTAACAGAAGTTGGGAGTCCAGAGATAAAATCCATACTAACTTCTTCCCATTTCCAACCAGGAATGGACAAGGGTTGAAGTAAGCCTGCTTTCATGTGAACTGCCTTCACACGACAACAGTTATCACAACGAGCGACAAAAGCAGCAATCTCCTTTTTCATCTTTGTCCACCAGAACAGAGGTTTCAGATCCTGATACATTTTGCTACTACCAGGATGGATAGACAACTTGGATGAATGAGCTTCAGATAAGATCTGATTTCACAGCTCACAGTCTTTTGGGACCACAAGTCGATCTTTGAACAATAGGATTCCGTTATCATCGACTCAGAAATGCTTGGTTTCTTCTTCTTTCATTTTCCTCTTTATATGGTAGATGCCTACATCTATTCGCTGCAACTCGATGACTCGATTGCGAAGACAACTGCAGCCAATTCTAAGTCATGAGTGGGATAATTGACCTCATGCTTCCAAAGTTGGCGCGAGGCATACGCGATAACACGACCTTCTTGCATCAACACACAGCCCAGGCCGATACCCGACGCGACACAAAAGACATCGAAAGGCTTCTCGATATCGGCTTGAGCTAGGACAGGTGCTGATGTTAGCAATGTCCTCAACTTGTGGAATGCCTCTTCACATTCAGGCGTCCACACAAACTTCTCATCTTTCTAAAGTAGACGAGTCATAGGCTTGGATATTTTTGAGAATTCCGAAATGAAACGACAGTAATACCCAGCCAGACCCAGAAAACTCCAAACCTCGTGCACCGAAGTTGGAACCTTCCAATCCAGCACTTCTTGCACCTTAGCCAGATCCACCGATATACCTTGTTCAGATAATACATGGCCCAAGAAAGGTACTTTCTTTAGCCAAAACTCACATTTGCTGAACTTGGCATAAAGCCGATGCTCACGCAAACGCGACAACACCACACGCAGATGCTCCGTGTGCTCTTCTTCATTGCTAGAATACATTAAGATATCATCAATGAAGACCACCACAAACTTGTCCAATTCGAGCATGAACACCGAATTCATGAGATACATGAAGTGAGCAGGTGCATTCGTAAGACCGAAGGACATGACGAGATACTCATACAACCCATACCTCGTCGAGAAAGCTGTCTTAGGTACATCTTCAGGACGGATCTTGATCTCATGATACCCAGATCGCAAATCAATCTTGGAGAATACCTTGGCTTTGGACAACTGATCAAACAAGATATCGATGCGAGGAAGAGGGTACTTATTCTTGCTGGTCACCGCATTCAGGGGACGGTAGTCCACACACATGTGCAAGGACCGATCCTTCTTCTTCACAAAGATAGCCGGACAACCCGAAGGAGAAGAGTTAGGACAAATAAGGCCCTTCCTCAACAACTCATTTAGCTGGGTCTTAAGCTCCGCTAGCTCATTTGGTGGCATTCTATATGGTCTTCTAGAGATAGGAGCAGTACCTGGAAGCAATTCAATTTTGAACTCCACATCCCGATCCGGAGGAAGCCCGGGCAAATCATCAGGGAATACATCCGGGAACTCACACACTACCAGAATATCCTTGATGGCCCCAGATGTAACTGCATTCATCGTACTACGGATATGAATATCATGAGGAAGTTGCACTAAGAACGCCTCTTTGGTATTCGGGTCTCTCAACATCACTACATGAGTGGTGGTGTCGATAAGAACTCCGTTGCCACTCATCCATGTCACAGAACCGACCAAATTATAAGAGTTCAAGTGTAGAAACGATCGACAAGCAATCAAATTTCCAAACTTGAGCCCATATAATCCCGGTAGTCAATTGAAATCATGAAGGACTTCAAGCCAACTTGCAACAAATCAAGATCGTAATAATTCAGCACAACACAGCGATTGTTACAAAGTCATACATTGCCGTCGAAGCGGCGCCACATCGGAGTATTAAATTATTACAACACTTGTTTGAAGTAGCAGAAGCAAAATAGTTACACACACACTTTCCAAATTCAGTTCTTAAGTTCGAGTTACTGCCAGAGTCTACATCATCCTTCCAAAAGCATCAGATACGAGGTTGTTAGAGAACCGTGCCCAACGGTTAGTCCTCATCCCCAGCGGGATGGAGACAGGTCTTGCAGAAGCCGTCGTAAAAGATGTCATCTGCAACAGGTGGGAATAAACCCTGAGTACGAGAATGTACTCAGCTAGACTTACCCGTCTAGTAAAACACAAAGGACACCAAGGCTCATCCAAGGCTAAATATCAAGTGGAGCTAGTTGACTCGTTGTTTGCCCAAAGCTTTCATTAAGACAGAATTAGTTTGAGGGCATCATATTTATTCATTACCAGCCTACTACTAGATTAGCACCTGTACTACAACACATCACTTGATTGTTACAAACAATAATAACCATATCAAATTCATCATATGTTCTTCTTTGCTATCATCATTATCACGAACCAAGTCCATTAGTTAATGCTACGTTTGTCGCTGCTCTATCAAGTTCTCACTAACCGAGAGAGACGGCGATTCGAATCGAATTCCTATCCAGCTGGAGGGTTATTCCTAGCACTCACCCAAGCAACCCCCGTCGGAGAGCCACCGGGTCACCTTTGGTACAACTCAGAAATCGCGGCTCCGATCAGCGCCGCACTCCCAGGGCTACCACTTTGCCAAGGAGGTCAGGAATTTTAACTCACCTGCATTTGGACTTACGCCAATGGTCCCCCACACACCGCACTTCCTCCGGTAGTGCGCACTTTATACTTGCCGGTCTTCCGGCCTGAGTCATACTACTCGGCTTCGCGGTCGGAACGAGTTATCCGGCCAACTAAGTGTTAGGCATGCGTTCAACATGACAAGAGGACGTACAACGATCGGTCCTTAGTTGCCACAGACAGAGTTACTACAACCTTGCAAAACTCCGCCCGGCTTAAATCAATTTAATCAGGTTCCATCCATGATAGCACATATAGACCATCGTGATCCGACACAACCCTATATCGCGCAGGTGACAGGAAATCACCCGACTTCTACTGATTAAGCAAGGCTAAGCTGCTACTCGGTCCTAACTGTATAACCAAGGTAGGGTAAATTGTCTGGACAAGGATGGAATAATATGCAGCAAAGGTTTCATCACAACTCCTATACTTAATGCAGCAATAGATATAACATATTAAATAAACTTTCGAAAGTAGAGGGAGGCTTAGAATGCTCTGGGGCTTGCCTTTCACGAACGAAGCTGGCTCATGATTTGGGCACTCAACTTCTTCTTCGGGCTCCTCGAGTCCGACTGGCTGGACCTCCACCTCTTGGCTGCCCTCCTGGCCTTCGGGGTTCACTTGCAGATCGAAGGAAGCTGCCACGTCCGATGCACCTATTGCATGCTCGACGAATGAGAAGGTGTGCATACAAAAGAATGAATGCTTGATATCATAAGTAACTCACTGGACACTCATTTACGGAGTAACACAGTTATAACAAGTTCACACAAGTTAACAAGTTAACTTAGCCCAAAACCTATCATGATAGCCTATAACAGCAAGCACATATAACAGAACTAGCTCAGAAAACAGATCATAACTTGTGCTAGGCAGATCTAACAAACATGAGTGAAGACATTCTGGAAAGCTTATGAAATTGTCTACAAATCATCTTCAAACATTACAGCAAGATTCATACTTTAAACAAGTCATTTAAACAATGTTCCAGGTTCTGTTCCAGAAAAACAGAGAGTACCCATTTCCTGGAACCCAACTTGGAACAGTTATAACTTTTAAACTACTTGGCCAAATGACCTCAAATTTAAACCACAGCTAGTTCAATAAGTCTATAACAACTTTGATTTAGACAAGTTTCACAGAAAGCCAAGTTATCATTAAGCAAAAGTTAAATCACTTCCTTGCTGTCCAGAACAGCCTTTAACCCTCGAATTAATTATTTGATGACATAACCAAAACACAAACCATGCCAACCACATGGCTTATGAGCACAAGCATATCACAAGGTTACCAGAACACCAGATGATAACCCCCAAACATTTACTTAACAAGGCATTTATTAATTAATTCTAGAAAGGAGCATAATTACAAGATACTAGTCAAAATGTTCAGAAAAACCTACAAAAATTACAGAAGCACAAGTAGAGCATCAAAGTATCACCATAAAATTTTCAGAGCAATGGCACATACCATATTGAAGATATGCATTTAACATGTAACAAGGTGTTTATTTCATAAATTGGGAATCATGACTTATATGGTGTCAAACAGCAGATTTCAGATTATTTACATGTTATGAATACCAAAAACAAGTTTACTACCAAAGTAGAGCACCAGCATAAGCACCAATTAGTTTATATGATTTACTCAAGGAAACAAACTATATCTTCATCATAAATTTCATATCAAAGCTGCAGTACTCCAAAAATTATGAAATATTTATCAAAGCACTCTAGTACCATACAGAGACTACCATAAAATTTTCAGAGCAAACTAAGCAGTAAAACAAGAGATATGAATTTATCCAAGAACAACAAGATTAAATCCTTAATAATTATTTTCCCAGAAAACATGATTCATTTTATATTTTTATTAAAAACTAGCCATCTCAAGGATTACCACAAAATTGGTTTCACAATTTTGGGATCTTAGAAATAGGAGATATGATTTTTGCAAGAAAGCCAAAAATCCAGATTTGAATAAAAGAAAAGGAGGGAAGGAGGGTGACACTGACAGTGGACCCCGCATGTCAGGTTCTTCTCCTTCACGGCCGAGGCGACTCTCGCCGGTGATTTCTCCGCGACGACGAGGTCTCCGGCAAAACCAGGGGCACCAACACGATCCCCAGACTCTAGCGACTCGATTGATCCCCTTTTTCCCACGGCGGAGCCACCGGAAGGGGCTTGCCGTCGACCATGGCGGCTCGGCGGAGGTGCTCGGCGTTATGCCGGAGTCCTCAGGCCGGTAGAGCGTGACCTAGGGCTTCCTACAGCACCAGCAGACTACGGCGAAGCTTCCTAGGTACGCGGCTTGGCTTGAAACCTCGTGGAACACGCTGGCCACGAGAGCACCCATCTCCGGCGGAAACACGGCGGCGCTGCGCATCGTGTCCGGCGACGGAGAGTTCGGTAGAGCATCCACCAAGTGGCGCAAATGCTCGCTAAGGACCTACTCAACCTCTAGGACCTAACCAAAGAAGACGAGCGGCTTCACAGGGCTCGGCATTGAGTTCGCCGGAAAAGATGGTCACGGCGACCCGATTTGGGGGAAGAAGGAAATGGCGGCTCACCGGTGGGTTTCGCGACGAGTTAGAGGGTGGGAAATGAAGAGCGGCTCACGGCGGAGCTGTGGGTGTTATTTGGTGGGCTGAGACGCAGCGAAGAGCGCACACGAGCTCGCCGGAGTGAGCTCGCAACGATGAGCTCGCTACGGGCGCTCTTTTGGCGAGTGAGGCGAGGCAGAGAGGAAATGGACGCGTCCATTCGGCTTGGGGCGTCGCCGTGGATGACATGCGTGCGCTGGGAGCTGACGAGCGGGGCCAGGAACGACGTACGGACGACAAATGTCGCCGTTGCTCTGCCGCCGGTCTACCATGTCGGTGAGCTCCACTCTGATTCAGACAAAACGATGGCCGACTGTCAGAGCTACTTTGACAACGATTTACTCCCAAACCAGAGTGAATTAGGACATGATGTAGTTGACAAAGTTGGAGTACTAGCCGTGATCTACAACTTTGTCAACTGGAGCAAAAGCTAGATCGGCTTGGATTGAGAGGTATGAAGTTTTCAAAATCGATCAAGCAAACTGTTTGTGTTCCCGGACTTAGAAAATTTTCTAAGTGTTGGAAACAGCCCCAATTTTGCCTTGTGGGTCAGTTTGGAGCTATTTGTGATCATTTTCATGAGATGGACATAAAACAACTTTTGTTCCTTATAAAATTTGCTACAACTTTGCTGTGGACATGCAAACATTTTATGAAACACTTTTTAAAAGCCTAAGCAAAAGAGGTTTTTAGGGCCTATTTGCATAAGTATGACTTAAGTGACTATTTTGGAGAAGTGATCAACATGAAGATTGTTCCCAAAGTTAAGTTAAGCATAGATAAACTATTTAACAAGGCATAGCACCCAAACACAAGCATGGTTCACTCAAACATAAGCCTAGGGAGCCTATTTAAGCAATTTAAAACACATTTTTGCATAAAATGACATGGCTCAAGATAGATGATGATCATGATATGCTTTGAGTAGATGATGATGCTCATGCTATGCACAAGATTGATGCAACTATAACACTGGGGTGTTACAGCCCTCCCCCCTTACAAAAATATCGTCCCGAGATTTGAAAGCTTACTGATTTTCGAAGAAGGTTTTGTAAACTTCTTTTAAATAATCCTCCGTCTCCCTAGTGGCATCTTCCTCCCCGTGGTTACTCCACAACACCTTGTAGAATTTGACCACACGATTTCAAGTCTCCCGTTCCTTGCGATCAAGAATTGCTACGGGTTTTTCTTCATACACCAAGTCTGACTTCAACTTGATATCTCGAACTTCCACTCGTTCCTCTGGTACACGAAGGCACTTCTTTAATTGTGATACGTGGAAGACAGGGAAAATAGCTCGAAGCGCAACTGGGAGTTGAACTTTGTATGCCACATTCCCTTTCTTTTCGAGAATCCGATAAGGTCCCACATAACGAGGTGCAAGCTTTCGCTTGACTCCGAACCTTTGTACACCCTTCATCGGAGACACCTTGATATACACATGGTCACCAACTGAAAACTCAATCGGCTTCCTTCTTTTGTCGGCATAACTTTTCTAACGAGCTTGAGCAGCTTCCAGATGTTGCTGGATGGTACGGACTTTCTGCTCTGCTTCGTTCACGAAATCGATGCCATACTACCTTCGCTCTCCGGCTTCTACCCAATTCAACGGGGCTCGACACTTTCGACCGTACAGGGCTTCAAATGGAGCCATCCTGATACTCTCCTGATAACTATTGTTGTAGGAGAACTCAGCCATTGGAAACCACTTAACCCAAGAACCTTTTGAGGAGAGAGCACATGCCCTCAACATGTCTTCTAGGATTTGGTTAACCCGTTCAGTCTGACCAGCCGTTTGGGGATGATAAGCAGAGCTACGGACTAAATGAGTACCAATCTGCTCATGCAGACACTCCCAAAAATAGGCAGTGAACTGCGGTCCACGATCAGATACAATAGTTCGAGGCACACCATACTGACGAACAATGTGCTCGAAATACAATTCTGCATATTGATGTGGTCGATAGTCAGATCGGACTGGAATAAATCGGGCAACCTTGGTCAAACGATGTACAATCACCCAGATGGAGTCGTAACCCTTAACAGATGTTGGAAGTCCAACGATGAAATCCATGCTGACTTCTTCCCACTTCCAACCAGGAATTGGCAAGGGTTGAAGCAAACCAGCTTTCATGTGAACAGCCTTCACACGACAACAATTGTCACAACGAGCGACAAAAGCAGCAATCTCCTTTTTCATCTTTGTCCACCAAAACAAAGGTTTTAGATCCTGATACATCTTGCTACTACCAGGATGGATAGACAATTTGGATGAATGAGCTTCAGTCAAGATCTGATTTCGTAGCTCACGGTCTTTTGGGACCACTAGCCTATCTTTGAACCAAAGAATCCCGTTCTCATCGACCCGGAAATGCTTGGTTTCTTCTTCCTTCATTTTCCTCTTTATATGATAGATGCCTACATCTGTTTGCTGCAATTCGATAACTCGATTGCGAAGAGTACTCTCCAGAGAAATCTGGTTGAGCACAAGTGGATGCATAAGATGTGACAACAACGGATCTTCCACTTGAATTGAGTGACAGTGCGCTTTCCGACTCAAGGCATCCGCCACCACGTTCGCCTTGCCCGGATGATAGTGCACTTGTAGATTATAATCTTTAATCAACTCAAGCCACCTTCGTTGCCGCATGTTCAGTTTAGGTTGGGTGAAGATATACTTGAGGCTCTTATGATCGGTGTAGATATTACACAGATTACCCAGCAAATAATGCCTCCAGATTTTCAATGCATGAACAACTGCTGCCAATTCTAAGTCATGAGTAGGGTAATTGACCTCATGCTTTCGAAGTTGGCATGAGGCATACGCGATAACGCGACCTTCCTGCATCAACACACAGCCAAGACCGATGCTTGACACGTCACAAAAGACATCGAAGGGCTTTTCGATATCTGGTTGAGCTAGGACAGGAGCTGATGTCAGCAATGTCCTCAACTTGTGGAATGCCTCTTCACATTCAGGCGTCCACACAAACTTTTCATCTTTCTGAAGTAGCCGAGTCATAGGCTTGGATATTTTTGAGAATTCGGGAATGAATCGACGATAATATCCAGCCAGACCAAGAAAACTCCGAACCTCGTGTACCAAAGTTGGAACTTTCCAGTCCAGCACTTCTTGCACCTTGGCTGGGTCCACCTATATGCCTTCTTCAGATAAGACATGGCCCAAGAAAGGTACTTTCTTCAGCCAAATCTCGCATTTGCTAAACTTGGCATAAAGCTGATGTTCGCGCAAACGCGACAACACTATACGTAGATGCTCTGCATGCTCCTCTTCATTGCAGGAATATACCAAGATATCATCAATGAAGACCACCACAAACTTGTCCAACTCGAGCACGAACACCGAATTCATGAGATACATGAAGTGAGCAGGTGCATTTGTAAGGCCGAAGGACATGACGAGATACTCATACAACCCGTACCTCATCGAGAAAGCTGTCTTAGGTACATCTTTAGGACGGATCTTGATCTGATGGTACCCAGATCGCAAATCAATCTTGGAGAATACCTTAGCTTTAGACAACTGATCAAACAAGATATCAATGTGAGGAAGAGGGTATTTGTCCTTGATGGTCACTGCATTCAGGGAACAATAGTCCACACACATGCGCAAAGATCGATCCTTCTTCTTCACAAAGATAGCTGGACAACCCCATGGAGAAGAACTAGGACGAATAAGACCCTTCTTCAACAACTCATTTGGTTGGGTCTTAAGCTCAGCTAATTCATTGGGTGGCATTCTATAAGGTCTTCTAGAGATAGGAGCGGTACCTGGAATTAATTCAATTTTGAACTCCACATCCCGATCCGGAGGAAGCCCGGGCAAATCAACAGGAAATACATCCGGAAACTCACACACCTCCGGAATGTCCTGAATAGCCTTTGATGTAACTGCATTCACAGTGCTACGGATTTGAATATCACGAGGGAGTTGCACTAGAAATGCCTCCTTGGTATTTGGGTCTTTCAACATCACTACACGAGTGGTGGTGTCGATAAGTACTCCATTGCCGCTCATCCACTTCATCCCCAGAATTACATCTATGCCCACACCGGGTAGAACAACCAAATCAGCAAGAAACTGACGGCCTCCTATTTCCAGAGTTGCCCCCAGAACCAGTTGATTGGTGGAAATATCATTTCCCGCAGCACTAATACAGTAACTGCCCTTATCAAGTGTAATTGCCTTGATATTATGCTTAGACACAAATTCAGAACTCACAAAGGAATACGATGCTCCAGAATCAAAAAGCACAAGTGCATCTCGTTGGTTAACCAGAAACTTACCAGTCGTGACTACCTCACCAGCAGGGATTGCTTCCACAGTTGTGTAGTGAACACGCCCCTGACGGACGTTCCCCTGATTGTCCTTCTTTGGTGGGTAAGGACAGTTGCTCTGCCAATGCCCGGTCTAATTGCAGTTCCAGCATGGACGGTTGGCAGGTGGAGTCTTGCCATAGCTGGGACCCGTGTTGCCCCTAGGAAGAGCAATAGAGTACCCCTTGCGGAAACCCGTCTTCGCCTGATTCTTCTTCACTGGAGGGCGGTACCGCTGGTTAGGCGTTGGAGCACGGAACGGTGGCTTAGCTGCCACTGGAGCCTTGGACTGAGATGACCCTGCCCCGGCCTCAAAAGCCCTCTTGCGAGTCTTGGTCACAGTGTACACAGTGTTATAGTTCTCTTGAGTGAGAGCATCACTGACAAACTCATTGAAAGTTGCACACTTAGTGCGGCCCATAGTCTTCAGCAACTTGGGGCCCAAACCCCGCTTGAAACTAGCAATCTTTTTCGCCTTCGTGTTCACAAACTCAGGAGCATACCTAGACAAATGATTGAAAGCATGCAAATACTCCTTCAAAGTCTTGTTACCCTGAGTTAACTGCATGAACTCAGTATGCTTCATCTCCATGACACCAAGAGGAATGAAATGCCCTTTAAAAGCATCACGGAACAGATTCCAATCAAGCACAGTGTCGGCTGGAAGAGCTTCTCGATACTGATTCCACCAGATGCCTGCCGGACCTTGCAGTTGGTGAGCTGCATACTCCGCCTTCAAACCTTCAGTCAACCGAAGCAAGCGGAACTTTTGTTCCACCGTGTTCAGCCATTCTTCAGCTTCTCTGAAAGGTGGGGGCTTTGTATCCATGAAGTCCTTGAAGCTACTATACTAATTAGCAGTTGGCCCTTCATGTGCATTACAGCCACCCTGATTCGCCATCCGATTGATGGTCTCAGTGAGCATCCTCTGATTTTCCACCATCATCTGCATTAACTCAGCAGGATTCGGTGGTGGAGGAGGAGGGCGTGGATTCATGTTTGCACGCTGTTCCGCACCTCGGGTGCCACGAGACATCTATAAAGACACAGTCAGTGAGCATTGATGATGACAAGATTTGCCGCAGAAGAACTTATATTTATGCCTGAAAGTATTCGAGAGAATAGCTTTATAGAAAGGCACAATAATTCAATTCCACAAAACAACATCACCAATCCAACACATGACAGAGATATCTGCAATATGCACCATAACGGAAAACATCGTCATAACATAACGAACATGTCAAAGTTACACATTAGGTCCATACAGTTATTACACCATCACAGTACATGCCATGAGTCAAGGTCAATGTTCCAGATTACAACATGGTTACAAAAGCACCACGGCTGACTGGCATCCTACAAAAGATCCTCACATAACACTACCCACTACTCCATACGCTCCGGGCTCGTCGTCTGAGTCAGCGTCGAAGATCGCCTCTCCATCCTCGTCGCTAACCGGCTCAAGCTCCTCGTCCTCCACGTCCTCGTGCAAAGGTGGTGCAGCCGCTGCTGGTCCATCGATCTCCATACCATCATCATCGGCCACAATCACCTGAGGTCCCACCTCTGGATACACGGGTATCGGGCGAGGAATAGGGTGTAGCAAGTTGTAGAGACAGTGAATCTCCACAAGACCAGCCTCAATCTAATCCTGCAGATAGTTCTCCCGCTCAAGCGACTAAACTCGGTGCATCTCCCATGCTCGGCGCCTGATCTCCGACACGCGGAGTGCAGTGTCCCTCTCACGAGTGATCTGCACCAAGCGCTCCTGAATGGTCTCCCTCACTCTAGCTAACTGAGCCATCTGATCCTGCTTGTGATCCCTCTCCCTAATGGCCTTCACCCACTGCTGCCTACAATACTCCGCAATGTCTTCCCAGTCATTGCGGTCCTTCTGAGCTTGCTCCAGGAGTCTAGCTTGCTTGCGAAACTTGCGAGCACGCTTTTCAGCCTTCTGTTGCATCTCCTGAGCTTGACGAACAGCCACCATCACCTGTGCATAGGTGTCCTCTCGCTGACTGATCAGCTTGAGCACAGCCATCATAGCACTCATAGCAGGACTAGAACTCTCGGCTCTCTCTCCCCTGCCTCAAACCAAAGCACAACCATCAGCCTGTTTCCACTCCACTGCTGCTGGGTCAGCACGGGGAATGGAGGCCGCTGGTCCTCCCGTCAGCTCATCATCACACCTCTGACAGATATCGAGCACGATAGTCTGGGCTGCAACCTGAGCTGCCTCCCAAGGAGTCTGCCCATCTGAGCTACAAGTCCAGCCTGTCCATGCAGGCTTGTCCCCATGTGGAGGGACAACTCCCTGCACAGCAAACCACTGTATCCCTCCTGTGCTCTCTAACTCCCACCAAGAATACTGAGGTGGCTAAGTATACCCAACAGTCTGTAACACTCTCCAGAGCAGGGTAGGAGTGCCAAACTCGCGCAAGAAAGTGTCACTAGGACGGGGTGAAGCAGGTGCGTCCATCTGTGGAAAGGAATAGTATACCATGGGTAAAAGAGGATTAGTTTAAGCAACATTTATTTATTTAAAAGGGACGAAATTGTAAGGGAAGGAGTAGACAGAATGTATGTATGAATGCGACATGATGCATGCACGAACCGTACGTCCTCACAAACTTAGAAAATTAATATTCTAACGGATATACGGTGGCATACATTCGTCTCTCGATACGATAACTAATGAGTTACACGCGCGCTGTTAGAGTACCTGCAGAAAACTTCATTTCAGCCCAACAGTTCCCAATAATTCACTCAAGAAAGCAGTAAACTAAGTGCACATTGCTTGGACATGCCCAACATGCACAAACAATGACACCACAGCTACCCGAGAAATTAATGCTCCCCAATTAAGTTTCTTTCGTGGTTCCATGGTTTTGACATGTAACCACCCCAGAAAACCACCGCGAACACTCCCCTAGACTGCCGTTTGGACGATCATGCTCTCACAGCTCACACTTACCAGAGCGTAGGTGTGACGTTGCATAATGTAAATCTAGCGACATATGTGGCTAATTCACATATGAAGGCTACATCCACCATTAGACCACAGGGTAGCATAGTGCGGACATCACACATCCATACCTGAGTACTGCCGGAGATGCATAAATAAAAACCCCCCAAGTCAGTACCTATAGTCCTTATGTGGGCAAGGACGATTCGACCACTGGCATAACTTAAATATTGATTTACACCATTTTATTTAAAAACAAACTCTTTTGTTTTTCAATACACAAACGCTGCATTTATAATGCTGAACTTGCTCCGATGCTAGCTGTCACAGAACTGACCAAATTATAAGAGTTCAAGTATAGAAACGATCGACAAGCAATCAAGTTTCCAAACCTGAGCCCATATAATCCCGGTAGTCAATTGAAATCACGAAGGACTTCAAACCAACTTGCAACAAACCAAGATCGTAATAATTCAGCACAACACAACGATTGTTACAAAGTCATACATTGCCGTCGAAGCGGCGCCACATCGGAGTATTAAGTTATTACAACACTTGTTTGAAGTAGCGGAAGCAAAATAGTTACACACACACTTTCCAAACTCAGTTCTTAAGTTCGAGTTACTGCCAGAGTCTACATCATCCTTCCAAAAGCATCAGATACGAGGTTGTCAGAGAACCGTGCCCAACGGTTAGTCCTCATCCCCAGCGGGATGGAGACAGGTCTTGCAGAAGTCGTCGTAAAAGATGTCATCTGCAACAGGTGGGAATAAACCCTGAGTACGAGAATGTACTCAGCTAGACTTACCCGTCTAGTAAAACACAAAGGACACCAAGGATCATGCAAGGCTAAATATCAAGTGGAGCTGGTTGACTCGTTGTTTGCCCAAAGCTTTCATTAAGACAGAATTATTTTGAGGGCATCATATTTATTCATTACCAGCCTACTACTAGATTAGCACCTGTACTACAACACATCACTTGATTGTTACAAACAATAATAACCATATCAAATTCATCATATGTTCTTCTTTGCTATCATCATTATCACGAACCAAGTCTATTAGTGAATGCTACGTTTGTCGCTGCTCTGTCAAGTTCTCACTAACCGGGAGAGACGGCGATTCGAATCGAATTCCTATCCAGCTGGAGGGTTATTCCTAGCACTCACCCAAGCATCCCCCGTCGGAGAGCCAATGGGTCACCTTTGGTACAACTAAGAAATCGCGGCTCCGATCAGCGCCGCACTCCCAGGGCTACCACTCTGCCAGGGAGGTCAGGAATTTTAACTCACCTGCCTTTGGACTTACGCCAATGGTCCCCCGCACACCGCACTTCCTCCGGTAGTGCGCACTTTATACTTGCTGGTCTTCCGGCCTGAGTCATACTACTCGGCTTCGCGGTCGGTGTAACACCCTAGTGTTATGGTTGCACCAATCATGTGCATATCATGAGCATCATCATCTACTCAAAGCATATCATGATCATCATCTCTCTTGAGCCATGTCATTCTATGCAAAAATATGTTTTAAATTGCTTAAATAGGCTTCCTATGCTTATGTTTGAGTGAACCATGCTTGTGTTTGTGCTTAATGCCTTGGTAATTAGTTTATCTATGCTTAACTTGACTTTGGGAACAATGTTCATGTTGATCACTTCTCCAAAATATGCTTCTAAGTCATACTTATGAAAATAGGCCTTAGAAACCTCTTTTGCTTAGGCTTTTAAAAAGTGTTTCATAAAATGTTTGCATGTCAAAACTTTCTACAGCAAAGTTGTAGAAAATTTTATAAGGAACAAAAGTCCTTTTATGGCCATCTCATGAAAATGAACACAAATAGCTCAAAAGTGACCCACAAGGCAGATTTGGGGCTGTTTCCAACACTTAAAAAATTTTCTAAGTCTTGGAACGAAACCAGTTTGCTCGATCGATTTTGAAAACTCTATATCTCTCAATCCTGGCCAATCTGGCCTTTGCTCTAGTTGACAAAGTTGTAGAACTCGTTTGGAACTCCAACTTTGTCAACTGCACCATCTTCTAACTCGGTCCGGTTTGAGAGATAATCATCGGTGAAGTTGCTCTGTCAGACTGTCACCGTTTCTTCTGAACCGAAGCCGAGCTCGCCGTCGTGGATGGCCAGAGCGCCACCTGTCCACCAGATGGTGCCCGTACGCCGGCGATGGCCCCGCTCGTCAGGTCGACGGCGTTGGCATGGATGCCACGGCGCCCCGCACTCACTCAGCGCCCGTCCATTCTCCTCCTCCGCTCTCTCGCGCTCGCTCGGGCGGAAAACGCCGTCGCCATTGCCGCCGAGAGCTTCGCCAGCTCCTCGTGCCCTTGCCTCTGCGTCTTGCTTCGCCTCCGAGTGCCTCCCAGTCCGCCTCGAGCTCCTCCATCTTCTCCACCGATCAGTTGGACGAGATCTCCCCGAGGTGAGCGGCATTTCACAAGTTCTCCGTCGTCTGGTTCGCGGCCACCGCGACACCGATTCCGGCGAACCTCGCCGCTGCACTACCCTTGTTCCCTTTCTTCTCTCTGGGTAGCGTTAGGGTCTGCTTAGGTCTTGGCGTCGGTCCACACCACGCCATTACGGCTGAAACCTCACCGTTGCGCGGGAACACGGCCGCTGCACCGCCGTGCTCACCGCCGACGAGCACCTCGCACGTGAGCAGGTTCACCGGAGCCGTTAGGGTTAGGCGCTCCTACCTCGAAAGCTCCGTGCTGACTCACTGATGCTTAAGCCGCCTTCCTCCGACGCTCTACCGGTCGGAGATGGCCGGCGTAAGCCGGAGTAGCTCCGCCGTGCCGCCATGGCCGACGGCGACCCCTCTCGGTAGCCGAAACCCTAGCACCACCTACCTCAATCGACGCGGAATCTTCCCAGGAGCACGTTGGTGTCCTTGGATCCACCGGAGAAGCTCACCGTCGGCGAGCATTGCCGGCGAAGGGGGTCCTCTGTCTCGGTGTCGCTGACACGTGGGTCCAGTGACTCAACGGTCACCCCCTTTTCTTTTATTCAAAACTGGAATTCTGACTTTCTTGCAAGAATCATATCTCCTGTTTCTGAGATCCAAAAATTGTAAAACAAATTTTGTGGTATTCCTTGAGATGGCTAGTTTTTAATAAAAATATAAAATGAACCATGTTTTCTGGGAAATTATTTATTAAGTATTTAATCTTGTTAATCATGGATAAATTCATATCTCTGGTTATACTGCTTAGTTTACTCTGAAAATTTTATGGTAGTCTCTGTATGGTATTAGAATGCTTTGATAAATATTTCATGATTTTTGGAGTACTGCACCTTTGATATGTAATTTATGGTTGAAATGTGGCTTGTTTCCTTGATTAAATCATATAAAATAATTGGTACTTATGCTGGTGCTCTACTTTGGTAGTAAACCTGTTTATGGTATTCCTAATGTGTAAATAATCTGAAATCTGTTGTTTAGCATAATACAAGTCATATTTCCCAATTTATGAAATAAGCACTTAGCTACATGGTAAATGTATATCTTTAATTTGGTATATGCAATTGCTCTGAAATTTTTATGGTGATGCTTTGATGCTTTATTTGTGTTCCTGTAATTTTTGTAGATTTTTCTGAGCACTTTGACTAGGCATCTTGTAATTATACTTCTTTCTAGAAATAATTAATAAAAGCCTTGTTAAGTAAATGTTTGGGGGTTGTCATCTGATGTTCTGGTAACCTTGTAATATGTCTGTGCTCATAAGCCATGTGGTTGGCATGGTTTATGTTTTGGTCATGTCATTAAATAATTACTTAAAGGGGTTAAAGGCTGTTCTGGACAGCAAGGAAAGGATTTAACTTTGCTTAATGATAACTTGACTTTCTGTGAAACTTGTCTAAATCAAAGTTGTTCTAAACTTATTGAACTAGCTGTGGTTTAAATTTGAGGTCATTTGGCCAAGTAGTTTAAAAGTTATAGCTGTTCCAAGTTGGGTTCCAGGGATGGGTGTTCTCTGTTTTTCTGGGACAGAACATGGAACCTTGTTTAAATGACTGGTTTAATTTATGAATCATGCTGTGATGTTTAAAGATGAATTGTATACAATTTCATAAGCTTTCCAGAATGTCTTTATTTGTGTTTGTTGGATCTGTCTATCATTAGTTATGATTTATTTACCAGGTTACTCTTGTTGTGTTGCTTGCTGATTTAGTATCATGGTAGGTTTTGGGGCTAAGCTAACTTGTTTACTTGTGTGAGCTTGTATAACTTTTGCTCCGTAAATGAGTGTCCAGTGAGTTGCTTGTGTTATTAAGCATTCATCTTTAGCATGTCATCTTCTTATTGTTCGAGCATGCAATAGGTGCATCGGACGCGACAGCCTCCTACGAGCTGCAGGCGAATCCCGAAGGTCAGGAGGGCAGCCAAGAGGTGGAGGTCCAGCAAGCCGGACCCGAGGAGCCAGAAGAAGAAGTTGAGTGCCCGAATCACGAGCCGGCGTCGTTCGTGAAAGGCAAGCCCCGGAGCATTCTAAGTCTCCCTTATTTTCGAAAGTTCACTTAATATGTTCTATCTATTGATGCATTACGTATAGGAGTTGTGATGAAACTTTTGCTGCATTCTACTCTATCCTTGTCCAAATAACTCTCCACACCCTGGTTGTAGAGTTAGGATCGAGTAGCAGCTTAGCCTTGTTTAATCGGTAGAAGTCGGGTGATATCCTGTCACCTGGGCGATACAGGGTTATGTCGGATCACGATGGTCTATATGTGCTATCGTGGATGGAACCTGATTAAAGTGACTTAAGCCAGGCGGAGTTTTGCAAGTTTGTAGTAACTCCGTCTGTGGCAGCTAAGGACCGATCGTTGTACGTCCTCTTGTCACGTTGAACGCATGCCTAACACTTAGTTGGCCGGATAACTCGTTCAGACCACGAAGCCGAGTAGTATGACTCAGGCCGGAAGACCGGCAAGTATAAAGTGCGCACTACCGGAGGAAGTGCGGTGTGCGGGGGACCATTGGTGTAAGTCCAAAGGCAGGTGAGTTAAAATTCCTGACCTCCCTGGCAGAGTGGTAGCCCTGGGGGTGCGGCGCTGATCGGAGCAGGGGATGCTTGGGTGAGTGCTAGGAATAACCCTCCAGCTGGATAGGAATCCGATTCGAATCGCCGTCTCTCCCGGTTAGTGAGAACTTGACAGAGCAGCGGCAAACGTAGCATTCACTAATGAACTTGGTTCATGAGAATGATGATAGCAAGAAGAACATATGATGAACTTGATATGGTTATTATTGTTTGTAATAATCCAGTGATGTGTTATAGTATAGGTGCCAATCTAGTGGTAGGCTGATGATAATTAAATATGATGCTCTCAAAATAATTTAGTTGGGAGTTAAGCTTTTGGCAAAAGGTGAGTCAACCAGCTCCACTTGATATGTAGCCTTGCATGATCCTTGGTGTCTTTTATGTTTTACTAGACGGGTAAGTCTAGCTGAGTATATTCTCGTACTCAGGGTTTATTCCCACCTGTTGCAGATGACATCTTTTATGACGGCTTCTGCAAGACCTGTCTCCATCCCACTGGGGATGAGGACTAACCGTTGGGCAGGGTTCTCTAACAATTTCGTCCCTGATGCTTTTGGAAGGATGGCATAGACTCTGGCAGTAACAGAAACTTGTGAACTGAACTTTGAACAAGTGTGTGTAACTATTTTGCTTCCGCTACTTCGAACTTGGGTTGTAATAACTTCATGACTCCGATGTGGTGCCACTTCGATGGTAATGAATGACTATGTAACATTCGTTGTGTTTATGTTGAACTATTATGATCTTGGTTTGTTGCGAGTTGGTTTGAAGTCCTTCGTGATTTCAATTGACTACCGGGATTATGTGGGCTCAAGTTTGGAAACTTGATTGCTTGGCAATCGTTTCTGCACTTGAACTCTTATAATTTGGTCGGTTCTGTGACAGCTGGTATCAGAGCAAGTTCAGCATTATAAATGCAGCGTTTGTGTATTTAAAACAAAAGAGTTTTTAAATAAAGTGGTGTAAAACAAATAATTAAGTTATGCCAGTGGTCGAACACTCCTTGCCCACATAAGGACTCTAGGTGGCTATTTAAGTACTGACTTGGGGGTTTTATTTATGCATCTCCGGCAGTACTCAGGTATGGATGTGTGATGACCGCACTATGCTACCCTGTGGTCTAATGGTGGAGGTAGCCTTCATATGTGAATTAGCCACATATGTCGCTAGATTTAAATTATGCAACGTCGCACCTACGCCCTGGTAAGTGTGAGCTGTGAGAGCATGATCGTCCAAACGGCGGTCTAGGGGAGTGTTCGCGGTGGTTTTCTAGAGTGGTTACATGTCGAAACCATGGAACCACGAAAGAAACTTAATTGGGGAGTATTTAATTTCTCGGGTAGTTGTGGTGTCATTGTTTGAGCATGTTGGCATGCCCAAGCGATGTGCACTTAGTTTACTGTTTTCTTGAGTGATATATTGGGAAATTGTTGGGCTGAAATGAATTTTCTGCAGGTACTCTAACAGCGCACGTGTAAACCGATAGTTATCGTATCGAGAGACGAATGTATGCAACCGTATATCCGTTAGAACATTAATTTTCTAAGTTTGTGAGGACGTACGGTTCGTGCATGCATCATGTCGCATTCATACATACATTCTGTCTACTCCTTCCCTTACAATTTCGTCCCTTTTAAATAAATAAATGTTGCTTAAACTAATTCTCTTTTACCCATGGTATTCCTATTCCATTCCACAAATGGACGCACCCGCTTCACCCCGTCCCAGTGACACTTTCTTGCATGAGTTTGGTACTCCTACCCTGCTCTGGAGGGTGTTACGGACTGTTGGGTATACTGAGCTACCTCAGTATTCTTGGTGGGAGATAGAGAGCACAGGAGGGATACAGTGGTTTGCTGTGCAGGGAGTTGTCCCTCCACATGGGGACAAGCCTGCATGGATAGGCTGGACTTGTAGCTCAGATGGGCAGACTCCTTGGGAGGCAGCTCAGGTTGCAGCCCAGACTATCCTGCTCGATATCTGTCAGAGGTGTGGTGATGAGCTGACGGGAGGACCAGCGGCCTCCATTCCCAGTGTTGACCCAGCAGCAGCGGAGTGGAAGCAGGCTGATGGTTATGCTTTGGTTCGAGGCAGGGGAGAGAGAGCTGAGAGTTCTAGTGCCGCTATGAGTGCTATGATGGCTGTACTCAAGCTGATCAGTCAGCGAGAGGGCACCTATGCACAGGTGATGGTGGCTGTTCGCAGGGCCCAGGAGATGCAGCGGAAGGCTGAAAAGCGTGCTCGCAAGTTTCGCAAGCAAGCTAGACTCCTGGAGCAAGCTCAGAAGGACCGCAATGACTGGGAAGGTATTGCGGAGTACCGTAGGCAGCAGTGGGTAAAGGCCATTAGGGAGAGAGATCATTGTTGACGGTTCTTAAGTATCAATTTTAATTATCAAATAAACAAGAGAATTGACCAATATGCAACCATCACCTAGAATTAAGGTTTGATCTGACAGAATTCCACGAGTTTTGTTGTTTATCTATTTCTGCAGGGGATTATCAGGAAATAAGGAAGAAAGGCCCACATGTCGGGATTACATAGAGATATCAACGCACCGCGTAATTTTACATCATCTAGAAGACTCCAGAAGCCACGAGACCGAAGCGGAGGCGAAGCTGGGCCAGGCCCAGGGCGCCCGCCCTGGTAGCCTGGGCGCCCGCCCCCTGTTGGAGCCAAATCAGGACTCTTTCGTTCGGGGTATTCCACCGACCTATTGGATCAAGAAAAACATAGTACCACCTCGCCTATCGACCCAAAAACGCATAGAAGGGGAGGACTATATAAGCAAGGCCCCTGGCCCCTGGAGAAGACATGAAGAAATTATCATAGAGACTGAGGGGTGCCCTCGAAGGAAAACCTCTTCTCTAAATAATATTTCTTTTTAGGCTTAGCAACCAATGTAAGGTAGAAATAGATCTTCTAGTTTCTACTAGATTGAGAGAGATAGAGTGGAGGAAGCCCGGCCTGTCGGTGTCTACTCTAAGCTTGTACCTGCGGGATCAAGTTCTCCTAACCCGAAGCTTGCTCCTAGGATTCTTCAGTAATTCGACTTCTAAATTCTAGTAAGTTCTTGTTTTATTGTTCTTATGGTTTATGAGTTTACTTTAATCTCTTCGCGTAGAGTTTAGAGTAATCATTGCTGGCGTAAACGTGGTGTTTAGGCTGGGGTACTCATAGATATTCCCTGACTAGCTGGACCGTGGTAGTAGTGAGGAACGTGACATTTCCGAGCTACCTTTGTAGATCACATCTCGTTAGCAGGAAGGATAGGGTTTATAGGTGCGGGTTGAACATCCTTTGTGGTGTTGAGATTCCGTTAGCCTCCCCATTAGAACAGTGGATCATCCTTACCAAGGTTAGAAGGAGACTACGGTTGCAGTCTTCTCTATTTATCACTCACATCGAAAGACATTCTTTGTGCCTAAAGGTTAGTAGTAATAGACCGGTTAGTCAGATGCACTATTTCTCCTAGTGCTAAAAAAATAAATACGATACTCTGGATAATTTCCCGGGTGAAGTGCTCACCGATATCCGTGCGCTTGCGGATCAATTCCTTATTGCGTTCCCAAATATCAACAAGCATTTCTGGCGCCGTTGCCGGGGAGAAAGACGGTTGCTGAGATAACCTGTGTCTTGCTATTAGCTTGTATCTATACTTTTATCTTATCTTTTATATTCTTTATTTATTTTCTTTACTCTTACCTTATGGAAAACCAAAATTCTAAATCGATCCATGAGTCTGCAATCCCTTTAGCAACTGACCTTTTACCATGGGAATCATCACAGCCTATCCAAACATCCCAGTATAAGTTAAGTTCTAGGTTGATTGCCATGATTCAAAACCTATCTTTTTCGGGAAAGGAAGACGAAAACCCTTACCTTCATATTAGAGATTTTGAGCAAACATGTGATTGTCTTCGCATTGAAGGCATTTCTGATAAGACTTTACGTTGGAAGCTTTTTCCTTTTTCTTTAAGGGGAGAAGCTAGACAATGGTACAGTCAGAAGGTAAGTCAACAACAAGGTGAATGGGGAGTTTTACGAGCCAACTTTTGTCTAGATTTCTATTCCCTTGACCGTATAGCCGACCTTAGACTCGAAGTCCTATCTTTTAAACAAAAAGATAATGAAACTTTGGGAAAATCGTGGAAACGTTTTTCTGATCTTTTAGAATCTGGTCCAAACCTTAATCTTGAAGACCCTATTCTTTTATGCCACTTTTTTCGAGGTCTTCATAAAAATCACAAACAAATGCTTCACACAATGTCTAGAGGTTCTTTCTTTCGCATCGCTGCTGATGAAGCAAGAGTGATCCTAGATAGAATCCTAGAAGCTGAGATGGATAATACCCTTCATGATGAAACCTACGAAGCCGAAGTAGACACTCTGCCAAATTCTTCATCTACTTTAGCTCTCCCAAGTTCTGAGCCACAAGAGGAAGAAATTCCACTACCGGACTTCATGCTTGATATAGAATCCGATCTTTTTGCCGATTTTGGAAATATTTCAAACTACCATTCTATTGACAAACCCCAAAATGGCCAGTCTAGCATTTATTTACCAAGTGAATATCAATTGAGAGAGCTTATCTCAGTAATGAGTAGCGAATGGTTGGAGGAATCAGAGCTTTCCTCTGATGTGATCCGTTTGGACACACCCTCTATAACTATACGCTGTGCTTATAATTCTGATCGATTTAATGCTCTCTATAATCCTGTTGTGGGGATCAATATTATGTCTGAATCCTTTGCACTTAAACTATTTAAAAATCTCGTCTGAACCCCCACAACAAAGGTTATAAAGGAATCTTCTGGACGATTAGTCCCCAGTCTTGGAATTATTAATATCCTACCTCTTACGGTAGAAGGCTCCATGGTTCATTTGAACTTCTATATCTTTGATACATGGGACTTCGACTTGTTGATAGGACAACCTTTTAGAAGACTCCTTTATGAAGGTCATACTGGAAAGCTACACATTTCTTTTGGAAAAACTTTTAAATTCCCAATAATAATTTCACACTCCTTAAACAATAAGGCCGAGTCATATCTTTTGCCTGATCCTATGGAGGAAGTAAAGGCTGCATCTCTAGAGCTTTTAGATGAACCAGACTTAGAAGACGAAACTCCTTTCTTCACAGAAGAAGAAGACGAACCTTCCGAGCCTGAACCCTTAGATGAGTTTGCAGAAACACCTAGACCTCCCATAGAGCTTAAAACTTTACCACCCGGTCTTACCTATGCTTTCCTAAACAATAATCCAGAGTTCCCTATGATCATTAGCGATAAACTCACTCAGGATCAAACTCTGCGAATAATGACCATTCTTGAGAAACATCACTCAGTTTTTGGCTACTCACTTCAAGATCTTACAGGAATCAGTCCTATGATTTGTACCCATCGTATTCCAACAGATCCTTCTGTAACACCCTCTCGAGAACCCCAACGTAGAATTAACAACACTATGAGAGAGGTAGTTAAAAAGGAAGTTATAAAGTTGCTGCATGCATATCCTGTGCCGCACAGTCAGTGGGTAAGCCCAGTACAAGTTGTGCCCAAAAAGGGAGGCATGACAGTTTTTATGAATGAAAAGAATGAGCTAATTCCGCAACGCACCGTCACAGGATGGCGGATGTGCATAGACTATAGAAAACTAAACAAAGCCACAAGAAAGGATCACTTTCCTTTACCTTTTATAGATGAGATGCTAGAGCGGTTAGCGAACCATTTGTTCTTCTGTTTCTTAGATGGATATTCAGGGTATCATCAAATCCCGATCCATCCTGATGATCAAAGCAAAACCACTTTTACATGCCCTTATGGAACTTATGCTTACCGTAGAATGTCTTTTGAGTTATGTAATGCACCAGCTTCTTTTCAAAGATGCATGATGTCTATATTTTCTGATATGATTGAAGAGATTATGGAAGTTTTCATGGATGATTTCTCTATTTATGGAAAAACTTTTGATAGTTGTCTTGAAAACTTAGACAAGGTTTTGCAAAGATGTGAAGAAAAGCACTTAATCCTTAATTGGGAAAAATGTCATTTTATGGTTAGGGAAGGAATAGTGCTAGGACACTTAGTGTCTGAAAGAGGTATTGAGGTAGACAAAGCTAAAATTGAAGTAATTGAACAACTACCTCCACCTGTGAATATAAAAGGAATTCGAAGCTTTCTTGGCCATGCTGGTTTTTACCGTAGATTCATAAAAGATTTTTCATTTATTGCTAGACCACTTACTCTTTTGCTAGCCAAGGATGCTCCTTTCGAATTTGATGATGCATGTCTAACATCTTTCAATTTATTAAAGAAAGCACTCATCTCTGCACCAATCATTCAACCCCCTGATTGGTCGTTGCCTTTTGAAATTATGTGTGATGCTAGTGATTATGCTGTGGGGGCAGTATTAGGACAAACTAAAGACAAGAAGCATCATGCAATTGCTTATGCCAGTAAAACTTTGACAGGAGCTCAACTTAATTATGCAACCACTGAAAAAGAGCTTCTGGCTGTTGTCTTTGCCATTGATAAATTTAGATCTTATTTAGTTGGAGCTAAAATAATTGTTTACTCTGATCATGCTGCATTAAAATATTTGCTCACTAAAAAAGATGCTAAACCTCGCCTGATTAGATGGATCTTATTACTCCAAGAATTTGACTTAGAAATAAAAGATAAAAAAGGAGTAGAAAATTCTGTTGCTGATCACTTGTCTGGAATGTATTTTAAGAATCCACAGGAAACCCCCATCAATGATTCACTCCGGGACGACATGCTCTACGGGATTAACAGGTCTGACCCCTGGTATGCAGATATTGTTAATTTTATGGTTTCAGGGTATGTACCACCAGGAGCAAACAAGAAGAAGCTTATTCAAGAAAGTCGTTCACATATATGGGATGAGCCATACCTCTTCCGAGTATGCTCTGATGGCTTACTCAGGAGATGTGTGACCACTGAGGAAGGATGGAAGATCATCGACAGATGTCATTCATCACCATATGGAGGTCACTATGGAGCATTCCGTACACATTCAAAGATCTGGCAGTGTGGATTCTATTGGCCTACAATGTATGAAGACACGAAGCAATATATCAGAAGATGTGGGCCATGTCAAAGGCACGGAAACATAAATACAAGGGATGCAATGCCACTCACCAACAACCTTCAGATTGAGCTCTTTGATGTCTGGGGAATAGACTACATGGGTCCATTTCCTCCATCAAAGAAGTGTGAGTACATCTTCGTGGCAGTTGACTATGTCTCCAAGTGGGTAGAGGCATTACCTTGCAAGCATGCCGACAACGTCAGTTCAAAGAGGATGTTTGAAGAAATTATATTTCCAAGATTTGGAGTTCCCAGAGTAGTGATAAGTGATGGAGGAGCACACTTCATCGACAAACGCTTCAAGCAATATCTATCAAGACATGGAATCCGTCACAACGTCGCTACCCCCTACCATCCTCAGACAAGTGGCCAAGCAGAGACTTCCAACAAACAAATCAAGAATATTCTTCAGAAGACAGTAAATGAAATGGGAACGGCATGGAAAGACAAGCTACCCGATGCACTCTGGGCATACCGGACAGCATACAAGACCCCAATTGGAATGTCTCCATACCAGTTGGTGTACGGGAAGACTTGCCATCTACCTGTTGAACTAGAGTTCAAGGCACACTGGGCCATAAAGAGATGGAATATGGACCTAGATGTTGCTGGAGATTATAGAAGAATGCAACTATCAGAATTAGAAGAATGGCGAGAGAAGGCATATCACAATTCAAAGATCTACAAAGAAAGAGTCAAGAGGTGGCATGAGAAGAGAATCAAGAAGAAGGAGTTCACACCCGGAGATAAGGTATTACTTTTTAATTCTAGGGTGAAGCTTTTTGGGCATGGAAAACTCCGGAGCAAATGGGAAGGACCATTCAAGGTAATCAATTCATCATCCCACGGAGCTATCACACTTCAAAATAGCGAAGGTACGTTATTCAAGGTAAATGGTCAACGTCTTAAATTATTTTTAGAGCCCAATGAGGAATTTGAAGAAATAGACGTAGTCCATTTTTACCTTCCCATGGAGAATTAGAGCCCGACACTTTTGGTCTGATGGTTTTGGGTCATATATATATTTTTCTAAATAATTCCGCATCTAGAAACGCGCTCGGAGAAGTGGGCCCACAGAGGGGCCAGAGAGAGGGCGGGCGCCCAGATCAAGTGGGCGGGCGCCCAGCCCCTGTTCCCCCTCGGTCCCGGCTTTCTCTGTTATGGAAAATGCACTTAGGGTGATCCGAATAATCCCTCGGATGGAAAGATTTGCACGCACGTCGACGGGAGCAACCCGAACAACCCATAGAAGCATCCTTTTGACCCCTATATAAATAGACCCCTGACCTCAGTTTTCAAACACCAAGCCACCAAGCTTTCTCTCCTTCAATTAGTACTTGATTAGCTCTCATTAGAGCTTGATTAGCTCTACTCCAATTAAAGTTTTATTAGTTCCTTACTATTCAAATGGTCGAGAAGTACCACGATGATTGGGAAGTTGTCCCCTTCAACCTCAACATGGAGCCTGTGGAAGACCCCGATGCCCGTGCTCTCGTCCCGGCCAACACAGAGCGTCAGCTAGAAGCCATGCCATTACGCCAACGCAGCTCCGCCCAATCTTACCATGCTCAACCAGTTCTCACCGCACCACCACAACCCCTACTCCTCACAGGATCATCATCCAAGACGAAGACCACTATCAAGGTGCCAATCGGCACAAGGATCCTTCCACCTAGACCCAATGAGAGGGTCGTTGGAGTCAAGACCAACCGAAGCGGCGAGATCAGCAGCGTTCGCTACACTACGGAGGAGGAAAGGCCTTACTTTGAAGGGATTAGAGCAGCCAAAGTCCGTTTCATCCCTCCAAAGGCAGCCCCGAAGCACTCTCTCAATGCTTTTGAGACACCTCCCAAGCGTCGCAAGACTATAATGGATATTGATGAGGAAGTTCGCAGGCTAGATAGAATTATCATAGATCTCCAGTCCTCGATCAACTCCCTCACTAGACAGCTCTCTAACCACAACATTATACTAGGCCTTAGGCAGGATCTTGCCAGTGCCAACAAGAAGATTAAGGAATTAGAACGCCGCTAAGTTATCTAGATTAGACCTTGAGGCAATACATCTTAGTCATCTATCTTTAAATTCGGTTTAAGTTTGCTATTATCATCAGTTGCTATTATCATCAGTTTGTTATCAGTTTGCTATTAGTCTTTTGTAATAAATGCCTCAAGATCAATAAAGAGTACTATTATTATTATTATGTCTTGTGTGTCTCTACTTTATTTTTGTAAGAAAGCAGAAAACAAGTATGGGGGAGATCCCTTGACATGCCAAACACACCACTCCACCACACAGGTACACACTCTGCACACTTTACTTTACACATACATTTATTTTGGATTATGTAGAATACTGTTTCCGACATGATAAAATAAAAAGATTAAAATAATTATAATCATGATTAATCTCAATCTGTGATATTTCCTGAAAACTTGCAATTGTTATAAAAATCATTTTAAAACCCTGTGTTACTTAAGTCAATATGGAATATGTGATGGTAGAGTATGAGTTTCTTATTCTTGATATCATTGTTGCTTGGAGAATTTATTTCAAAATATTCGAAATTCTAGCTACCATCCTCAGTGTTTTATATGCCTGATAAAACTGAAAATATTAAATATGATTATAAAAGCTATCTGCTCTGTATTGAGTTTGTTCAAAATGAGTTAGACCCTTGTTGAGAGATTTATCATGCTCCCAAGATCAAGACATTATTTCAGTAAGATTCACTCTTCCGAAGTATTATTGCATTAGAGGCATGGGCTATGAAAAAATAGAGATATTTCGAGGAAATAAAAAGGAGCAAGTGCTCGACAACCTCGCAGAAAAAATGGACAAGTGTCCGGCAGTAGAATTAGGGGTACCTCGATATCCACTTAAAAAAAAGAAGAGAAAAGAGAAAAAAATGATAGCCCATGGTCCCTCTAATAAGCAATATGCCAGTAAGAGTTGACAAAGATTTTTAATTTCCAAAGTGTTTGATCTAAGAGTATGACATTCCCCTCCTCGGATCCCGTTTTGATCAGGCAATAAATGCAAAGAAAGTATGCTTGAGAATTTTTGCAAAAATAAAACAGCCTCAGTGAGATATATATATAAAAGATAATGAGAGATCTGAGAGAACCTATGAGGATCAAAAGGTATGCTAACTTTCTTTCAAAAATATACAAAAACTCCAAGTGACAGGATTGAGAAGAAAGGATCTTTACTCTTAACCATAAACTTCCCTGACTATGGTACACAGTGGAATTTTTAACACCCTACAATTATAAAGAGAATGTTTTAAATGTTTACCCCAGATATTGTTCCTAACCATCCTTTTCTCGAGGACGAGTAAAAGCCTAAGTATGGGGGTATTTGTTGACGGTTCTTAAGTATCAATTATTAATTATCAAATAAACAAGAGAATGGACCAATATGCAACCATCACCTAGAATTAAGGTTTGATCTGACAGAATTCCACGAGTTTTGTTGTTTATCTATTTTTGCAGGGGGTTATCAGGAAATAAGGAAGAAAGGCCCACATGTCGGGATTACATAGAGATATCAACGCACCGCGTAATTTTACATCATCTAGAAGACTCCAGAAGCCACGAGACCGAAGCGGAGGCGAAGCTGGGCCAGGCCCAGGGCGCCCACCCTGGTAGCCTGGGCGCCCGCTCCCCTGTTGGAGCCAAATCAGGACTCTTTCGTTCGGGATATTCCACCGACCTATTGGATCAAGAAAAACATAGTACAACCTCGCCTATCGACCCAAAAACGCATAGAAGGGGAGGACTATATAAGCAAGGCCCCTGGACCCTGGAGAAGACATGAAGAAATTATCATAGAGACTGAGGGGTGCCCTCGAAGGAAAACCTCTTCTCTAATTAATATTTCTTTTTAGGCTTAGCAACCAATGTAAGGTAGAAATAGATCTTCTAGTTTCTACTAGATTGAAAGAGATAGAGTGGAGGTGTAGAGTGGAGGAAGCCCGGCCTGTCGGTGTCTACTCCAAGCTTGTACCTGCGGGATCAAGTTCTCCTAACCCGAAGCTTGCTCCTAGGATTCTTCAGTAATTCGACTTCTAAATTCTAGTAAGTTCTTGTTTTATTGTTCTTATGGTTTATGAGTTTACTTTAATCTCTTCGCGTAGAGTTTAGAGTAATCATTGCTGGCGTAAACGTGGTGTTTAGGCTGGGGTACTCATAGATATTCCCTGACTAGCTGGACCGTGGTAGTAGTGAGCAACGTGACATTTCCGAGCTACCTTTGTAGATCACATCTCGTTAGCAGGAAGGATAGGGTTTATAGGTGCGGGTTGAACATCCTTTGTGGTGTCTAGATTCCGTTAGCTTCCCATTAGAACAGTAGATCATCCTTACCAAGGTTAGAAGGAGACTACGGTTGCAGTCTTCTCTATTTATCACTCACATCAAAAGACATTCTTTGTGCCTAAAGGTTAGTAGTAATAGATCGGTTAGTCAGATGCACTCTTTCTCCTAGTGGTAAAAAAATAAATACGATACTCTGGATAATTTCCCGGGTGAAGTGCTCACCGATATCCGTGCGCTTGCGGATCAATTCCTTATTGCGTTCCCAAATATGAACAATCATAAGCAGGATCAGATGGGCCAGTTAGCTAGAGAGAGGGTGACCTTACAGGAGCGCTTGGTGCAGCTCACCCGTGAGAGGGATACTGCACTCCGCGTGTCGGAGTACAGGCGCCAAGCATGGGAGATGCACCGAGTTCAGTCGCTTGAGCGGGAGAACTATCTGCAGGATCAGATTGAGGCTGGTCTTGTGGAGATTCACCGTCTCAACAACTTGCTACACCCTATTCCTCGCCCTATACCCGTGTATCCAGAGGTGGGACCTCAGGTGATTGTGGCCGATGATGATGGTATGGAGGTTGATGGACCGGCAGCGGCTGCACCACCTTTGCACGAGGACCTGGAGGACGAGGAGCTTGAGCCGGTTAGCGACGAGGATGGAGAGGCGATCTTCGACGCTGACTCGGACGACGAGCCTGGAGTGTAGGGAGTAGTGGGTAGTGTTGTGTGAGGATCTTTTGCAGTATGCTAGTCGGCCGTGGTGCTTTTGTAACCATGTTGTAATCCGAAACTTTGACCTTGACTCATGGCATGTACTGTGATGATGTAATAACTTTGTGGACCCAATGTGCAATCTTAACATGTTTGTTATGTTATGACGATGTTTTCCGTTGTGGTGCATATTGCGGATATCTCTGTCATGTGTTGGATTGGTGATGTTGTTTTGTGGAATTGAATTATTGTGCCTTTTCTGTAAAGCAATTCTCTCAAATACTTTCAGGCATAAATACAAGTTCTTCTGCGGCAAATCTTGTCATCATCAATACTCACTGACTGTGTCTCTACAGATGTCTCGTGGCACCCGAGGTGCGGAACAGCGTGCAAACATGAATCCACCACCTCCTCCCCCACCACCAAATCCAGCTGAGCTGATGCAAATGATGGTGGAAAATCAGAGGATGCTCACTGAGACCATCAATCGGATGGCAAATCATGGTGGTCGTAATGCACAGGAAGGGCCAGCTCCTAACCAGTACAGTAGCTTCAATGATTTCATGGACACAAAGCCCCCACCTTTCAGAGAAGCTGAAGAACCCCTTCAAGCTGAAGAATGGCTGAACACGGTGGAACAAAAGTTCCGCTTGCTTCGGTTGACTGAAGGTCTGAAGGCAGAGTATGCAGCTCACCAACTGCAAGGACCGGCCGGTATCTGGTGGAATCAGTATCGGGAAGCTCTTCCAGCCGACACCGTGCTTGATTGGAATCTTTTCCATGATGCTTTTAAAGGGCATTTCATTCCTCCTGGTGTTATGGAGACGAAGCATACTGAGTTCATGCAGTTAACTCAGGGCAACAGGACTTTGAAGGAGTATTTTCATGCTTTCAATCATTTGTCTAGGTATGCTCCTGAGTTTGTGAACACAGAGACGAAAAAGATTGCTAGTTTCAAGCGGGGTTTGGGCCCCAAATTGCTAAAGACTATGGGCCGCACTAAGTGTGCAACTTTCAATGAGTTTGTCAGTGATGCTCTCACTCAAGAGAACTATAACACTGTGTACACTGCGACCTAGACTCGCAAGAGGGCTTTTGAGGCTGGGGCTGGGTCATCTTAGTCTAAGGCTCCAGTGGCAGCCAAGCCACCGTTCCGTGCTCCAACGCCGAATCAAAGGTACCGCCCTCCAGTGAAGAAGAATCAGGCCAAGACGGGTTTTCGCAAGGGATACTCTATTGCTCTTCCTAGGGGCAATACGGGTCCTAACTATGCCAAGACTCCACCTGCCAACCGTCCGTGCTGGAACTGCAATCAGACCAGGCATTGGCAGAGCAACTGTCCGTACCCGCCGAAGAAGGGCAACCAAGGGAACGTTCGTCAGGGGTGTGTTCACTACACCACTGTAGAAGCAATCCCTGCTGGCGAGGTAGTCACGGCTGGTAAGTTTCTGGTAAATCAACATGATGCACTCGTGCTTTTTGATTCTGGAGCATCGCAGTCCTTTATGAGTTTTGAATTTGTGTCTAAGCATAGCATCAAGGCCATTACACTTGATAAAGGCAGTTATTGTATTAGTGCTGCGGGGAATGATATTTCCACCAATCAAGTTGTTTTGGGGGCAACTCTGGAAATAGGAGGCCATCAGTTTCTTGCTGATTTGGTTGTTCTACCCGGTGTGGGCATAGATGTAATTCTGGGGATGAAGTGGATGAGTGGCAATGGAGTTCTTATTGACACCACCACTCGTGTAGTGATGTTGAAAGACCCAAATACCAAGGAGGCATTCCTAGTGCAACTCCCTCGTGATGTTCAAATCCGTAGCACTGTGAATGCAGTTACATCTAAGGCTATTCAGGATATTCCGGTGGTGTGTGAGTTTCCGGATGTTTTTCCTGAGGATCTTCCCGGGCTTCCTCCGGATCGGGATGTGGAGTTCAAAATTGAATTGATTCCAGGTACCGCTCCTATCTCTAGAAGACCTTATAGAATGCCACCCAATGAATTAGCTGAGCTTAAGACCCAACTAAATGAGTTGTTGAAGAAGGGTCTTATTCGTCCTAGTTCTTCTCCTTGGGGTTGTCCAGCTATCTTTGTGAAGAAGAAGGATCAATCTTTGCGCATGTGTGTGGACTATCGTCCCCTAAATGCGGTGACTATCAAGAACAAATACCCTCTTCCTCGCATTGATATCTTGTTTGATCAGTTGTCTAAAGCTAAAGTGTTCTCCAAGATTGATTTGCGATCTGGGTACCATCAGATCAAGATCCGTCCTGAAGATGTACCTAAGACAGCTTTCTCGACGAGGTATGGGCTGTATGAGTACCTTTTCATGTCCTTCGGTTTGACGAATGCACCTGCTCACTTCATGTATCTCATGAATTCGGTATTCATGCCCGAATTGGACAAGTTTGTGGTGGTCTTCATTGATGATATCTTGGTATATTCCTGCAATGAAGAAGAGCATGCAGAGCATCTGCGTATAGTGTTGTCGCGTTTGCGTGAACATCAGCTTTATACCAAGTTTAGCAAATGCGAGTTTTGGCTGAAGAAAGTACCTTTCTTGGGCCATGTCTTATCTGAAGAAGGTATATCGGTGGATCCGGCTAAGGTGCAAGAGGTGCTGGATTGGAAAGTTCCAACTTCGGTACACGAGGTTCGGAGTTTTCTCGGTCTTGCTGGATATTACCGTCGATTCATTCCGGAATTCTCCAAATATCCAAGCCTATGACTCGTCTACTTCAGAAAGATGAAAAGCTTGTGTGGACACCTGAGTGTGAAGAGGCATTCCACAAGTTGAGGACATTGCTGACATCAGCTCCTGTCCTAGCACAACCTGATATCGAGAAGCCTTTCGATGTCTTTTGTGACGCGTCAGGCATTGGTTTAGGCTGTGTGTTGATGCAGGAAGGTCGCGTTATCGCGTATGCCTCGCGCCAACTTCGAAAGCATGAGGTAAATTACCCTACTCATGACTTAGAATTGGCGGCAGTTGTTCATGCTTTGAAAATCTGGAGGCATTATCTGCTGGGTAATCTGTGTAATATCTACACCGATCATAAGAGCCTCAAGTATATCTTCACTCAACCTGAACTGAATATGCGGCAGCGAAGGTGGCCTGAGTTGATTAAAGATTATAATCTTCAAGTGCACTACCATCCGGGCAAGGCAAACGTGGTGGCGGACGCCTTGAGTCGGAAAGCGCACTGTCACTCAATCCAAGTGGAAGACCCATTGTTGTCACATCTTATGCATCCACCGGTGCTCAACCAGATTTCTCTGGAAAGTACCATTCGCAATCGAGTCATCGAATTGCAGTAGACAGATGTAGGTATCCATGATATAAAGAGGAAAATGAAGGAAGAAGAAACCAAGCATTTCCGAGTCGATGAGAACGGAATCCTTTGGTTCAAGGATCGACTTGTGGTCCCAAAAGACCGTGAGCTGCGAAATCAGATCTTATCTGAAGCTCATTCATCCAAATTGTCTATCCATCCTGGTAGTAGCAAGATGTATCAGGATCTAAAACCTTTGTTTTGGTGGACAAAGATGAAAAAGGAGATTGCTGCTTTTGTCGCTCGTTGTGACAATTGTTGTCGTGTGAAGGCTGTTCACATGAAAGCTGGTTTGCTTCAACCCTTGTCAATTCCTGGTTGGAAATGGGAAGAAGTCAGCATGGATTTCATCAGTGGACTCCCAACTTCTGTTAAGGGTTACGACTCCATCTGGGTGATTGTAGATCGCTTGACCAAGGTTGCTCGATTTATTCCAGTTCGAACTGACTATCGTCCACATCAGTATGCGGAGTTGTATTTCGAGCACATTGTTCGTCAGTATGGTGTGCCTCGAACAATCATATCAAATCGTGGACCACAGTTCACTGCTCGTTTTTGGGAATGTCTGCATGAGCAAATTGGTACTCATTTAGTCCGTAGCTCTGCTTATCATCCCCCAAACAGCTGGTCAAACTGAGCGAGTTAACCAAATCCTCGAAGACATGTTGAGGGCATGCGCTCTCTCTTCAAAAGTATCTTGGGTTAAGTGGTTGCCATTAGCCGAGTTCTCCTACAACAATAGTTATCAGGAGAGTATCAAGATGGCTCCATTTGAAGCCTTGTACGGTCGAAAGTGTCGAACCCCGTTGAATTGGGTAGAAGCCAGAGAGAGAAGGTTTTACGGCATCGATTTCGTGAACGAAGCCGAGCAGAAAGTCCGGACTATCCAGCAACATCTGGAAGGTGCTCAAGCTCGTCAGAAAAGTTATGCCGACAAGAGAAGGAAGCCGATTGAGTTTTCAGTCGGTGACCATGTGTACATCAAGGTGTCTCCGATGAAGGGTGTACAAAGTTTCGGAGTCAAGCGAAAGCTTGCACCTCGCTATGTGGGACCTTATCGGATTCTCAAAAAGAAAGGGAATGTGGCGTACAAAGTTCAACTTCCAGTTGCGCTTCGGGCTATTTTCCCTGTATTCCACGTATCACAATTAAAGAAGTGCCTTCGTGTACCGGAGGAGCGAGTGGAAATTCGAGATATCAAGTTGAAGTCAGACTTGGTGTATGAGGAGAAACCCGTAGCGATTCTTGATCGCAAGGAACGGGAGACGCGTAATCATGTGGTTAAGCTCTACAAGGTGTTGTGGAGCAACCACAGGGAAGAAGATGCCACTTGAGAGACGGAGGATTATTTAAAAGAAGTTTACAAAACATTCTTCGAAAATCAGTAAGCTTTCAAATCTCGGGACGAGATTTTTGTAAGGGGGGAGGGCTGTAACACCCCAGTGTTATGGTTGCACCAATCATGTGCATATCATGAGCATCATCATCTACTCAAAGCATATCATGATCATCATCTCTCTTGAGCCATGTCATTCTATGCAAAAATATGTTTTAAATTGCTTAAATAGGCTTCCTATGCTTATGTTTGAGTGAACCATGCTTGTGTTTGTGCTTAATGCCTTGGTAATTAGTTTATCTATGCTTAACTTGACTTTGGGAACAATGTTCATGTTGATCACTTCTCCAAAATATGCTTCTAAGTCATACTTATGAAAATAGGCCTTAGAAACCTCTTTTGCTTAGGCTTTTAAAAAGTGTTTCATAAAATGTTTGCATGTCAAAACTTTCTACAGCAAAGTTGTAGCAGATTTTATAAGGAACAAAAGTCCTTTTATGGCCATCTCATGAAAATGACCACAAATAGCTCAAAAGTGACCCACAAGGCAGATTTGGGGCTGTTTCCAACACTTAGAAAATTTTCTGTCTTGGAACGAAACGAGTTTGCTCGATCGATTTTGAAAACTCTATATCTCTCAATCCCGGCCGATCTGGCCTTTGCTCTAGTTGACAAAGTTGTAGAACTCATTTGGAACTCCAACTTTGTCAACTGTACCATCTTCTAACTCGGTCCGGTTTGAGAGATAATCATCGGTGAAGTTGCTCTGTCAGACTGTCACCGTTTCTTCTGAACCGAAGCCGAGCTCGCCGTCGTGGATGGGCAGAGCGCCACCTGTCCGCCAGATGGCGCCCGTACGCCGGCGATGGCCCCGCTCGTCAGGTCGACGTCATTGGCATGGACGCCACGGCGCCCCGCACTCACTCAGCGCCCGTCCATTCTCCTCCTCCGCTCTCTCGCGCTCGCTCGGGCGGAAAACGCCGTCGCCATTGCCGCCGAGAGCTTCGCCAGCTCCTCGCGCCCTCGCCTCTGCGTCTTGCTTCGCCTCCGAGTGCCTCCAAGTCCGCCTCGAGCTCCTCCATCTTCTCCACCCATCAGTTGGACGAGATCTCCCCGAGGTGAGCGGCATTTCGCAAGTTCTCCGTCGTCGGGTTCGCGGCCACCGCGACACCGATTCCGGCGAACCTCGCCGCTGCTCTACCCTTGTTCCCTTTCTTCTCTCTGGGTAGCGTTAGGGTCTGCTTAGGTCTTGGCGTCGGTCCACACCACGCCATTACGGCTGAAACCTCACCGTCGCGCGGGAACACGGCCGCTGCACCGCAGTGCTCACCGCCGACGAGCACCTCGCACGTGAGCAGGTTCACCGGAGCCGTTAGGGTTAGGCGCTCCTACCTCGAAAGCTCCGCGCTGACTCACTGATGTTTAAGCCGCCGGTCGGAGATGGCCGGCATAAGCCGGAGTAGCTCCGCCGTGCCGCCATGGCCGACGGCGACCCCTCTCCGTAGCCGAAACCCTACCACCACCTACCTCAATCGACGCGGAATCTTCCTAGGAGCACGTTGGTGCCCTTGGATCCGCCGGAGAAGCTCACCGTCGGCGAGCATTGCCGGCGAAGGGGGTCTTCTGTCTCGGTGCCGATGACACGCGGGTCCCGCATGCCAGTGACTCAACGGTCACCCCCTTTTCTTTTATTCAAAACTGGAATTTTGACTTTCTTGCAAAAATCATATCTCCTGTTTCTGAGATCCAAAAATTTTAAAACAAGTTTTGTGGTATTCCTTGAGATGGCTAGTTTTTAATAAAAATATAAAATGAACCATGTTTTCTGGGAAATTATTTATTAAGTATTTAATCTTGTTAATCATGGATAAATTCATATATCTGGTTATACTGCTTAGTTTACTCTGAAAATTTTATGGTAGTCTCTGTATGGTATTAGAATGCTTTGATAAATATTTCATGATTTTTGGAGTAATGCAGCTTTGATATGTAATTTATGGTTGAAATGTGGCTTGTTTCTTTGATTAAATCATATAAAATAATTGGTACTTATGCTGGTGCTCTACTTTGGTAGTAAACCTGTTTATGGCATTCCTAATGTGTAAATAATCTGAAATCTGTTGTTTGGCATAATACAAGTCATATTTCCCAATTTATGAAATAAGCACTTAGCTACATGGTAAATGTATATCTTTAATTTGGTATATGCAATTGCTCTGAAATTTTTATGGTGATGCTTTGATGCTTTATTTGTGTTCCTGTAATTTTTGTAGATGTTTCTGAGCACTTTGACTAGCCATCTTGTAATTATGCTTCTTTCTACAAATAATTAATAAATGTCTTGTTAAGTAAATGTTTGGGGTTGTCATCTGATGTTCTGGTAACCTTGTAATATGTTTGTGCTCATAAGCCATGTGGTTGGCATGGTTTATGTTTTGGTCATGTCATTAAATAATTACTTAAAGGGGTTAAAGGCTGTTCTGGACAGCAAGGAAAGGATTTAACTTTGCTTAATGATAACTTGACTTTCTGTGAAACTTGTGTAAATCAAAGTTGTTCTAAACTTATTGAGCTAGCTGTGGTTTAAATTTGAGGTCATTTGGCCAAGTAGTTTAAAAGTTATAGCTGTTCCAAGTTGGGTTCCAGGGATGGGTGTTCTCTGTTTTTCTGGGATAGAACCTGGAACCTTGTTTAAATGACTGGTTTAATTTATGAATCATGCTGTGATGTTTAAAGATGAATTGTAGACAATTTCATAAGCTTTCCATAATGTCTTTATTTGTGTTTGTTGGATCTGTCTATCATTAGTTATGATTTATTTACCAGGTTACTCTTGTTGTGTTGCTTGCTGATTTAGTATCATGGTAGGTTTTGGGGCTAAGCTAACTTGTTTACTTGTGTGAGCTTGTATAACTTTTGCTCCGTAAATGAGTGTCCAGTGAGTTGTTTGTGTTATTAAGCATTCATCTTTAGCATGTGCATCTTCTTATTGTTCGAGCATGCAATAGGTGCATCGGACGCGACAGCCTCCTACGAGCGCAGGCGAATCCCGAAGGTCAGGAGGGCAGCCAAGAGGTGGAGGTCCAGCAAGCCGGACCCGAGGAGCCAGAAGAAGAAGTTGAGTGCCCGAATCACGAGCCGGCGTCGTTCGTGAAAGGCAAGCCCTGGAGCATTCTAAGTCTCCCTTATTTTCAAAAGTTCACTTAATATGTTCTATCTATTGATGCATTACGTATAGGAGTTGTGATGAAACTTTTGCTGCATTCTACTCTATCCTTGTCCAGATAACTCTCCACACCCTGGTTGTAGAGTTAGGATCGAGTAGCAGCTTAGCCTTGTTTAATCGGTAGAAGTCGGGTGATATCCTGTCACCTGGGCGATACAGGGTTATGTCGGATCACGATGGTCTATATGTGCTATCGTGGATGGAACCTGATTAAAGTGACTTAAGCCGGGCGGAGTTTTGCAAGTTTGTAGTAACTCCGTCTGTGGCAGCTAAGGACCGATCGTTGTACGTCCTCTTGTCATGTTGAATGCATGCCTAACACTTAGTTGGCCGGATAACTCGTTCCGACCGCGAAGCCGAGTAGTATGACTCATGCCGGAAGACCGGCAAGTATAAAGTGCGCACTACCGGAGGAAGTGCGGTGTGCGGGGGACCATTGGTGTAAGTCCAAAGGCAGGTGAGTTAAAATTCCTGACCTCCCTGGCAGAGTGGTAGCCCTGGGGGTGCGGCGCTGATCGGAGCCGCGATTCCTGAGTTGTACCAAAGGTGACCCGTTGGCTCTCCGGCAGGGGATGCTTGGGTGAGTGCTAGGAATAACCCTCCAGCTGGATAGGAATCCGATTCGAATCGCCGTCTCTCCCGGTTAGTGAGAACTTGACAGAGCAGCGGCAAACGTAGCATTCACTAATGAACTTGGTTCATGAGAATGATGATAGAAAGAAGAACATATGATGAACTTGATATGGTTATTATTGTTTGTAATAATCAAGTGATGTGTTATAGTATAGGTGCCAATCTAGTGGTAGGCTGATGATAATTAAATATGATGCTCTCAAAATAATTTAGTTGGGAGTTAAGCTTTTGGCAAAAGGTGAGTCAACCAGCTCCACTTGATATGTAGCCTTGCATGATCCTTGGTGTCTTTTATGTTTTACTAGACGGGTAAGTCTAGCTGAGTACATTCTCGTACTCAGGGTTTATTCCCACCTGTTGCAGATGACATCTTTTATGACGGCTTCTGCAAGACCTGTCTCCATCCCGCAGGGGATGAGGACTAACCGTTGGGCACGGTTCTCTAACAATTTCGTCCCTGATGCTTTTGGAAGGATGGCATAGACTCTGGCAGTAACAGAAACTTGTGAACTAAACTTTGAACAAGTGTGTGTAACTATTTTGCTTCCGCTACTTCGAACTTGGGTTGTAATAACTTAATGACTCCGATGTGGTGCCGCTTCGACGGCAATGAATGACTATGTAACATTCGTTGTGTTTATGTTGAACTATTACGATCTTGGTTTGTTGCGTGTTGGTTTGAAGTCCTTCGTGATTTCAATTGACTACCGAGATTATATGGGCTCAAGTTTGGAAACTTGATTGCTTGGCGATCGTTTCTGCACTTGAACTCTCATAATTTGGTCGGTTCTGTGACAGTCGGAACGAGTTATCCGGCCAACTAAGTGTTAGGCATGCGTTCAACATGACAAGAGGACGTACAACGATCGGTCCTTAGTTGCCACAGACAGAGTTACTACAACCTTGCAAAACTCCGCCCGGCTTAAATTAATTTAATCAGGTTCCATCCATGATAGCACATATAGACCATCGTGATCCGACACAACCCTATATCGCGCAGGTGACAGGAAATCACCCGACTTCTACCGATTAAGCAAGGCTAAGCTGCTACTCGGTCCTAACTCTATAACCAAGGTAGGGTAAATTGTCTGGACAAGGATGGAATAATATGCAGCAAAGGTTTCATCACAACTCCTATACTTAATGCAGCAATAGATATAACATATTAAATAAACTTTCGAAAGTAGAGGGAGGCTTAGAATGCTCCGGGGCTTGCCTTTCACAAACGAAGCTGGCTCGTGATTTGGGCACTCAACTTCTTCTTCGGGCTCCTCGAGTCCGACTGGCTGGACCTCCACCTCTTGGCTGCCCTCCTAGCCTTCGGGGTTCACTTGCAGATCGAAGGAAGCTGCCACGTCCGATGCACCTATTGCATGCTCGACGAATGAGAAGGTGTGCATACAAAAGAATGAATGCTTGATATCATAAGTAACTCACTGGACACTCATTTACGGAGTAACACAGTTATAACAAGTTCACACAAGTTAACAAGTTAACTTAGCCCAAAACCTATCATGATAGCCTATAACAGCAAGCACATATAACAGAATTAGCTCAGAAAACAGATCATAACTAGTGCTAGGCAGATCCAACAAACATGAGTGAAGACATTCTGGAAAGCTTATGAAATTGTCTACAAATCATCTTCAAACATTACAGCAAGATTCATAATTTAAACAAGTCATTTAAACAAAGTTCCAGGTTCTGTTCCAGAAAAACAGAGAGTACCCATTTCCTGGAACCCAACTTGGAACAGCTATAACTTTTAAACTACTTGGCCAAATGACCTCAAATTTAAACCACAGCTAGTTCAATAAGTCTATAACAACTTTGATTTAGACAAGTTTCACAGAAAGCCAAGTTATCATTAAGCAAAAGTTAAATCACTTCCTTGCTGTCCAGAACAGCCTTTAACCCTTGAATTAATTATTTGATGACATAACCAAAACACAAACCATGCCAACCACATGGCTTATGAGCACAAGCATATCACAAGGTTACCAGAACACCAGATGATAACCCCCAAACATTTACTTAACAAGGCATTTATTAATTAATTCTAGAAAGGAGCATAATTACAAGATACTAGTCAAAATGCTCAGAAAAACCTACAAAAATTACAGAACCACAAGTAGAGCATCAAAGTATCACCATAAAATTTTCAGAGCATTGGCACATACCATATTGAAGATATGCATTTAACATGTAACAAGGTGTTTATTTCATAAATTGGGAATCATGACTTATATGGTGTCAAACAGCAGATTTCAGATTATTTACATGTTATGAATACCAAAAACAAGTTTACTACCAAAGTAGAGCACCAGCATAAGCACCAATTATTTTATATGATTTACTCAAGGAAACAAACTATATCTTCATCATAAATTTCAGATCAAAGCTGCAGTACTCAAAAAATCATGAAATTTTTATCAAAGCACTCTAGTACTATACAGAGACTACCATAAAATTTGCAGAGCAAACTAAGCAGTAAAACAAGAGATATGAATTTATCCAAGAACAACAAGATTAAATCCTTAATAATTATTTTCCCAGAAAACATGATTCATTTTATATTTTTATTAAAAACTAGCCATCTCAAGGATTACCACAAAATTGGTTTCACAATTTTTGGATCTCAGAAACAAGAGATATGATTTTTGCAAGAAAGCCAAAAATCCAGATTTGAATAAAAGAAAAGGAGGGAAGGAGGGTGACACTGACAGTGGACCCTGCATGTCAGGTTCTTCTCCTTCACAGCCGAGGCGACTCTCGCCGGCGATTTCTCCGTGACGGCGAGGTCTCCGGCCAAACCAGGGGCACCAACACGATCGCCAGACTCTAGCGACTCGATTGACCCCCTTTTTCCGACGACGGAGCCACCGGAAGGGGCTTGCCGTCGACCATGGCGGCTCGGCGGAGGTGCTCGGCGTTACGCCGGAGTCCTCAGGCCGGTAGAGCGTGACCTAGGGCATCCTACAACACCAGCGGACTACGGCGAAGCTTCCTAGGTACGCGGCTTGGCTTGAAACCTCGTGGAACACGCTGGCCACGAGAGCACCCATCTCCGGCGGAAACACGGCGGCGCTGCACATCGTGTCCGGCGACGGAGAGTTCGGTAGAGCATCCACCAAGTGGCGCAAATGCTCGCTAAGGACCTACTCTACCTCTAGGACCTAACCAGAGAAGACGAGCGGCTTCACAGGTCTCGGCATTGAGTTCGTCGGAAAAGATTGTCACGGCGACCCGATTTGGGGGAAGAAGGAAATGGCGGCTTACCGGTGGGTTTCGCGGCGAGTTAGAGGGTGGGAAATGAAGAGCGGCTCATGGCGGAGCTGTGGGTGGAATTTGGTGGGCTGAGACGCAGCGAAGAGCGCACACGAGCTCGCCGGAGTGAGCTCGCGACGGTGAGCTCGCTGCGAGCGCTCTTCTGGCGAGTGAGGCGAGGCAGAGAGGAAATGGACGCGTCCATTTGGCTCGGGGCATCGCCGTGGACGACATGCACACGCTGGGAGCTCACGAGCGGGGCCAGGAACGACGTATGGACGACAAATGTCACCGTTGCTCTGCCGCCGGTCTGCCACGTCGGTGAGCTCCACTCTGATTCAGACAAAACGATGGCCGACTGTCAGAGCAACTTTGACAACGATTTACTCCCAAACCAGAGCGAACTAGCCATGATCTACAACTTTGTCAACTAGAGCAAAAGCTAGATCAGCCTGGATTGAGAGGTATGAAGTTTTCAAAATCGATCGAGCAAACTGTTTGTGTTCCCGGACTTAGAAAATTTTCTAAGTGTTGGGAACAGCCCCAATTTTGCCTTGTGGGTCAGTTTTGAGCTATTTGTGATCATTTTCATGAGATGGACATAAAACAACAGTTGTTCCTTATAAAATTTGCTACAACTTTGCTGTAGAAAGTTTTGACATGCAAACATTTTATGAAACACTTTTTAAAAGCCTAAGCAAAAGAGGTTTTTAGGGCCTATTTGCATAAGTATGACTTAAGTGACTATTTTGGAGAAGTGATCAACATGAACATTGTTCCCAAAGTTAAGCATAGATAAACTATTTAACAAGGCATAGCACCCAAACACAAGCATGGTTCACTCAAACATAAGCCTAGGGAGCCTATTTAAGCAATTTAAAACACATTTTTGCATAGAATGACATGACTCAAGATAGATGATGATCATGATATGCTTTGAGTAGATGATGATGCTCATGCTATGCACAAGATTGATGCAACCATAACACTGGGGTGTTATAATCCACTTCAGACCCAGAATTACATCTATACCCACACTAGGTAGAACAACCAGTTCAGCAAGAAATTGACTGTCTCCTATTTCCAGAGATGTCCCCAAAACCACTTGATTGGAAGAAATATTATTTCCAGCAGCACTAATGCAATAACTGCCTTTATCAATTGAACTGCCTTGAGATTATGCTTAGACACAAAGTCTGAACTCACAAAAGAATGTGATGCTCTTGAATAAAAATGCACAAGTGCATCACATTGGTTAACCAGAAACTTACCAGCCGTAACTACCACACCAGTAGGGATTGCTTCCACAGTTGTATAGTGAACACGCCCCTAACGGACGTTCCCTTGGTTGCCCTTCTTTGGAGGGTAAGGACAGTTGGTTTGCTAGTGCCCGGTCTAATTACAGTTCCACCACGGACGGTTGGCAGGTAGAGTCTTGGCATAGCTGGGACCAGTGTTGCCCCTAGGAAGAGCAATGGAGTACCCTTTGCGGAACCCCGTCTTTACCTGATTCTTCTTTAGTGGAGGGCGATATCGCTGGTTAGGAGTTGGAGCACGACACTGGGGTTTAGCTACCACTGGAGCCTTGGACTGAGATGCCCCTGCCCCGGCCTCAAAAGCCCTCTTGCGAGTCTTGGTCGCAGTGTACGCAGTGTTATAGTTCTCTTGGGTAAGAGCATCACTGACAAACTCATTGAAAGTTGCACACTTAGTGCGGCCCATAGTCTTCAGCAACTCGGGGCCAAGACCCCTCTTGGAGCTAGCAATCTTCTTTGACTCTGTACTCACAAACTCAGGAGCATACCTAGACAGATGATTGAAAGCATGCAAATACTCTTTCAGAGTTTTGTTGCCTTATGTTAACTGCATGAACTCAGTATGCTTCATCTCCATGACACTCGAGGGTATGAAATGCCCCTTGAAAGCTTCACGGAAGAGATTCCAGTCAATCTCAGTATTGGCCGGAAGAGCCTCCCGATACTGATTCCACCAGATGCCTGTTGGTCCCTACAGTTGATGAGCCGCATACTCGGCCTTCAAACTATCGGTCAGCCGAAGCAAGCAAAACTTTTGTTCCACGGTGTTTAGCCACTCCTCAGCCTGAAGGGGGTCTTCAGCTTCTCTGAAAGATGGGGGCTTGGTATCCATGAAATCCTTGAAGCTACTGTACTGATTAGGTGCTGGCCCATTTGGTGCATTCCCACCACCCTGGTTCGCCATCTGATTGATGGTTCCAGTGAGCAGCCTCTGATTTTCCACCATCATTTGCATCAGCTCAGCTAGATTTGGTGGTGGAGGAGGAGAGGGTGGGTTCATGTTCGCGCGTTGTTCCGCACCTCGAGTGCCACGAGACATCTGTAAAGACACAGTTAGTGAGCATTGATGATGACAAGATTTGCCGTAGAAGAACTTATAATCATGCCTGAAAGTATTCAAGAGAATAACTTTACAGAAAAAGGCACAATAATTCAATTCCACAAAACAACATCACCAATCCCAACACATGACACAGGTATCCGCAATATGCACAACAACGGAAAATATCATCATAACCGATCGAACATGATATAGATAACAACATTGGGTCCAAAAGTTATTACACCATCACAGTACAGACCATAAGTCAAAGATCAAGGTTCCGGATTACAACATGATTACAAAAGCATAACTGCCGACAGTCATACTACAAAAGATCCTCACAGGGTGACTACCAACGACCCACTACACTCCAAGCTCGTCATCCGAGTCAGCGTTGAAGATCGCCTCTCCATCCTCGTCGCTAACTGGCTCAAGCTCCTCGTCCTCCACGTCCTCGTGCAAAGGTGGTGCAGCCACGGCTGGTCCATCTACCTCCATACCATCATCATCGGCCACGATCAGCTGAGGTCCCACCTTTGGATACACTGGTGCATGGCGAGGAATAGGGTGTAGCAAGTTGTTGAGACGGTGAATCTCCACAAGACCAGCCTCAATCTGATCCTGCAGATAGTTCTCCCGCTCAAGCGACTGGATACGGTGCATCTCCCATGCTCGATGCCTGTTCTCCGATACGCGAAGTGCAGTATTCCTCTCACGAGTGATCTACACCAAGCGCTTCTGCACTGTCTCCTTCTCTCTAGCCAACTGACTCATCTGGTCCTGCTTATGATCTCTCTCTCTAATGGCCTTCACCCACTGCTGCCTGCGATACTCCGCAATGTCTTCCCGGTCATTGCGGTCCTTCTGTGCTTGCTCCAGGAGTCTAGCTTGCTTGCGAAACTTGCGAGCACGCTTTTCAGCCTTCTGTTGCATCTCCTGAGCACGGCAGACAGCCACCATCACCTGTGCATAGGTGTCCTCTCGCTGACTGAACAGCTTAAGCACAGCCGTCATATCACTCATAGCAGGACTGGAGCTCTCAGCTCGCTCTCCACGACCACGGACCAACGCACATCCATCAGCCTGCTTCCACTCCGCTGCTGCTGGTTCAGCCTGCGGAATGGAGGCCGCTGGCCCTCCTGTCAGCTCATCGCCAAACCTCTGACAGATGTTGAGCAGTATGGCATGGGCCGCAACCTGAGCTGCTTCCCATGGAGTCTGCCCATCTGAGTTGTAGGTCCACCCAGTCCATGCAGGCCTGCCCCCATGTGGTGGGACAACTCCCTGCACAGCAAACCACTGCAACTCTCCTGTCATATCCACCTCCCACCAAGAATACTGAGGTGGCTCAGTATACCCCACAGACTGTAGCACCCTCCAGAGCAAAGTAGGAGTGCCAAACTCGCTCAGAAAGGTGTCACTGGGGCAAGGTGAAGCGGGCACGTCCATCTGTGGAAAGGAATAACCGTGGGTAAGAGAGGATTAATTTAAGAAACATTTATTTAATTTAAAAGGAACGATATTGTAAGGGAAGGAGTAGACAGAATGTATGTATGAATGTGACATAATGCATGCACGAACCGTACGTCCTCACAAACTTAGAAAAGAATATTATATCGGATATACGGTGGCATACATTCGTCTCTCGGTACGATAACTATCGATTTACACGTGCGCTGTTAGAGTACCTGCAGAAAACTTCATTGCAGCCCAACAATTCCCCAATATTTCACTCAAGAAAGCAGTAAACTAAGTGCACATTGCTTACACATGCCCGTCATGCACAAACAATGACACCACAACTACCTGAAAAATTTAAATGCTCCCCAATTAAGTTTTTTTCATGGTTCCATGGTTTGACATGTAACCGCTCCAGAAACCCACTGCGAACACTCCCCTAGACCGCCGTTTGGACGATCATGCTCTCACAGCTCACACTTACTAGAGCGTAGGTGCGACGTCGCATAATTTAAATCTAGCGACATATGTGGCTAATTCACATATGAAGGCTACCTCTACCGTTAGACCACAGGGTAGCATAGTGCGGTCATCACACATCCATACCTGAGTATTGCCGGAGATGCATAAATAAAAACCCTCCAAGTCAGTACTTACAAAGCCACCTAAATTCCTCATATGGGCAAGGAGGATTCGACCACTGGCATAATTAAGGATTGGTTTTCACAATTTATTTAAAAACTCTTTTGTTTTTAAATACACAAATTCTGCATTTATAATGCTAAACTTGCTCCGATACCAGCTGTAACAGAACCGACCAAATTATAAGATTTCAAGTGTAGAAACTATCAACTAGCAATCAAGTTTCCAGACTTGAGCCCATATAATCCCGGTAGTCAACTGAAATCACGAAGGACTTCAAACCAACTTGCAACCAACCAAGATCGTAATAGTTTAACATAACACAGTGAATGTTACATAGTCATTCATTGCCGTCGAAACGGAACCACATCAGAGTTACTTAGTTATTACAACACAAGTTCATAGTAGCGGAAGCAAAATAGTTTACAACACACAATCATTTCACAAGTTCTTGTTACTGCCAGAGTCTCATGCCATCCATCAAAAGCAACAGGGCACGAAGTCATTAGATAACCGTGCCCAACGGTTTAGTCTTCATCCCCAGCGGGATGGAGACAGGTCTTGCAGAAGCCATCACAAAAGATATCATCTACAACAGGGGGAACAAACTCAGCTAGATTTACCCGTCTAGTAAAACATAAAAGACACCAAGGATCATGCAAGGATGAATTTAAAGTGTAGCTGGCTTGACTCAACATTTGCCAAAAGCTTGAGTAATACTACATCATGTATAAGGGCATCATATTAATCATTATTAACCTATCGCTAGATTAGCACCTAGACTAAAACACTTCACTTGATTATTACAAACAATAATAACCATATCAAGTTCATCATATGTCTTCC